>NW_027187391.1:19101549-19134191 GCF_028583685.1 Petaurus breviceps papuanus
GCCTGTCTACTGGAAATATGTGCTGCGCTGAGTGGGCTAGGACCATCTCCCCCGCGCTCTCTCTCCACGCCCGCCCCCCCCCCCCACCCCCCCCCCCCCCCCCCCCAGGAACCTTAACTTTGATTGCTGTGCTTGCTTTGCTTGTTCATGTTGCCACTCAATTACTTGTATTTTTAGCTCTTTGCCACAGTAGAACTCTGCTTCCAGAGTGGAGACCTTTGTACCAAATTACTGGGGTTTTCCTAGCTGCCGGAGCTATTATGTGCCGTCTCTACAGCCCCCACAGTCTCTGGCTCACTGGTACACACCTCAGGACCACCACCCAAGACCTCTATCCAGATCCAAGCAGGTTAAAGCAAGAGTGATTACTCTCAGAATGGTTGCTTGGTCCCCCTACAATCTGCAGGCCAGGAGCTTTGAAGTAGCCACAAGAAGGTGGGTGCACAGCTGCAGTGCCTCTACCACTTCTTATGTGCCTCTGTCCCTCCCAGTTCCAACAGAGTTCTACACTGACCTTTTACTTTGTCTTTGACAATTATGGGTTGATATTTCTGGAAACAACCACCAATGCTGGTGATTCACACTCCTGGGGTCTGCTCTAGCTGCTCATGGTTGTGACTGCCCTGGGGCTAACACCTTGGGCTCAAGAGGGGTTTGCCCAGCTCCCAGCCCATTGTGATGGATCCTTCTTGATGGCCTGCCGGCCTGCCTTCAGTGGGAGATTTGTTTCTCTCTGTCACTTTGTGGGTTCTGCAGCTCCAAAATTTGTTTAGAGTCTTATTTTTTTAGGTATTTAAGGTGGTTATAGGGGAAGCTCATGGAGTCTTTATGCTTCTATGCCACCATCTTGGCTCTTCTTTCTTTTCTATTTTGACATAATTTTAGAAGTCTTTACACAAATACCATGGGTCTCTTTCATAAATTGGTTTTTAATTTATTTTGAAATGAGTTAATCTTAAAAGAAACTGAAAGATCATATAGTATATGTAACACTAAATTTCTGAATTCAGAGTGTAAACCTGAAACAAAAATGGCTTAATTTATTCAGACCATGAAATTTGCATGTATCCCATTTTTAGAGGCACTGATTACCTGCTGAGTTCTGCTTCCTTTATTTCACTTCTTAGAACATTAGAGAAATAGTTTCTTGCTTAATATTAACTACTATTACTTCTCATTCATGTTCATTGCAACAAAGTTTTCAGTTTGATATATGAAACAAAAATATATTTTTGTTTATTTTGAGGAAAACTCAAGAAAGCAAAGATTACACAAAGAAAATTTGTTGTGGTTTCACATGTGATACATGGGCTTTGAATGCCATATTTGGGTTTAGAACATGTAAAGAGGTAATTTTTTTATGCCATGAATTTATATTTTAAATGTATTATAAATTTAAGAAGATGTATTTTCATACTTTCAGATTCTTCTGAACTTGATTAAAATTTCTAACATGAGAGAAAATTATCTACTCCAGTCTCTGTAGATGGTCTTCCCTGTTAATTAGGACATTTTTTGTTTATTAGGGGACTAAATATAATCTTTTGTCTAATAGACTCTTCAATTTTTAAATATCTTCTTCCTTAAATATAATAATATATCCTGATTTATCTCATTTTGTTCTTCATGCAAACTCTTGATGGCTACTCCTCTGTATATTCACCCTCATCACTATTGAATTTATTTAGAGGTAATGTACCTACAACTTTTCAATCACATATGCTTAATGAAACAGAGTAATAAAGTTGGCTTGAGCAGAGAATATAATTGTTTAAATACCTATACACATGTAGATGTGTTATACATAACAAAATTAATGATGCAAACTTAATTTCTCACTTTGATTAGATGTCAACCATTTGTCAAGTTTATAATTGACCTTCTGAAGTAATTTATTCAACAATTCCTGAGAAAATAATTTTGAAAATAGTTCTCTTAGTATAGTACCATGATGAGTTATAAAATAATATCAGTTTTTCTTTTTGTGATGAGTAGGAATTGATTGAGTTCTAGTTTTATTGGGGGGAACTAGAGGACAGTGCTATAGCTATACATTTTAATACCTTATTAGCTGTGTTATGATTATTTCATGGAAAGTCAGTAAACTAATCCAGCATTTAGACTTGAAACCAATTAGTTTGAAGTACAGAAGAAAAATTGTACAGTAACCTTGAGTACATATTACTGTACAATATCCTCATCTAGATGGTAACTAATAATGTATTTGAGTTACTAAAAATAATCAATTTTCTAGAATCAACTAATCTAGGTTAGTGTTTTGTAAAACATTTTAGTCTTGATGCATAGGCACACTCTAATTTAGTCTGTCCTGCTTGATGGTTCATTTGCTAACCGCACCATAACTTCACTGCAAGTAATGTTTTATGATGCCTGTGCAAACATTTATTTTATTTTTTTTTAGTTTGTAGAAAAATAATACTTTTCTTGTTTGTATGTGCCATCTTGCTAATAGAAATACTTATATACCCAAGAAACCTCTTCATGTGACCCAGAGATTTTTTAAAGTTATTTTTATTTATTTTGTTAATTATTTCCCAATTTTATGTAAGAATATAAACAGCCTTTTCAAAAATTTCAACTTCCAAATTTTCTCCTTCCCTTCTATTCCTGTCTCCTCATTGAGAATGCAAGCATTTTGCTTTTAATAATACATACGAGGTAAGGAAAAACATTTCCATATTAGCTATGTTGTAAAAGAAAACCCAAACCAAATAAAACAAAGTGAAGAGGGATTTAAAAAAAAGGATGTTTTAATCTGTATTTATAGTTCATTGGTTCACTCTCTAGAGGTGGCATTTTTCGTGATGGGTCCTTTGGAGTCATCTTAGATCATGCCTTGATCACAGTAGCTAAATCTTTTACATTTGATCATCTTTACAATATTGCTATTATTGTATACAGTGTTCTCCTGATTCTGTTCACTTGACTTTGCATGAATTTATGTAAGTCTTCCCAGGTTTTTCTGAAACCATCCTTTTGGCCATTTCTTCTAGAACAATAGTATTTCATTGTAATCATATACTACAACTTGTTCAGCCATTCTCCAATTGATGGGCATTTCCCTTATTTTCTTTACTACCACTAAAAGAGGTGCTACTAAAGTTTTTATAAAAATAGGTGGGGACCTGTTTCTGTTTGGGATTCAGACCTAATTAGAGGTTACTGATGTGTCAGAGGGTACACAGTTTTATAGTCTTTTTCGGCATAGTTCTAAATTGTTCTCCAGAATGGTTGGACTAGTTCACAACTCAACCAACTTTACATTCATGTCCCAATATTTCCAAACATCCCCTTGACATTTGTCATTTCCCTTTTCTGTCATATTAACCCATCTGATAGGTGTGAGGAGGTATAACAGAGTTGTTTTAATTTGCATTTTTCTTATCTGCAGTGATTTAGAGCATTATTTCATGTGATTGTGGATAGCTTTGGTTTCTTCTTCTAAAAACTGCTTGTTCACATCCTTAGATCATTTATCAAAATATTTGACTCAGTTCCCTTTAGATGTGATAAATGAGAACTTTATTATAGAAAAGGTGTAAAATTTGTCCTCAGTTTTCTTTGAATTTTGGCTGCATTAGTGTTGTTTGTGCAAAAGCTTTTTAATTTCATGTATTCAAAATTACCCGTTTTACTTTTCATGATTCTCTTTGTCTCTTATTGGTCAGAAACTCTTCTATTATTGATAAATCTGAAAGTAACATTTTTCTATGCTACTTTAATTTACTTTTGATTTTATCCTTTATGTCTCAATTATTTTTCTATTTTGACCTTACCTTGGTACATTCTGTGAGATGTAAGTCTATGCCTTGTTCTGCCAAACTGATTTATATTCCCAGAAATTTTTGTCAAATGGTGAGTTCTTACCCCCAAATCTTGAATCTTTGGGTTTGTTAAGGACTAGACAACTATGATTATGTACTACTCTATTTTGTGTATCTAATCTATTCCACTCTATTTCTGAGCTAGTTAATTATTCAGTAGTTTCAGTCATGTTTGACTCCTTGTGACTCTATTGGGGATTGTCTTGGCAAAGATACTGCTGTGGTTTGACATTTTCTTTTCCAGCTCATTTTACAGATGAAGAAAACTAAGGTATAAAAGGGTTAAGTGAGTTGCCCAGGGTCACAAACCTAGTAGGTGTCTGAGGTCAAATTTGAACTCAAGTCTCCCTGTCTCCAGGCATGGTGCTCTATCCATTACACTACCTACCTGCCCCCAGTTAGAACTAAATTGTATTAATGATTACTGCTTTGTAATGTAACCAGCAATCTGGAACTGCTAGGTTGCCTTCCTTTTTTTATTCTCTTATATGACCTTTTGTTCTTTCAGATAAATTTATTACTATTGTTTCATGCTCTATAAAATAATTCTTGGGTAGTTTGATAGCTGTGGCATGGAATAAAGACATTAATTTACATAGAATTCTCAATTTATTATATTGGCTTGTCCTACCCATGAACAATAAATGTGTTCAGTTGTTTAGATCTTTCTTTATTTGTGTGTAAAAAGTACTTTGTAATTCAGTTCATATGATTCCTGTGTTTATCTTGGCTCTTAGCATCCCATATAATTTCTCTTTCTAAAACTCTTGTTGCTGAACTTTGTTGATAATTTATAGATATGCTGATGACTTATGTGAGTTTATTTTACATCTTGTAACTTTACTAAAATTGTTAATTATCTTAACAAATCTTTTATTTGATTCTATAGGATTCCTTAAGTATACCATCATATCATTTGTAGAGAGTGATAGTTTTGTTTCCTCATTGGCCCAGTTTGTTGATCTACTCTTTCTCACTTTTATTAATGTATGTGTTTAGAGATATAAAATTTCCCCTAAGTATACTTTGACTTCATCCCCCAGATTTTGGAATGTTTCACTGTCATTCTCTTTAAGGAAATTATTAATTGTTTCTATGATTTGGTCTTTGTCCCACTTGTTCTTTAGGACTAGATTATTTAGTTTTAGAAAAATTAGTTTTTAATCTATGTTTCCATGACCTTTTGTTAAATGTAATTTTATTTCTTTATAGTCTCAAAAGGTTGCATTTGATATTTCTGCTTTTTTTTGTATTTGGGTGTCAGGTTTTTATACCCTAATACATTGCAAATTTTGTGAAGGTGGCATGCATAGCTGAGAGACTGGTATACTTCTTTCTATTCCCATTCAGCTTTTTTTCCCAGAGGTTTATCACAATTTGGCTTTTCTAAAATTATATTCATCTCCTTGTCTTCTTCCTTATTTATTTTACTCATTAATTTTATGGTTAAATTTCTCTTGACCTGATTGGAGAAAGTTCCGTTCCCTCAGGAGTATAGTTTTGTTTCCTGTTTCCTCTAGTAAATCATTTAACTTTTCTTTTAATAATTTGGATGCTACACTGTTTGGTACATAGATGTTTAGTATTGATATTACTTCATTATCTGTGGTTCTTGCTTATCCCATTTAATTAGGTCTAATTTTTCTTTTTCTTTGTCTGACATCATGCATACCACCCCTGTTTGTTTTTTTTTAAAGTTCATCTGAAACATAATAGATTTATATCCAACCCCTTATTTTTAGGTCTGTGTCTCTCTGTTACAAATGTGTTTCTTGTAAACCAAATATCTTGGTATTCTGATTTCTAGTCCGTTCTGCTCTCTTCTGTTTTATAAGTGAGTTCATCCAGTTACATTCCTGTCTATGATTATTAACTGCATAATTCCCTCCATCCTATTTTCTTGTGCTTATCTTTCTTTCTTTTTCATCCTGTCCCTCCTCTAAATTCTGTTTTGATTTTGACTACTGCCTTCTTTAATCTGCCTTCCCTGTTATCCCTGTTTTCCCCTAAATCTATATAAGGGAAAAATGTATATACACTCAATTGGTAATAAAAATCTATCTTAGTAAGAAAATAGAGGGAAAAAGGATAAAGGAAAAGGGAAAACCTTTTTTCCCTTGAAGAATTATACTCAGTTTGCTCAATAGGTTATTTAATTTTGTATTCCTAGCTCTTTTCTTTCTGGAATGTTATATTCCAAACTCTCCACCACTTTCATGTGGCAGCACCTAATTCTTGTGTGATCCTAACTGTGGTTCTATATTTTAATTTTTTTTTCTTGCTGCTTGAAGTAGTTTCTCTTTGACCTGAGAGTTCTGGAATTTGGCTAATAGTATTACTGGGAGTTTTCATTTTAATATCTCATTTAGTTGGTGATCAGTATTTTTTTTCCCCAATTCTATTTCACACTCTTGTTCTAGGATGTCAAGGCATTTTTCTTTAATTATTTCTTGGAATATAATATCTGACCTCTTTTTTGATCATGGTTTTTGAGTAATTTAGTAATCCTTTAATTATTTCTCCTTGATCAGTTTTCCAGGTCAGTTATTTTTCCAACGAGACATTTTGTGTTTCCTTTTATTTTTATCTTTTGACTTTGTTTTATTGTTCTTTGATGTCTTATGGAGTCATTAGCTTCCACTTTCCCAGTTCTAATTTTTAAGTAATTATTTTCTTCAGTGAACTTCTGTACCTCCTTTTCCATTTGACCATTTCTGTTTTTAGTGTTATTTTCTTCTGTATTTTTTGTCCCTCTTTTGCCAAGCTGTTGATCATCTTTTCATAATTTTTTTCCTTTGTTTTCATTTCTTTAACTAATTTTCTGCTACCATTCTTGTTTGAATTTCAAGATTTTTTTTAAAGCTCTTTCAGGAATTCTTGTTGGACTTATGTTCAATTCTCATTTTCCCCTGTCTTTGGAAGATTTGCTTGTAGCTATTTGGATTTCATTATCTTTTTTATTTGTGTTTTCGTTTCATGTGTCACCATCATAGCATATTATGGTTAGATTCTTCTTGTTGTTTGCTCATTTTTCCACTCTCTTGATTTGGAAATTTATGTTAATATTGGGCCCTGTTTGTGGTGTGGAGGTGGGGTAGGAGCTGTCTCAACCTTTAGGCTATTTCTCACAGGTATTTTCAGAGCTAGTTCTGTGTTCAGGATTTTGGTGTTTCCAAAGTGGTATAACCTGGGGAAAGATGTGGTCCCAGAATTCTTGGTCTACACTGTGGTCTTACCCTGAGGGCCCCTGATCCTTTGGGATTATAATTGTTACTGCTCATCAGGGATCCTCTTCCCTTGGGATCAGAAAGGATACTGCCCCTTCAGGTCTCTGATCTGTTGGGTCCAGAAAATGATACTCCTCCTTAGGGCTTCCATTCTTTTCACTGAAAGTGCTTCTTTCTGTCATTGAAGTATGATGTAGAAGAGAGTATTTTAGTCTCAAAAGTTTTTAAAATATTCTCACTTTCAGGCGTCAATCCCTAAGTGGTTGTCTAGGGGCCTTGACCCTTAGGCCTCTGCATATGAGAAGAACATGATATTGTTGACTAAGTTTGCAAGTACCTGTGTAGATAGACATGGGCAAGAATTTTACCAGGATTTAAAAGGATGAAAGGAGATAAAACTAACAAAATTGTGTAAAGTCAATTTGTACTTCATAGTCCAGGATTTAGCATGAGGTTTTGTAGATATTAGTCTCACACATCCTCTCTACAGTCTGAATAATATAACTTGCTTCACTGACTGTTTGAAAAAATTCCAAGTAGGGACCCTGAACTTAGCAGATATCTCCTTTCAAGATGAATATGAATAAGCAGCCTTAGAGTTGAAAGAAATATAAAGATGCTTGCAAAACCAGAAGGCTGGTTAAGAAGAGAAAGCTATTAAAAGAGTATCACATCCATTCCTGATATTGCAAAGCAAAGTTATCCTTACTATCTACATGTGTTCCATTGTTGATGGGAATTGAAAACTGAGGGGTAGAGGCATGCTTAGTTGGTGCATTTGAAGAGGGAATGAGAGAGGACTTTGATCCCTGAGGGCTGATGTGTGAGTCTAGATGGAATTCTGCTTTCAATGAAACATGGAGAAAGATTCTCTCCATCTTTCCTATTTGTCTCTGGTGGTTAGTATTCGCCACTTTCTCCTTCTCTGGAGCCTTGGCAATTATTTTTCTGTCTCCACTTAGTTTTCTGGGAAAAGAAGGAATTGTAATATATCATAGGGTCCAAGGAGACCACAAAATGAGCATCTCTTTTGTTCTCCCCTGTCTTCTCAGAGGCATTTTCCTAGAAAATAGCAGCTTCTACTTTTGTCCCCAATATTCTCTGTGTACATAGTCTTTTTTATGAGGCTTAGTCACCCCTCTCTCCTTTCTATTTCGTAATTTTTGTCTGAATATGATGCATAAGTTAAAAATTGTTAAAGCTTGATTTCTTGGAAATTACTTAAATGACTAATTTCTCCATTACTGATTAACAATGGAGTTGCATATTTTAGTTACAATTTTTTTCAAATCTATCTATATTTAAACTTCTGCATGCTAATAAATCAATGTTTATATTTTCAAAGAAGGACTTCTTTGAGTTTTGGGGGTGTAGTCGGACAAGACACACTGTTGCCAAAATTAAAGTTCAAGAGATTTGTGGGACTGAAGGATATACCTAGGGGAGAAGACTTGGTCTCAGTGTTGTAGCAGAAAAGCTATCCCTTAAGGAACCGATAACCTAGTTGGGAATATCAAACAAATATAATTTCTTTGTCTTTTTTGACAGTTTATCTTACTCTGTTAAATTACCAGTATGTCTTGAAGTTTAGGATATGACTTAAATTTTCCACATCCTCCCTTTGATTCTTTCAGATATTTTATCCTTTCATATAAATAAGTATCTTGAACTTCAACAAATCACCAAGATTTTTTTTTTACATTATACTTTTCAGATTTGCCACTTTTTGCTTCAATACCCACTATCCTACTCTACTGGCATAGGCCTGAACCACTACTCATCTAGGTTATATATTAATTCCTTGTTTTGTTTTATTTAGTTGGATTTTTTTTTCTCTTTGTGCTCCATTTTCTCTTCATTCTCTTAATCAAAAAGTATCTATTCAGTATGTACTGTATTCCAGGAACTGATCAAAGTATTCAAGATAAAAAGACAAAAATGTAACAGTTCCTTTCTTAAAGTAACATTCTATCAAGAGAGGCAACATGTACATAAATGTATTTATATGTATTTCCAAAGTAAATACAAGGTAATTTTTCTTTTTTTGAAGGGGGGAAGGCAAGGCAGTTGGGGTTAAGTGACTTGCCCAAGGTTGCCTAGCTAGTGTGCAAAGTGTCTGAAGTTGGATTTGAACTCAGGTCCTCCAGACTCAAGAGCCAGTGCTCAATTCACTGTGCCACCTAGCTGTCCCAGAAGGTGATTTTTTTTTGGATGAAAATGTCTTTAATGTTTTGTGTAAATAATGCTTTCTATACAACCTGAGAAGTCTTAACATTCCCTAAGATTTCATTTCAGAGACCCATGACAAGAAGGGATGCAGATATGAGCACAGAGAAAATCAGGAATGTCATGTGTGTGTTGTATGTGTATGCGTGTGTTGTGTGTGCATATGTGTATGTTCACACATGTGTGTATGTGTCTGTGTCTGAGAGACAGAGAGGGCCAGAAACTAGCCCCAGGACATTCATCCCAGAGGTCATTTGGTCCACTCTCCCAGGCTCCTGAGCTAACTGCTCCTTCCTCTCATGAGATTTTAGGGGAGGGGTCAAAAACTGTCAGCCTCACAGAGGATGAAAGCCCACACAAGGCCAGGCATGACAGGTACTCATCCATCATTGACTGTGATCTTGTTTCCAATGATGGTTGCAAAGCACTGGCCCTTGTTTGGGGACTGAATCTATTGGCATAAAATTGTTGGCCTCTCATATGGGTGATATTTTACGGAAGGAATTAGCATAGGGTGGGCTGTTGGGGTGGGAGTGGGGAGTTGTCAAGAAAGACTTCAAGTAAAGGTTGCACTTGACTTGAACTTTTAAGGAAACTTACAATTCTAAGAGTCAGAGGATAAGGAATGTGCTCCAGGTGCAAAAGACTACCAAGAGTCCAGGCACAGAGGTAAGAAAGTGTTATGTAAGAAATAGCAAGTAGGTCTCTTTATCTGAATTTGTAGTGATACCAGAATTAGGCAAAATTATTATTGTGAAGTTGTGTCTGACTTTTTGTGACCCTATTTGGGATTTTCTTGGCAAAGATACTAGAGGGGTTTGCCATTTCCTTCACTTGTTCATTTTACAGATGAGGAAATTGAGTTAAGCGACTTGCCCAGGGTCAAACAGCTAGTAAATATCTAAGGCCAGATTTGAACTCAGGAAAATAAGTATTCCTGACTCCAGGAATTATGTTGTATCCAATCTTAGAAAATTTCCTACAGGACAGTGAGAAGTTAAATGGCTTGCCCCCAAACCCAAGGCTAGCATATACGAGAGGCTGAAATGAAATCATAGCCTTCCTGATGCTATGACTAGTTCTCTATTACTCTGCCAAACCACCTTTCCTTTTTGTTAACTAAAGTAATTCACTTTCCACCAACATCCTCAACTTTCCCCACAGCCTGCCCATGCATGCACGAGGGCATGCATACACACACAAAAAAAAAAACACACGCACACACGCACACACACACACACACACACACACACACACACACACACCCTTACACCCTTTCTCAGCTATTATATCTTGTTTATTTCTGCTTCTTAGATGGTGCTCCTGACTCAATCCACCTTTCCAAGGAATTTTCTGTGACTGACTCCATTGGACTGAAACAACTTCATATGGATTGTAATTGTGTTGCATTAATTTTTATGTTCATCAAGTTGCTTTTTAAAAGAAGCAATCTTTTATTTTGCACATGTGTATTTCTGCTGATAACCTAGAAAAGAAATTTCTTTTCCTGTCAATAAAATGATCTTCCTATCCATCCAAAAGAAGTGAAAAGTAGACTCAATCACCAAGGTGGTTATGGTAGAAAAAATGCTGGTCTATAAGTTGGAAGACCTTGATTTCAGTTCTTCAAATGAACTCATATTTCACTCATCTGTAAAACTGACAAGATGATGTCTAAAGGTCCTTTCCATTCTCTTTTTCAGTGATTTTAGATAGAGGTGAGATCTTAGTGTTGTGGTAGGAGTTGTGGATTTATTACTGGTTTTCTGTATCTTTTATATATGGATCAGAAGCAGCCATGGGTACATTCTATACATATTTCATCTCTTTTTCTGTATTCAGCCTTGAAGGAACAATATTGTTGTATTTCCAAAATTGAAGGAGGGAGAGGGAGAGAGGGGAAAAGAATGAATGAAAGAATATGAAATTTTCATTGACTGCTTTTTTTTGTCTAGTGGAAGACCAGTTATCCTTTCTATGTCATATGATGGAGGATGTAAACCTTTTTTGTGTTTTGACTGCCTCTGCATAGGAGAATTGGGCTCATTAAATGACTCTGAAAAGCCCCTAAAATTTTAAGCCAGAAAGTGGACTTTGCACAGTCATCTAGTTTGCTAGGCATAGCAAACACACATGCCTTTAATCCCTACTTCTTGGGAATTGTAGGAATAGGAATTCTTGAACTTCAGAATTCCTAGCTACAGTGGGCTAAACTAATGTGGAACCTGCATTAAGTTTGGCGAAAGTATAGTAAGCCGGGGCAGCCAGGTAGCACAGCGAGTAAGAGCACCCGCTCCAGTGTTGAGAACACCTGGAGATCGAATCCCGGGCTCAGACACTTAGCACCCACCCAGAAATAATAACTGGCCGTGTAACCTTGATTATACTTAACCCCAATTGCTTTAAAAAAAAAAAAAGTATAGTAAGCCTTCAAGACCAGGTGTTTGCTAGTTTGACTAAGTGGGGAGAGAGGGTGTCTGAACAGATAAAAGTCAGAAACAGAGCAGGTCAAACTCCTTTACCAGTTAATATGGAATCTGGCTTGTGAAGAGTCCCTTAACTTCTAGCCTGACCAACATAGTACATTACCCCCAGGTATCTCTCTCAGTCTCTGTCTGTCTCTCTATCAGTCTCTCTGTCTGTATCTGTTTCTCTCCCTCTCCCTCCCCCCTCCTTCTCCTTTTCCTTCTTTCCCCCAATCTTTTTCTTAAAGGTGATAAGACCAGGACATAGAGCAGTGAAATGACTTCTCTGAAGTCATACAGGTTGTAAGTACTGCAACCAGTGTTCTCTTGACTCTATAGTTCTCTTCCTACCACACTGTGCTGCCTGCTTAGCTAAACTTATCGGTTACTGCAAAGTTCATATAGAGTATTAGGGTGGAAATGAGCTTTAGAGATCATCTTATCAGTTTTGTAGATGAAGAAACTGAAAATTAGAGACTAGTTAATTTACTCAGGGTCATATAGCTTAGTAATTATTGAAAGCAAGAATAAAACCTAGGTCTCTTAACTTACAGTTCAAGGATCCTTACTGCCATAATGACCATAGTGCTTGTGACTATGTCTTTTTCTTTGGATGTACATAGATCCTTTTGCTGGCATTAAAATAAATTTATTTTCTTAGTTTATCAGCAGACACTACAGAGCCTTGCACAAAATAGACGCTTTATTTAGGTGTTAAATTTGAATTCCAGGAAGAAACCATTCCTGAAGGGAAAAGAAAATAACACAAAATATTTTTTACACAAAGCCAGTGACCAAAAGCAACTAATCAAAAGATGAGAAAAAAGGGCCTACTCTTCATTATTGTTAAGAGACAAGGACACAGTTATGTTTTAATGATTTCTTGAGAAGAGGTACAGGTTTTATTTTGTTTTGTTTTGTTTGGAGTGGGGAGGGCAGGGCAATTGGGGTTAAGTGACTTGCCCAAAGTCACAGGGCTAGTAAGTGTTAAGTGTCTGAGGCTGGATTTGAAGTCAGGTCTTCCTGACTCTAGGGCCAGTGCTCTATTCACTGTGCCACCTAGCGGCCCCTGGTATAGGTCTTCTTGAAAATTTTAGCATTTGTATGAAATGGCCTGTGTGTTGAGATGAGGTTATAAATACACAGAATCTCGTCAGCTATTGATCAAGGGGCTGATAATTTGGAGGGTAAAGAATTTCTGGGGGAATGCAGTTGAATATGGCATAATGTTACTTTTCTGAAGATGTTCAGTACCTCTGGCAGTTGTTTGATTGGTTTGTTTAATAGTAGGATTATGGACAAGAGGACTAGAGTTGAACCTTTCCGACTTCCACAATAGAATGAAGAACTGATGAGGCTGCGTAAGTAAAGGAATACGAAGGAAGAATCAAATTTAAATTTCAGGACCTGCCACATGAAGGGGAGGGGGAAAGAAAGAGTAACAGATTGGAATGGGCTTCAAAGTGTTCCAGGTTGTTATAGCAACTTAGATTTTAGACCCATAATTATGTAATGACAATGTTATCATTGTAGTGAAAATTCTAAATAGATTAAAAAAATGCACAAGGATATATGAAATTTCCTTAACATATGGTAACATGCCTTTTCATTCAGCTTAGAAATAAAGAATATTATTGATATTATTTTATAGTAGCCATTTATTTTTTTGCTAACTACAAGTGACCATGCAGTTGCAATTGGAGACTAAAATATTTTTTAGAAAATAGATGCTGCTTATATATTGAAAAGACAGTATGGTTTTTGTGAAGAGGAGGGACCAAGGCAATGACAGTGTTATTTCTTCTGTTTTCATGCCAGCCTTAGGAATGCTTTTTGTTTGGCTCTGATTCATTGCATCCTCTGATTTTAATTGAATTGCTCATAGCATTTACTAGAAAGCTTTTCAAGAAAGTAATCTTAGAATTCAATTATACAGAAACAATAGCCATGAGACATGTTAAAGTTATTACTGATAATACTAACAAAGACTGAGATGGGAAAACCTTATTTATACTTATTCTTTTGGTGCAATCAATGGAAACAAAATATTTGGGGAACCTTAGAATTTTAGAGTTAGAAGGAACATAAGGACCTGAAAGGGGTTACTGCCCTGTCACACAGCTAGTCAAATAGTCAGCTGACAAACATTTCTAAAGTGCCTTCTGTAGGCCAGAAAGTGAGCTAAGCAGTGGGGCTACAAAGAATAAGGCAAAAGACAGTTCCTGCTGTCAAGGAAATCACTGTGGGGTGGGGGGAGACAATAAGCAAACACCAGTTTGCAAATGAGATGTAAACTGGATAAATTGGTGATAATCTGCAGCGGGAAGGTACTAAGATAAAGGGCAATGAAAGAAGGTAGAATTATTTTCCTAATGAGGAAATGGAGTTCTTGTGCTTATTCCTCTTAAAATTCTCTTTTTACTAGTGAAGTGATCAGAAAAGAACTTACCCTTAATAATGATCATATTTTGTAAAAACCCTTCAGGAATAAAACAAATACACGCCATACCTTTTAGAATGAACATTCACAGGTATTTTTCCTTGAGAATTTTTTTTTGGAGGGGGAGGGCACCAAGTAGATGATTTTTAGATATTGTTCAAAGAGTTTAAAAATGTGAAATGCAATTCAAGAATTAAAATTACAACAAAAAATAAAACCCACAAAAGGGGTGGTAAAATGTATGGAGGATATAAGCAGGCTGTAGTAAATAAACAAAAAAAGACCAGAAAGGGAGATAGTTTTGTAACTTAGTGATTGAGAAAGAGCCAATGAACTTTGAAAGGAGTATGCAGTGAGTGAGAGAAGACTTTGATTGCCCAGAGTGGTGCCATTTTGGAAGATTTCTTGATGGAAGACTTGGTAATATTTATTTCAAGATGTGTGCGGTACAGCGACCCCAAAATCTCCTACCCCCCCAAAAAATTAAAAGGCAGAGGTATCTTGAGGAAAGAACAGAAAGTTTTATTCAGTTCTTGTGAGAAAAGGGCATCCATTCCACCAGTATGAACCAGCAGAATGAGGCGTGTTAAAGAAGAGGGAACAAGAATTTATAAGCTAACACAGTCAAGTCCCCTCCCACTGCTGTCCCTTCTCCCATTGGCTGGGAGGTGGGCTTACAATCTGAGCAAAAAAATTTCTCCAATGATAAAGTACAAAGAAGTCCACCACTATATGTCAGTTGCTGGGAGGCAGGTTTACAAAGAACAAGGAAATAGGGGACAGTCAATCCAAATGTACCTATCCTTATTTGCCAACCACCAAAGTAAAGAAGGGGGAAGGGCTCTAAGAGATTGCTAAAATTTCTGAATGGTTTTTGGCTTATTGACAGCAAGGGAAGGGGGGGAAAGGTTGTGTAATTTTGTAGGAAACTCAGGGCTCAGGTAAGGCAGAAGACAGTTCCTGCTGTCAAGGAAATCACTGTGGGGTGGGGGAGACAATAAGCAAACACCCGTTTGCAAATGAGATGTAAACAGGATAAATTGGGGATAATCTACAGAGTCTGTCCAGTTTTACAAAAGTCTGTCTCTGTTTTCAAGATTGTTTCTCTCCCTTCTCCTCATTCTGAGGAGTCTTCACAGAAGGTGCAGAGAGAGAGTGTACCCCACTCAAAGATCTGTATAGAATAAGAAGTTGTTAAGGGGCTGCAGTTTACATAGTAGAGAAAATACATACATCGATGTAATCATGAATCTTTCAAAGTACGAAGTTTTGGTACATGTTCATATTATTTTTACTAAACTGAGAGCAGATCTATGACAGAAAAGGATTTACTCCTTGCATGTATTTCCCTGAGTTCAAATCTACCCTCAGACACTTACTAGTTGTATGACCAAGGGCACTTAACCCCATTTGACTCACTTTCCTCATCTTTAAAATGAGATAGAGAAGGAAATGCAAACTACTCCAGTATCATTGTCAAGATAATACAAATGGGGGTCACTAAGAGTTGGATAGGATTGAAATGGACTAAACAAAACCAGCAATCTTTGTTTCCTAGTTTGGTAGTTTATCTGTCATTCTTCTTTAGATGCTTATTAGCTTGCTTAGGATCTCAACCTTAGTTTCCTGATTTGATAAATAGAGATTATAATAGCATCCATCTCACAGGGTTGTTTAACTGAAGATCATAAGAGATAGCATATACAAAGTGCTTTACAAATCTAAAGGTACGATATAAATGTTAGGTATTATAGGCCCTTAATGCATTTTTGAAAGTTGTTGTTGAAAGTTGTTTATAGGCAACTAAAAAAGAAAATAATCTAGTCTTTTTCTCCATTTCTTCTGTAATTTAGACTCAAATATTAATGTCCCCCCACCCCTCCAAAAAAAGTGTATTGACTTTTTGAATACTAAAAGCCATTATCTACCCACTTTGTGCTGTTTTAAATTTATTTGTTATTTATTGTCATTGAAAAGTGAAATCTAGGGGTGGCTAGGTGGTGCAGTGAATAGAGCACTGGCCCTGTAGTCAGGAGGACCTGAGTTCAAATCCAGCCTCTGACACTTAACACTTATAGCCATGTGACCTTGGGCAAGTCACTTAACCCCAATTACCCTGCCTTCCCCCCTGTAAAAAGTAGAAAAACAACAAAAGAAAAGTGAAATCTAAAGAACTGGGTTCTGGATTTGCTGTATATTGTTTTTATTTATTTGTAATATTAAATTAATGAGTGGAATGACTTACAGATGAGAGGTCAAGTATTTGCTTGAGGACACAACTAAGAAAAAGCATGGACTTGATAATAACAGGTGTTTAATAAATGTTTATTGACTGAGAACTTCTGATGCATGGAGCTCTTACTGCAATACCATTTTCCCTCTTTACCTTGTTGGATAAAACTGAGCCAACTCTTACAAAGAATATTTGTTTCCAAGATTTTTTTCAGACTTCCAGTTAAGGCATCAATCCAGTGTTTAAAATTTATATAATTTGAATTTTAAGAAAATTAATATATTTTGAGAGAGCTAGTACTTCCTCGTATAATACATGATATAAGAGCAAAGAAATACTTTATTTCCTCATACAGTGTGTAATATAAGGGCAGGATGCTAAAGAAGCCACCATCACAGGTGTGATGCTTGTATGAGAAAAAAAGAACAAACTTTTATTTCTGTAACTCTTAGACAGCCATTTCATAAACATTTGCTAAGAGGTAGACATACCAAACGTTACTGACTTAATGTGTTTTATCACTACCCTTTGACAAACAACTCAAATAGCATCTCTTGTGGCAGGCAAATGATGTCATTTTAAATGAGTACTGTACATCTTCATAGATGGGAGGGTTACCCCAGTCAGCTCTTACATTAGGTGATCCAACATATGGGTAAAGAGCCTCATGGAAGACATACCAATGACAATGCATCTTCAGAGAAATAGAATCAGAATGAATGGATGATTGACTAAATTTAAAAATTAATTGTCTTATTTAATATCCAAGAATATCTGCTGGTGGATATTGTTAAACTGTCCCAAATAGGCTTGTTTACCTTGAGCTTTCTCTCCATAGGACCCCAAACTTAAAAAAAAAAAATAAATGCAATGTATCTTCTGAGAATTTTCCAGAAAAGCTGCTTTGTTTTTCTCTAAGTGATCTGAGTATCTACTTTAGAAAGACATTTACAAAAATACCCAACACATACAATTCATCATCTAGAAAGCTGGGTAAAGTGATGAACTGTTCTCATCAGGACTGAGGATCTATTTTATTCCCTTGCTTTCTTTGGGCCTTTTCTGTCTGACCCCCTAGGGCTGACAAGTTTTTCTAGAGTTTGGATGCTGTCCATCTCAATGGAGAAGCTTATCTTTTTTCACCTCAAATAGCTCATTTCCTGTGACTGATTTGAAGTCTGTGGAAATCACCTGGCTCAGATCTTCCCAGTGTATGGGAAAAGGTTCAGGCTCGGTAAAACACAGTCATCTGTTGTTTGAGACTAGTGTGACGAATATCACAGCCATGTTGTTACTGGGTGTCTGTGCTAAGGGAGAGAGAATTTTGTCTTGACATTTTTGAATCAATCTTCATAAAGGTGTTTTAAACCTACTCGGGTTTTTCCAGATTCTTTGTCTACTTAACATTATATCAGGATGATATCTTGGGAAATAGTATTATATCATAGATTTATAGTTTTATGGTTGGAAGGGACCTTAGAGGTCATTGGGACCAACCCTCTCATTTTATGATGAGGAAACTGAGGCCCAAGATCAAATGTCTTGTCCAAGGTTAACATAACTAGTTAAGAGCCTGGGGCAAATTTGAACTCAGTGCTTCTTGACTCTAAGAGCAGCTACCACCACATTGTAACCTGATATTCCTAAAGTGCCCTCTGAGAAATGCATAGCATGTATAGCATGTTAGAGGCTGTGTCTTATCCTCTGATGACTGAGACGGACAGCCTCCAAAGCATATATAAATAAAGCATGTATCAGGTGTTTACTATGTGCTAGGCGTGGCATACAAAGACATAAAAAAAAAATTTAAAAAGAACAAGCAAACAAACAAAATAAATAAAAATGATCTTTGTTCTTGAGGAGATTTTATGCTAATAGGGGCATCAACAGGTATACATAGATATATTTAATACATCATCATCATCTTCTTCATCATCTTTACCACCACCACTACCATAATAATTATAACATTTGATATAGTCAACATTTGTATAGCATGTAGTATGTCCTAGGTATTGTGTTAAACACTTCACAGTATTATCTTATTTGATCCTTAAAAAACACTGAGAGGTAGATGCTATTATCATTATCCCTATTTTACACATGAGGAAAGCGAGGCAAACAGGTTACATGACTTTCCCAAGTTCTTACAATTTCTTAGTGTGTTAGACTGGATTCGAACTCAGGTCTTTCTGACTCTAGACATAGCATTTTATTCTCAACACCACTTAGCTGTCACTGCTATAGAAAATGACACAGTGTAACTTCATAAAGAAAGCTGGAAGTAGAGAATGGGGGCAGCAGAAATTTTCTTCAGAAGGTGTTGCTTAAGCAACTCCTTGAAGGAAACCAATTTTTAATTCTGGGCAAATCACAACTTCTCTCTGCCTCAGTTTCCTCATCTATAACAGGAGGATAATAATAGTATTTGTTTAATAGAATTGTTATAAGATCAAATAACATTTGTAAAATGCTTTTTACACTTCAAAGTGCTATATAAATGCTATAGAACTCTGGACTCAGAGTTAGGAAGTTCAAATATGCTCTCAGCTATTTATTAGCTGTGGGAAGAACCCAGGCAAGTTACTTAACCTCTTATATTCCTCATTTTCCTTATGTGTTAAATGGGAATAATAGTAGCACTTACCTTCCAAGGTTGTCGTGAGGATAGAATGCGAAAATGCTTGCAAAATGCTTTTTGAACCTTAAAGAGCTATTATAAGTAAAGGTATGGAGGTAAAACATTCAATCTATAGTGGACAATAAATGATATAAGATGAGCATTGAGAAAGGGCATCTGAACCAAGAAATAATCAACAGAAGTATTATAAACATAGCTAAATCCATATTTATATTTGTATTGTCTGTTATACAGGATCTTTATGATTAGGGATTTGGGTATGGGTGGGTCTATGGGGCAAGACTTTGAAGAACTGTGATGTCTTACTTAACACTATTATACAAGGCTTCTAGAGGACCTACAATTCTTATCACCCATTCTTTCTATCCTAGAGCTCCTCTGGCCAGTAAATTGACTTTTAATTTTGTCTTTGCCATTTTCCCTCCTTTGCAAAATAAATCAAACCTGGAATTTTATAATCAACTTTTGAAGCATAAACACTTAATAATGACTAGCTCATTTTTATTATACAGGATTGGAGCAACAGTGAAGATATTTCTGTCCCCAAAATTGAACCATGTGGATTTTTCTCCTTTACAGAGCACAATAGGTCCCTGACCTTTGCCAATTAGTGCCTATGGAGAAGACTACTTTTACTAGGGTCACTAGGGATCGATTTTCAAAATAGGTAAAACACATAGTTGCTGTTCTCCAGGGACCGAGAAAAGTTTATTTTTCTTTTTAAATAAGGCAAACTCTCTTCCTTTCCCTACCATCAATCATGGCCCACAATGTATAAACTCTAAATATAATGGCAAAAAATGTTGTATCAAGAACAAGTAAATCTAGTGACATTTCTACAGAAATTTGATGGGGAATCTGGATAAACCACTGCTTTAACTATTGTGAGGTGACAGAAAAGTGAAAGTGAGAATGTGTGTATTGATTCTTAGTAAACATAAAGCTTTGTGAGCATATGGGTCCATAGAATATGAAAGGTGTAGATATGTGACTAGTTATTTGGATGATGCATCTTGTTAGAAAAATAGATAGAAAAAGTAAAGAGGTTACATAATGCCCTATTATCCACATACTTCAAATAAAACAAGCTCCTAATTAGCTACTATTGAAGGATAAATGGTGTATGTATGTGTTGGAGGAGATAATGTAGGGGTAAACGATTAGGAAAGAATCAGCTATTCTTCTTGATGAATTTTGACTAGGTTAATATCAGTCACCAAATAGTTATTCAGCTCAACACTGTGATCTGTGTCAAAAGAAAGAATGACAAAGTACTTATTAAGTGCTTAATTTATGTAAAGCATTGTGCTAAGTAGTGGAGATAAAAGTAGAAAAGCCAGGCTGATTCTTGTTATAGTGGAGCTAAGATTTTACTGGGGAGAGACTAGACACATAGGAGGATCAGCTTCAGGATACATGGAAAGGCCTGGTGGTCCTTAGCGTGAGAGTTAACACCCAGGACTCTGGATATGGCAGCAGCAAGGGAGATGGTAGTTAAGGCCCAGAGGTCAAAGGGCCAGGTCAGATGGTAAAGCAGTGGTCTGACAGATCATCTAATTTTGCTTGAACATATAGAGAGGGAAGACACATCAGCATATGGTAGAGATCTTGGGACACTGCAAGCTGTAACTGTCTTCCACTTTTTGACACGTTATAATAATTTTTTTGATAATATCTTTGAAAATGGTATTCCTGAGTTTGCACGTAGAATACACTTAATATTGAGCAAAGAAAGTAGGGGGAGGAAATGACAGATGGGTGTGTGTGTGTGTGTGTGTGTGTGTGTGTGTGTGTGTGTGTGTGTAGGGGGAACCTAAGAGTTAAAGTTAGACTCCTAATGTGTGTAATACATAGAACTGATACTTGGGGTGTCCTCATTCCAAGACCTGACTTTTATCTACTTGATATCTTCTCATGGTACTCTTCAATTCTGAAACAACTTAATGTATGTATAAGATGTCATCTATAACATACACCAAGAGGGAGCTCACAGTATGATGAGGACATTGAACTTGAAGTTAGGGACATGAGTCAAAGTCTTAACTGTCTACCTGTTACTCATCCTTCATTTTTGAAGGGGACCAGTGACATCATGGGTGATGTCTGATGCCTTGACTTGCACTTGAATTGTGTTTAAGTGAGGCAGAGTTGCATAAAAGTCTCACTTTTTCAGCTCACTCTTCCTGAGTCATTTATGTCCAGTGGCAAGACAAAAGCCAAGATGACTAGTGATGGCCCAGAAAGCCATGGATGACCTTGGTGTCTTGCCTGACTGCTTCTAAGTGCTTCACAGCACCTGCTTCAGCCACCTTCATGGCCTTTGGGAAATCTTTACATGTCTGGGGTAGACATCCCCCGAACTCATCAGTTTTGACGCCTGTCAGTTACCCTCAACCTGGAAATGCCTTATGCTCCTGAGGAATATGAGACTAAAATTTTCATTTGTGCAATGTTTAGGGAAATAGAGGAGAAAGCAAATCTATTACCTTTTAGAAAAACTAAATTTCTTTGGAGTATTTCTTAATTACAGACCACGAGAGGAATTAATTTCTGTATTTATAGCAAATCCATAACAAATGAGATGATAGGAATTCTTAATTATATTCAACTGTGGTCAATATAATTATGTGGAATAAATGCCAACAGGAGAGCTCAACTAAGATATGTGAATGTGGCTCAGAAACATACTTCTGGAAAGCATTACCTCCCACAAAATGACTTCCAAGGGGACTGTCTTACAAATTTAAATTCTGATCCCAAAAGCAAAATTTCTGAAAATGCCTTCTTGCCATTTATCAGTTTAAAAAAATAATCTGGTTTCTATCGAAGTGGGATAACTTCATTTGTAGATTCCTTTTAGGCCCCTAAGCTATATTTATAACTATTCCTGGAACTTAATTATGAAATAAAAGTCATGCAAAAATGATGCCTATTTGTGATCACACTTATAGAATATTTGAACCCTGGTCTTTAGAAAGACTTTATCACTTAAATGTGTTTGTCCTATAGTCTGCATTACAGTGCAATAAAAGTTGAGAGTTTGTATGGGAAGGTGCATATATACTGGAAAAAAGTCAGATAAAGCAAAGGTGAAGGAACTAGAAGAACCTTATGGCATTTAACTAATAAGTTTGGCGATTATATAATAGAACTATAAAACTTTGGAACAAGAGTGATGAGAAATCATCTAATCCACAGTCTTTATTTTATAGGTAATGACACTGAGGTTCAGGAAGAAGTTAATAATTTGCTTAGTCACACATTGGTTGGGTTAGTGACAGAGGAAGGACAGGATGTTGAAATAAAAAAAATTGAATTCATTAATGAATCATTAATTTATAATAATAATTTATTATAATTTATTAATTGCTCATTAAGGAGATACCATTGGTAAATGCTATGAGGTTAGAGTAGTTTATGTTCCTCTTCTTAAGGTACTCAAAATGGTATTTATTTGCTAAAAAGAAATCTAATGGAAACTTTGCTTAATCTTATGGGCTTGATTTGAAGACAGAGGTATGTTAGTGTGGGGTCTTGTACCAGCATTCTTAGTTCAGTTTTGAAGGCTCTCATAAGTCATTGAACAATTAACACAAAGTTGCTTTATTTTTCCCTAACAGTTATGATTTCCAACAAGTATATGGTGCTGCTTCTCTTCAGATGTGGTATGGTAGACCCCATCTCCTTAGTCTCCTTGCTCTCCTTTGCCTCCTTATAGAAAGTCATCTGGTTTGCAGGTCATTGGGTTGGGATGTTGGTAAATCAATGATTTTAGGCACCCAAGTTTGAGAGGTCTCCAACTTCACCCTGGTGGGACTTTTTATTCTCTTGAAGGTTTATTAGGGAAGCTGGGGCGAATCACTTTGTCTCTTTTTAAGGGAAAGTATTCCTTTTTGAGGGAAGGAAGAAAGAATATGTAAATCTATAAAGGAGGTGAGGGAGGCATGGGCTTAACACATGTAGTAGAGGAAAGCTGTTGCATATTAGTCCCTTGATAACAAGGAAAATTAGGGATGCATGAGAAAGATCTTTCTGTTGTGAAATGAAGAGACTATATTGTTTTCTCTCTTTGTATCTTATAATACATTAAATATTGAGAGAGCATGTAGGTGGGTGAACACATACTGGAGAAAACTAGTTGTGTAATAATTTTGGCAATCACTTCTTTGTGTTGAATAGATTAATTTCCAGCTTTTGGTGGAAATTGTATTTTATTCAGGGAAATCAAAATCATGCATTGTATCCTCCTTTATGTAGACAATAATCTTTTATCGTGTGGTACTTTCAAAATGCAAATAAGTTATCATTGAGTCTGAATGATCATTTGCCTGGTTTAGTGTCTTGTTAAGTTTCAGAATGTAATCTTGAAAGGCAAGTAGCTGTGGCTACCCTGCTCTGTTGGAAACTATGAGTTCATGTTAAGAAAATACAAAGAGAAGCTACACATGGGGATGCAACAAGGATCAGGTAGGAAAGCTTACTCACAAACAACATTTCCTTTTCCATTTCCCTTCCATTTGTAAAACTGGAGTGATCCAAGTGAGAGTTAAACAAATGACTAAACATTAGGGAAGTTGAAATACCCCCCTAGAATCCCTCCTATTGTGCTGAGTGATACAGTTATCAAAATAGAGTGTGGGGGGGGGGGTGGGAAGAGGAGTGTAAAGCTTCTTCTTCATTAGCTTTAGTTACCTAATATTTAGCAATATCCACTCCAATTAGTGGCTTGGGGAAGGAAGTGAATGGAGTTTATTTAGGTTAGCATTTTTCAGCTGGAGAGTCATGACCAATTTTTAAGGTCCTGCGAGTTCCTAGGGAATCCCAGAGAATAGAGCTACCAAATTACAAAGAACCATTTGGGTGGACATGGTACTTCTATATAAATTATTTTAGTCTAGCAATTAATTAATATGAAATGCACTGAAGCATACTGTAATCCAAATCTACATTAATGAAAAATGTCACTGAAGAACTTAGGAGTTGTGGCAGAGAGATGAAAAAAATTCTAGAACTTATTAAATATTAAGTTTTATTTTAATAGCCTGAATATTTCATGCTGATGTATTTCAAATTATATTACAATACAATTCTCAGATACATCTAATGATTTTATGACTATTTCTTTTGTACTGGTCATAGTCAAAAAGACTATGTCTTAGTTAGTCAATAAGAAATTATTGATTACTTATGTTGTGCTTAGTTCTAGGGTTACAAAGAAAGACAGAATCACTCCCTGCTTTCAAGGAGCTGTCATTATATCTGAGAGGATACCATGAAGATAACTGTGTGTATATAAGATGCACACAGTATGAATAAGAGGTAATGTCAGAGAAAGCACTAGAAGCTGGGGTGGGGGGGGACCCTGGAGAGGTCTCCTGTAGAAGGTGAAGTTTGAATTGAATCTGGAAGGAATCCCCCACAAATGCACCAAAATAAATATCAGTAGGTGGAGATGAGGATAGGAAGCAGCCAGTGTGAAGTCACAGGATCAGTAGATGGAGTATCTGCTGAAGGAACGACATATGTTTTTTTTTTTTTTTTAATCCTGCTTGATTGGGAGTCAGGAAACCTGGTTTCTGGCTGTAACTTCCTATTGCGTCTAGAATAAAAAATAAATTACTCTGTTTAGCTTTGAAAGCACTTCACAATTCATCCCCAAATTGTCTTTCCCAGTCCTTTTGGACATTATTTCCCATTCCTCCCTTCCCCCTTCCCAACCTATGTGATCCAGCCAAACTGAGCTTATTCTCTGTTCCTCACAAGCTTCACTGCATCTCTCATATCTACACCATTTCAGGACCACCCTACATGGCTGAAATGCTTTTCTCCTTGCTTAAGCACCATCTTCTACATGAAGCCTTTCTGGCCCCCCTCTGAAGTGTGCTAGTGACTTCCCTCTCAAACTACCTTGTATTTAATCAATCTCTCCCTTCCCCCCATACATATGTTAACTTTATATTTATGCTATATGTATTCACATATTACACATGCATACCCATATATATATACACACACACAGACATAGATACACGCATTATATATGTATATTAAAATACAGTATACATGTATTTGTATATATTATATATGTACACATGTATATATGTATATATGTATACATGGTACTATATATGTGTATGTTTTATCTTTCTATATCTATAAAACTATATTAGATCATATACACTCACATATAGTAATATAGAAACATATATTATACGTGTATACATATACATGTAAATACAATAGGTACACATACATGTTTACATGGACATGATAGTATGTATACACACACCCATTAGAATGTAAGCTTCTTGCTATTAGGAATTGTTTCATTCATTATTACCCATTATCTATGCAAGGCAGTGTGTTAAATGCTGTTTCCTCATTTGTGAAATGTGAAGGTTGCTTAAAAACCAGCATTTCTTAAGTGTAGACTTTGTGCAGTACACTATGCTAGGCATTGGAGATATAAGGAAAGTATGGAAATAGTTTCTACCCTCAAGAATCTCATATCATAGGGGGAAAATGTTCCTATAAAACCATAAGTATTAACTATATATATGAAGTTAAAATTAATTACTGAGGTGGGGAAGGCACTAACAATGTGAAGGGTGATCAGGATAGGAAATGGGTGTTTGAACCAAGTGTTAAAGGAAGATGGGAGTTCTTTGGGAGGGGTTGGAAGAGAGGAGGGAGTACATTCCGTACCCTGAGAACAGCCTGTAGCAAAGAAGTGAGATGGTATGTAGTATACTGGCACCAGCAAGCTAGAATATAGAGTAGGAAAAGAGAAGTATGTATTATGCTTGGAAAGGTCTGGAACCAGATTGTGTAGCCTTTAAGTGATTCTCCCTCCTCCCACCAAAAAAAGGAGTTTTCATTTCAGAACCAAGAAGGAAACAATGGAGCTTCTTGAGCAGTGTAGTGAGATGGTCAGACCTGTGCTTTAGGAATATCAATTTGGCAATTTTGTGAATGACAGATTGGAAGAGGGAGAAATTAGAGGGAAACCTGTTAGGAGCATCCTTCAATAGCCTAGTTGAAGACATGAACTAGGGAGGTGGCTGCATGACTGGAGAGAAGAGACTGATGGGAGAGGAAATGTGGAGGTAAAATTTACTAGATTTTGTAACTTGTTGGAAATGAGGGATGAAAGGAAGGAATAGTCCCCAAAATGACTCAGAGGATTCAAACCTGGATATGCTGTTTCCTCATTTGTAAAATGTGAAGGTTGCTTAAAGAACAACCATACTCTCAACATAAATAGGAAAGGATGATCAAACAAGGGTACATGAAGTGACTATCTAGCACCAGGTACTGTCCTGGTCACCTGGTCCCTAGTGATACAAGTAAGTGACAGAGTGAGGACTGAAACCTATATTTTCTAAATTCAGCATGCTTTCCCTTTTATACCACTGCCTCTAAAGTTAGTCTAAACTCTTGCTTTATAAATGAAAGCAAAACCCCCACACTTTAATTTTAGAGAGGTTGAAACCTAAAGACAGAGAGATGAAATTATTGTTGAAGTTTACATAGGAATTAAAGAAAAGAGCCAGGATTTACATGTAGGTCCTTTGACTCTAATCAAGTTCTTTCTTGCAAAAAAAAAAAAATAGCCAAATGTGTTCCACGTATGGTCTCTTCTGTTTGAATATAAACCTCTTGAAGATAGGGGACATTTGGCTTCTTTTATTTTTATACACAGGACTTAGCCTACTGCTTGTTATAAAATAATTGTTTAATATATACTCTTTTTCCCCACTCACCCATTTATTCCATGCTGTTTGTGTGACATAAAGTTTTACTCTTTGTAGTGGCAACCACACTGCTGTACTCAGGATGGCTGCTAGTATAGGTTCTTAGATCTGTTTTACAAGGAAAGGTAGCTGTTTAAGGGGTCAGCAATCTTTTTAATTACATTCACTAGTTCAGGAGAAAAGTCAGCATCTTGAACTACAGAGAAAATACAAGCAGAGAAATAAAGACCAACAGACAGGGCTCTGACTGCCTGAATCAGCTATATACTTTACATACATCCCTGGATCTCCAGAGAGCCTTTACATCTGAGCAGTGGGGGAACTCTGAACATATGGCCACTCAGAATCTCCACCAGGGAATCACAAGATCCTTCTCATAAGGGAGCCCCCAAGGCAAAATACCAACCAATATACATACATGTATACATGTACACACACTTCTCAGAGCCAGAAAGCATCACAACCCTCATGACTCAGTGCCTAATTAGAAATTAGCAAAAGGTATGAAAGTCTTCCTACAAGCCAGCCTCCCCTAAGCAAGTTTCCCTTCATGGGCTTCATGTGGGGTCTAGATGGGCATCTAAGATCTTAAATCCCATTAACATTACAGTTGTGCACGAGGGACTTTTTTTTTGTATGTTTAAAGCCCAGTCTAAAAATCATAGCAGCAAGTGAAAATTTTAAATGATTCAGCAGGCACCTACATTGTTTTGTATTTAGCAAAGATCTTATATTCTGTTAACATGAACTCTTCCACTAAATCATCCTTACTTGCTACTCCCCTTGGAAATTTTTATGTCCCCTCTTCTCCTAAAACAAGGAACAGTGTTATTCCTACCTCTAACTCTGGCACAGATCAGGCAGAATTTTCTTAGTTATCCTTAAGTAACCTGTTTGAATGCCACTAACTCAACTTCTTCTAGTCACAGAGCTAAATACTTGTTTGTTGAATGAATGTTTGACTCTCTGGGCAAATAATCAAGGGGTAGATTCCTTAAAAGGAGGAGTCCATTTACTGACTCTTAGGAACAGTGATCTTGTGGAGCATTATTCATTTGATAAAGGAGAAAGAAAATCCTTTAGTGATGGTCTCTTGCTTAATCTACAACTGAAAGGAAGTATTTCTTTCAGGGAAGAAATTTTGTTCACATAGATCTTAGAAAGTGTCATCATTTAAGGGTACTTCAGAAAAGTACTAATCTTGAGGGTCAGGATTATGGTTTCTTACAGCATTTTCATATACAAGGATTTTCACAAATATAAGGAACCAGGGTAGATTGAATAACATTTTCAGCTTTACAGAACTAGAAGCATTCTACTGGAATGATGAACCCCTTTTAGCAATGTCCAAATGTAGAACAGTGTATACTGATTTTAGTGAAGGTTCTAGGTGACTTAACACCTTTGCCTTTTAACATTTTAGTTTTTTGGTGTGATTTTTATAGATTTATAGTCATAAGAGGTCTTTTGAGGTCATGAAGAATAAGGTCACTTTCTGGAGAAAAGAGAATGCCTCTGGAATACCTTGTTCTTTTTTCCTTAAATATATTGATAATATTTTGTTGTTACATTGCCTTAATTTCCCTATATCTTTCCCTGTTCACACGCAGAAACTTCTAATAAGCAATACAAAAGAAAGAGAAAAGGAAAAAAAGTTCAGTAAAACCAATCATTTATTATTTATTATATTATTAGTGGTTCTCAAACATTTTAATCTTAAGACCCTTTTACACACTTATAAATTATTGAGGACTCCAAAGAGCTTTTGTTCCTGTAGGTTCTATCTATGGATATTTATTAAATTGTCTTAGTATTATTATGAAAATCATTTTGACCTCATGGTATCCATGAAAGAAAGCATCCTGACCTTTTTTATAGCAGCCCATGAAATTTGAGAAACCCTGGTGGTTCCTGGATCATTCTTTGAGAACCACTTACATATATCAACTTTAACAATTATAAACGATTTTATACTCACCATCCCCTAGTATTGCAATGAAAGTGAGGGGTTACATTCTTATACTTCTTCAAAGCCAACCTTGGTCATTCTATTTCCTCAGCTTTCAGTTTTGAAATTTTTTTTATTTTTCCATTTTCATTGTTGCAATACGCATTGTTTGTGTTGTTTTTCCGTGTCTAATCTTACCATACTTTGCATAATTTTATATATATCTTCCCATGTTTCTTTTTATTTTTAATAATTATTAAACAAAATTCATGACCTCCATATACCACAATTTACCTTTTCCCACAATCACCCAACATTTTTTAAGTGCCTACTATGTGCCAGGCATTGTACTAGGCACTGGGGTTAAAAAGACAAATGATACTTCTGCTATCCTCAAGAATCTTACGTTCTAATAACAGTTTAGCAGACTCCAGTCATTAGACTATGACCACTATGGTCAAGACATTGTCAGAAAAAAATTAAGTTATATTAGTTGGGGGGGGGGGTGATCTGAACTCAAGGTCATAGTCTAATGTCTTCCTCAAAAGAACTCTAATAACTTCAAGATATGTATGTCAGTCAGTCAATTAATAAACATTTACTAATATGTACTGGGGACACAAAAAGTGACAAAAGATATTCTTTACCATCAAGTAGCTTACAATCTAGACAGCATGTAAACAAATATAAACAAAACAGGCTATATTCAGGATAAATAGGAAAGAATGTACCTAGGGAAGTCACTAGAATTAAGAGGAATTAGGGAAGGATTTCTTTAGAAGGTGGGATTTTAATTGGTAGTATAAAATATAAATGAATACAACACAACATTTTTGGGAGGAGATCATTACAAAGGTAGGGGGAATAAAGAAAGACTGTATGTAGAAAGCTGCATTGAAGTATAGTTTTTAAAGGAGTAAGAGATTCTAAAAGTAGAAGGTAAGGAGGGAGTACATTCCAGGCATGGGTTGGAAGAACATCAGGAAGGCCAATTTGCTTGGATTGTAGAGTGTAGAAAGAAAAGTAATTGCAAAAGTAACTCATGACCAGATTGTCAAGAGTTATAAAAGCCAAGCTGGAGATTATATTTGAACTCAGCAGCAATAGGGAGCCATTGGAATTTTTGCTTTTGAGTAAGGGAGTAAGATGGTCTGATCTGAATTTTAAGAAAACCATTTTATTACCTGTATGTAAGATGAATAAAAAATGGAAGAGACTTGAAACCGGAAGTCTAGGTGAAATTAATTTGAAGTCTAGATGAAAGGTGATGAGGCCATGAAAAAGAGTAGTGGCCATGTGAGTGGAGATGAGATAAATGTAACAGCTATTGTGGAAGTAAAAATGGCAAAAATTGGCATGTTATTGGATATTTGGGGCAAGATAGTACAAATAGATGGGCATCTTCTTTTCAGTTTTTACCATAAAAATGTTGCATTAACATTTTGGTGTACAGGGAGCCTTTCTGTGTTTGAATTCCTTAGGTCATATACTTAACAGTGGGAATTTTGATTCAAATTAATAGTGCCATCAGAATATCTATTATTATCATATACACTTTTTGGTGATAACAATATTAGCTTGACTTAGTACAAGAAAATGGATTCCAGGACTTGAAGTGCAAATAAAAGCAAAAAGTAATGGTATGTTCTAACTCTTTTGCCCCGAGGTGGGTAAAAATCGTCTATATGGATGCAAAAATTCTATATAATCCTGGGTCTTTTTTTTTAAACTTACATACACTCACATCACACACAACTATTTCAAGGACCCCTTCTCTGTTTATGTAGATTTCTCATGATACATTCTCAAACTTCCTTCTAATTACCTTTTATTTACTTAACAACACATATGACTCTTAATTTATTTTCTACTTTATGTTTTGGTTATTTATACCTGTTGATACTGGGTAAAGAATTTCACATTTGATATGGTGTAGACACATCTTAATGAATGTCTTATACTCTGTGGATCATTTTTCAGTGCCTGAGAATTTTTCCTGGAACCTTAATTCTAGAGGAATGTAGACATGCTATCATCCTTGCTTCTAGGCTAGGTCCTGAGGCTGACTGGTGTGGAGTGTCTTAATATCCAAAGATCTTTGCCTCATAAACAATCCTTTGTTTAAATTCATCTTGGAAAGGTTCATATGGACAGAATAAAACTTTTTGTACCTAGAAAGGCATAGACTGGAAGTGAACAAAACCTGATAATTCTTCCATGGATGATTTCTAGAGGATAATAGATTTAGACACATGTTATTTGGCAAATGAAGGGACTAAGGCTCAGGGTGGTTGTCATTTCTTTAAGACCACACAAGGAGTGAATTGGCACAGGTCCTTTGACCCCAAATCCAGTACTCTGTCCCCTTCACTCAGAGGATAGTTTTTCTCTCCATTTATATGTGTGTGTGTGTGTGTGTGTGTGTGTGTGTGTGTGTGTGTGTGTATGTATATGTGAGTAAAGCAATATCTTGGAGTATTCTTTCTGTTCTTGCCACTACATACTTTTGTTTTTACAGAGACTTCATAAAGAAATATGTAGAAATCATTTAGAAAAATATAGAATAGAGCAAAATGTAGAAACAATAATCACCATTTAAATGACAAAAGACCTCCCACCAAATTCCTAGATAGATGATTGGGTGGTGAGATCTGTAAACTATAAACTTGTTACCATTCATATCATTCAGCTAACAGATGACAGATCTCCATAGTTTGAATACAGATGCCAAAGTATGCTTGGGATTCAACAAATTAACTGTACCAGATTCTTATGGCAGACAAAACTGGTGACCCCAATCACTCAGATTGAATGTTGATTTAAAAATTGAGAACATTTGTATTTGCTATTGTCCTGCTGAATACAACACTCATATTTTTCAAATTATATGGAATAAGAGTATTAAAAAGATAAAAAAAAATCTTAAAATCACATGGGATCTGAATGTTCATCCTTTTTCATCGCTTCTGCTCCTGGAATTTCCTGAAGCAACTTTCAGTGAGCCTCTTGAAGAGGAGTCAGTCACTCAATAATCTTTTATTTAATAATTACTTTTTATACATCAGACACTGTGCTAAGGACTAGAAAAGCCAAATAATAGGCTTTCTTCCCTCTAGTAGCTTATATTCTAACAGGTTTACATTCCAGTGCATTTATTCAGTGTAATGGTCCATGTAAAGGCAAAATGCAATAAAGTAATAGCAGGATAACTTACTGTCTTGGAATAAAATTGCAGTAAAAATAACTGATATTTTTATAGTTCTTTCAGCTAGCATTCATAAAGCAGTTTATGATGCTTTACATATAATTTTTCATTTGATCCCAACTAAAACCCTTTTAAGTAGGTGCTATAATTATCCTCATTTTAGAGAAGAGGAAACTGAGGCTGAGTGTTTATGTGGCTTGGTCACTGTAACAAACCTGCACAGTATTTGAGGTGGGATTCAACTCACATCTTTCCGATTTCCAGGTCGATAAAGTTCTATTTAAATGATATCTTATTTGATCTTTACCAAAACTCTGTGACGTAAGTACTGCGGATATTATTTATGTTTTTACAGATGAGGAAACTGAAGTTTAGAGAAACCAAGTGACTTGTCTCTGATTACTTAACAGAATAGACTTGCATAATATAATGAAGAATATATAAAGAACCAAGAGAACATTGTATAGAGTAACAACAACAACTTTGAATGACTGAGTCATTTTGACTACTATAAATACCCAAATAAACTACTAAGGACATATTAAAGGAGATGCTATCTTCATCCAGAGAAAGAACAGATAAATAGAAGTATGTATAGAAATGTGTGATTCTCTCTCTCTCTCTCTCTCTCTCTCTCTCTCTCTCTCTCTCTCTCTCT
>NW_027187391.1:19134201-19170014 GCF_028583685.1 Petaurus breviceps papuanus
TCTCTCTCTCTCTCTCTCTCTCTCTCTCTCTCTCTCTCTCTCTCTCTTTTTCTCACTCATACACACACACATACACACACTCTTACACTCTTGTCTAATGGTAGTCATCTCTAGGCCTGGAAGGGAGTGAATGGAAAAAAAAAGTTACACTGATAACTTTATTATATTTAAAAGGAATAGCAAGTTGTACACAATATTTGCAATTTTTTATACAGTCATCTTTTTTTTCTTCTACTGTGTTATGGAAATGATTGTTTTATTTCTTAAGTTCAGAATAAAATAAAATGGGAAAAAAGTATCAGAGCAGGGAATCAAGCCCAGCTTGTCCTGTCCTTAAGTCTAACATTGCATGCAGCACATCAGGCTCTTATTCTATTTATAAATAAAATAGAGGCACAGGGGTGTATGCATTACAGAATGCTAGAAAAGTGAGGTTATGATATAAAAAGCAATTAATATTTAGTAATGTAAAATACATAAAAATCTAACCCTATCCATCTATGTATCTGTCTATTTATCTCTTATCTAATGATCTATCATTTTCATTTTAGTGAAAAGGGTATAAAGGTAGAGCTTTTATTAAGAATGATCTCTGTGTTGCCTGTTCTAGGATTTTATGTCTCTCACTCTTAAATCATCACCCTAATAACCTCAAGACATTGTCAAAAAATATTAAGTTACATTAGTCTTTGCGGTAACAATGCAGTCTAAGATGATTTCACCAGCTCTGATATACCTCAAAAGATATCCATTTGCTCCATAATTCCTGAAATCATCAAATGATAATTTTTAGCTTTATCAAAGAAAAAAAATCTTTCATTATAATGTTAGGTCCTAAAACATTTTGGAATTAGAGAGGTAGGTAGCAAGATATGAATTATTTAAGTAATATTTATTAAGCACCAGGTACTGTAATAAGCATTGGGGATATAAGCAGTGTCAAACCAAACAAAAAAAAAAAACAGTCCCTCCTTTCAAAGAACTCAGAGTTCACTGGGAGAGAACATTAAAATAATTATATTAAAACAAGCCATATACAGGATAAATTGGGGTTGGTCTCAGAGGGAAGGTACTGTTAGATTAAGGAGGATTGGGAAATACTTCTTGTAGAATTGAGCTGACACTTTAAGGAAGCCAGGGAAACAAAAATGTGGAGAGGAGGAAGAAGAGAATTCAAGGCCTAGGGGACAGCCAGAGAAAGTTCCTGGAATCAGGAAATGGATTTCTTGTGATGTGAGGAACAGTGACTAGGCTGATGCCACTGCAAAGCCAAGTATGTGGGAGGGGGCTAAGGTATAAGAAGCCTGGAAAGTTAGAAAGGAGCCAAGTTCTGAAGGGTTTTGAAAGCCAAATAAAGTATATATTTTATATTTAATACTGTAGGTAAAAGGGAACTTTGTAGAATGATGTTGTTGGACTAGTTGATTATGACTTCTCTCCCTGCTACCCTATTTGTGATTCTGTGATCTTTAAGATCCTTCCCAGTTCACAATCTATGATTCTATGATCCTAAATCCTTTCTTTATGCAGATATCTGAATAGTAAGATCTGGGTGACATCTAGGTATTGAACAGAATAGCAAGTAGGACAGATGGGAATTCTTACTGAAGGTCTCTGATCTCCAGCGCAGTGCAGTGGACAGTGTTAGTTTTGGCATGAGAGGGTGTCGGTGCCTTTTCCAGCTCTGCTTCCTTACTACCCTTATCTAATCTCCATAGGCCTTACTTCTGTCATCTGTAAAATGAAATGTTTGGATGAGAGATCCTCCAAGGTGCCTTGTAACATTGGATCTTAGGTTCCATTCCTCTGCTTCCCCTGCCCTTTTCTGCCTCCCTCTGTTTCTTCAGACTTTAAGCCTGAAGTTTTCTGCTTGGCAATCCAGAGCTTCCAAAATCACACATATCTCTTTGATCCAACCAATATCTCCTTGGATTCCTCCCTAAGAGCTTGAACTTCATTTAAACCAATCTCCTTAGTGCTACCCTCACTAGGCAGTGAATCACTTAATGTCATGCTTTTAAGTAGAGAGTAATTATAAATAGAATATTAAATTTAGAAACCAAATAACACTGATTTCACAGCTCACTTGTCATTAGTTGCTATTTAAGGTCTTCCATTGCTTGGCTGAGCTGTGTTCTGTGGCATTTTTTCAGTCATTCCACATAGTTATATGGGCTCTTATTTTTTAGGTTGGTGTTTTGGGTCTATAACCAACCCCGGAGTTAGGGAGTTCTTGGTTGAAGTCTTGCCTTTGACATATGCTGTATGTGTGACCCTGGGCAAATCACTTAACTGCTGATGGCCCAAGATTAGAAGTTGCTGAGAAGGGTCCAACTACAATAGTAAAAAAAATTCGCTTCATGAGTTCCAAATATCAATGAAATCATAGATCCTATATCTGCCTATATCAATCTGTTTGTCATATTTAATTCAACTAAACTATTTTAAATTGATAACATCAATATACACATTATATGGTTATCATATATAAAACAGTGTACACATTCAGTTAAGCCAATTCAAATCATCAGCAAACAAATGTTGGATTAAACTGAGAGTACGAGAGGAAAGAGCTGATTCAGTATGGGGGACAAACATATGTTGAAAAATCTTAAGAATATAGTCATTTACTGTTATCTCTACTTAACATTTGTGTGCATGTTGGGTGCCTAACATTGTACTAAAAACTGTTAAATGGATTTAGTTGATCTTTTATGAGAAATAAGTAAGCAAGGCAATTGTTACAGTTTAGTCTCAAGAGTCAGATTTTGTTCAATAGTAACCTTGGGAACTGTAGATTATTTCTTTACAAGACTAGCTTTAGAAGCCATTTAGGTACCATGACAATGGTCTTTCTGTATATGAGCATCTGATATATTCTGTATATGATAGCTTTTCCCATTGCATCCATTAAGCAATGCTGGGGCAGGAAGAGATGCAGAGTCTAAAAGGTAAAAAAGCATCTTTAACTTAGAAATATTAATTATTCTTTGCAGCATCCTAAAGGGAACATACAGATTTCAAAGATTGTCATTCTGAAAGCATAATGATTTTGAGATTCTCATTAAACATTTTCTTGAATTCTATAATGAAGCATGGCAAGTCAGGGGATGTATTTAAATCTGAGAAGACTTGATGTCTTACGTCTACACAGAACAAATCTTCAACCATTATATGATATTTATTTCTATATATGTGACTATGCTTGGTATAGTGAGAACAGCATATAACCGAAAGTCAAAAGGCCTTGGTTCCAGTTCGTATTGAACTTATGTGTCTTAAGGTACTCCAGCTTCAGATTTTTCATCTATGTAATAAGTTGATTCTACTCCTGGTGATTCTCTAACATTAAGGAATTCTAGGGTTTCACTGAAGGCATTCAGTCTCAAATATCTTGTTATAGCTTTATTTTTTGGTTACTTTCCCTGGTTTTCTCATAGTTTCATGCTTTGCCTTCTGGACATCTTAGTACTTCTGAATATCTTCCCAGAAGATGTGCGGGGAACAGACGTAGGGAGTAAACAAATCAGTCATTTTTAATAATTCTTAACTATGAAAGAAATTTTGTTTGTGAAAAAGTGAAAACCATTTGCTTAAAATGAGTGTTTTTAACTTATTGGTGTATTTATTTTGATCCTCAGCTGCTGTTGATAAGTGCAAATTGGGAGAGAATTTCATATTTGCCTCCCTAAAACAATTAATATTGCTGGAGCTGAGGTAGCAGTGGAGCACAAAGAAAAGAAAAAGTATATAGTTAAATCTTTGGGGTTCTTTTCAGTATTTTTTATAACTGAGAAAGGAGTTGGAGTGAAGCTTACTTTTCCATTATCTGTGAAGAAAAGGTTTGCTAAACAGTTCCAGCTCATTCCTCTCATTAAGGCTTCATAGGATGCCACAAGGAAAGTCTCCAGATCTTCTCATTCCTAGAATTCTTAATTTACATCTACATTTATTTGGGAGTATAGATGAATCTTTCTACTCCCATTTCAATACCTGAAATACAAAAAATACATTTCAAGTTTAAACTTCTTAAAAGAATAAATATTTCCAGGTTCCCTTGAGTATTTCATTAGTATCCTGTTCAACTTGATATGACAATTAAAAACCATTCTTCTATACAATAATGATGACAAACATATATAGAAAGAATTTAAGATTTGCAAAGCACTAGGCATCTATTCTAATTTCACTCAGAACAGATTATTTTCTCCCTTTCTCTTCATTTCATATTATTCAGATGCCTTCTTAAATTATTACCCCCTTTCCCCTGGCTCATATGAAAAGAGGGCCCTTTTCTTTGCAAACATAAATTGGATATTTTAGAATATATTTTTTTTTATAAGCAATCAGGGTTAAGTAACTTGCTCAAGGTTACACAGCCAGTTATTTCTTGGTGTGGTGCTGAGTGTCTGATCCCGGGATTCTATCTCCAGGTCATCCCAACACTGGAGCCAGTGCTCTTACTCGCTGAGCCACCTGGCTGCCCCTAAGCAACTGGGGTTAAGTTACTTGCTCAAGGTTACATGGCCAGGTGTTTCTGGGTGGGTGCTAAGTGTCTGAGCCCAGGATTCGATCTCCAGGTCAGTCTGATACTGGAGCCGGTGCTCTTACTCGCTGTGCTACCTGGATGCCCCATATTTTAGAATATTTTACAGATTAGAAACCAAGGTTTTGAGATTGATTATTCTCCCCATAGTCACACATCTTGTATGTAGGGCCTAGAGTTTTGTATATAGTGCCTAAATACAAATATAGTTCTGGTGGTTCCGTAGTGCTCATTCTACTTTATCTTCCTCAGTAGATTGTAAGCACCTTGAGGATAGGGACTGTTTTTGACTTTAAAAAATTTAGCTAATTGATTGTTTGCATCATTTCATGACACTTTTTTTTAATCACCTACCACTTTTTGGTTTTTCAGAGCTATGTCAATATTTTCCTTTAGACCACATATTTACATATTGGAATAAAATACACAATCCTCAGTGTGACATTTCAAGTTTTCCGCAGTACAGCTCCTACTTACTTTTCCCATCTTATTTTATGTTATTCCCTTTTACAAATTCTCCATTCCAATCCAACTACTCTGCTAAACTGTTCCCTGTATTTAACAGAAAACCTCCCATCTTCTTAATTGTCTTTTTAATGCGACTGTTTTCTCCTCTCTAGCATCCCTACCTTCCTTGAAAGCATGATTCATATATTACCTCTTATAGACCTATCTTGGTCCCTCCTCTCTCCAGAGTTAATGTTTTCTTTCTCTTGAAATTTCTTCATATATACATTATATATTATATGTACAACATATTATTATACATAATGTGTTATTATGTGTTACATATGTATTAGATATAAATGACATATGTTTAGATATACATTAATTTATATACATATTACTTAATATATACATTGTATTTATCTGATTTTCTTGTTGCAAAATATAACCTCCTTAAGAGGAAGGAACGCTTATTTCTATGTCTAGCATAGACTCTTACATTTCATGTTAAGTATTTAATACAGTTTGTTTAAGTGAATTCAATATTTAGATCTGAGAAACCAAAGTTATTGGAAAACTCTCACTGAGCCTTCTTTGGCCATCTTTACATGTAGTAAAAGAAGGGGGAGCCCTCTTCTTTAGAGAAAAATGCTAATCTTTGAGACTTATTTTACACAATCCTAATGTTTTAAAATTTGAAAAAAGTTGCTTATTCAGAAGAAAATTAATTTAAATTTTATGTAAATCTGGGTTTTCTCCCAAACTATTTATCCTTTTTACATTCAAAATTCTTTGAACTTCAGGTGATCTCAGATTTTCAGTGTTTCTCTTGTACATATTTGTGTTTTTAGTGGGATTGAATTTGAACAGAAAGACATGATTCAATTTTTAAAATCATTATTTGAAGAATCACTTGTTCAATTGGCAAAGGCTATGATTTTTGTTAAAAAATATGCCCAATGGGCATCTTTCCCAGACCACAGTTCTGAAATGTAGAATATGCTAGTCTGAAGAGATAAAATGTATGATTTAAGGAATCTCTTCTATATAATAATAATGCTTTCCATAATAACTTAATGAATAATGTGATATTCTGACTTTGATTGAAATTGCTTTGATTTGAAAATGACAAACTGGAAAGTGTTAGCTAAATTTGATACCTACTAGTAGTTTTTTTTTTTAAAGTAACTCATTTGGAAAAAAAGAATTCAAACTTTTGAGTTGTGGTTTTAATATGAACTGGGTATAAAGTTACATATTGGGAAGGTTTAGGTAATATTTGGTTTGTGAAAATTACCTAAGAGGAGCTATCCTTTGAGGCTAATCCCTGAATCCCTTTTTCTGATAGGAAGTTTATTTTAATCTACCATTCCCTATTCAGTTCTAGAAGCTGGTAGCTAGTTATTGGTATAAACAACACTGACAGCAATGAGAGGACCAGTCAAGATTCAGATACTGTCCCTGGCAATAAGACACTCAACTTCTCTGGGTACCAGGTTCTTAATCTCTAAAATGAGGAACTACTGAAGGTCCTTCCACCTGTATACCTCTGATCTATATATCAGCTTTTCTCTAGATATTTAAGGTGTAATGGTGGTAATCCTTTGGGATTTGTAACTTCTAGACATAGTGGCCACTTTCTACCATATGAGATCCACTTTCATTGCTTCTTATATAAATGTAACTGGCCTAATTCTTGTGTACCTAATTCTTGGAGCATGGGCCAACATGTACACGTCCTCCGTCTACCCTTCTCTTTTTGTCCAGGAGGAAGGAGCCTGCTTTGCATGGGGTTGTGGAGTGTAGTTGTGACATACTGGGGACCTGCAGCATAGTAAGAATCATACACAAATATGAATTTCCTTATGTGTACACTGGAAGACTGGTTACAGTAAGTAAGTTGGAGAAGCATCTTATTCAGAATTCCCTTGGATTTCTTTCAGCACTAGCATGATTCAGGGGTTGAAGCTGAAGGGAGGGACTGAGTCTGTGCTTTTACCCAGTTAGGAAAAAGCATTTGTTTAAATGCTTATTGTTTGCTATGCATTGAGCAAAGCAGTGAAAATGAAAACCATGAGTCCATGCCCTCAAAGAACTCACATTCTAATTGGGGAGACAAAATGCAAACAACAAAGAATCTATCAAATATATGCTGGGTAGGGGCGGCCAGGTGGCACAGTGAGTAAGAGCACCAGCCCCAGAGTCGGGAGACCTGGGATTGGTTCTGGGCTCAGATACTTAACACCCACACAAAAATAACTGACTGTGTAACCTTTAGCAAGTTACTTAACCCTGATTGCTTAAAATAAATAAATAGATAGATAGATGAATAAATAAATAAATAAATGTATAATATGCTGGGTAAATTGGAGATAATTCTCTGTGGGAAGGTGTAGCAGCAAACACCCTAGCATACCTAGGATGGCTGCTAGCACAGGTTCTTTGATCTGCTTCTCTAAAGGAAAGCAACTCAAAAAGTGTTAACAATCTCACTTTAATCAAATATATATAATTTACATAGTTCAGGGGGAAAAGTCAGCACTCCAAGATTCAGAGAATAAAAACAGAAGTTACAAGCAGACAAAAATACAGACAGAGAAGACAACACAATTCAGCAGACCCAGAGACAGAGCTTCTAGCTGTCTTTCCATTACATATGTACATAGTTAGTTACCAGAGAGAGAAGCACCAACATATGGGTTTTCAAAGCCACGGGGCTCAGTGGCTGCCCATAGTCTTATCTGGCCAAATCACAGAACTCTTCCCAAAGTGAGCCCCAAAGCAGAATCTCATCTCAGAGGTATATATAGCCTTCTCTAGGGTCAGAGAACATCACAACCATTCTAACCCACTTGACTATAAAGTAACAAAAGTTGTGCTTTCCTGAAAAACAAGCCTCCTACCATAGGCTCCATTTGAGCATGTGCAGCCTGTTAGGGGGCAGAGTATGTTTTCAAATTGGGAAAGGTCCTCAAATTCACCTAGGCCTATTAAGGGGCAGGGAAGATCTTCAAATTCCTATTACCATTACAGAAGGCACTAACTGTAGGTGGAACTGGGAAAGGCCTCTTACAGAAGGTGTGATTTGAGGTAAATTTTGATGAAAGCCAGGGCAGCCAGGAGGCAGTGGAGGAGAGGAATAATCTCCAAAAGGGTACAGAGTTGGGAAATGGGTAGTATCTTGTCTAACAAAGATAGGCCGGATCCAGTTTCAGAGTACTTTGGAGAGGAAGTAGAAGGACAAGAGTTATCTTGGAAAGTAGCTGAAAAATTTTACTCTAATATTTATTTGTGTTCCAATTAGATATCTGCTGTTTCAGTGCCTTTTGTTGGCCAAGGAGCAACTAAAAATGGATTTCACAATTTTGGGTGAGGGAGAGAGATCCATGATAAGTAAAATGCCATTAAGAATTTCTTTGTTGTGGTACATGAATGAAATGGAATAATATTCTTCTATAAGAAATAATGAGCAGGCAGACTTCAGAAAAATGTGGAAAAGACTTACATGAACTACTGCTGAATAAAGTGAACAAAACCAGGAGAATGTTGTACAGTGACAGCAATGTTGTGCCATGACCAACTGTTATAGACTTAGCTCTTCTCAGCAATGCAGTGATCTAAGACAATTCCAAAAGACTCATGATGGAATATCCATATCCCTAGAAAGAACTATGGAGTCTGAATGCAGATTGAAGCATACTCTCTTTCTCTCTCTCTGCTGTTTCTTCTTTATCATGGTTTTTCCCATTGGTTCTAATTTTTTACAATATGATTAATATGGAAGTATGTTTAATATGATTTTATGTATACAGCCTATATCAGATTGCACACTGGCTTGGGGGAGAAGAACATTTAAAATTCAAAATTTTATAAAAGTGGATGTTGAAAACTCAAAGAAAGGAAAAAGGAAAAAAAAGAATTTCTTTGATTCAAAACTGAGTCAGTGCAGATACAGATTTTATTTAGGATGAAGGGAAAGGGTATATGAACCACCTCAAGACTGTGAAGTAGACAAGGATAAGTATTTCTACAATTTTATGTTTTGCACATGATCTCCAATTACTTTCTCTTACCTGTAGGATAAAGCAAACTCATCTCTGCCAAAAATCTTCACAATTTACAGCTTACCCTCCTGCAAAATTGAAAAAGTCCCTGGAGCTCTTTATGTCTTCTCTTATTCAGACAATGAGAAAGTTACCTCAGTGGTCCCTGGGCCAACAACCTAGGTCTGAGGGTAGTTTCAGAGCATTAAAAAAAAATGTTGGCCTAATTTGCTTGGGATTGGGGATTAGGATATTGCTCTTACCTCACTTACCTTTGTGTTTCTTATTGGTACCCTCCTCCCCATTCTATTTGTAAATTTTTTGAGGACAAGGGGTTATTTAAGGTTTTGTCTTTGTACCTTAATGCTTAGAGTTGTGCCTAGAACATTCTTAGCAAGATCCTTTTGAGTTATCCCGTATGACAAAAAATTTAAAAAGCCAAAACTGTTCAGTAAAACAAATCTATAAGTCAATCAAGTCTGACAGTATGAGATATATTTCACACCATAGTCCCCACACTCTTCAAAGAAGGAATGCATTTTATCATATCAGATTGGAGGTCAAACTTGATCCTTACAGTCACGTAGCTTTGTTTCATATGTTATTTTTCTTTTCTTTGTTTTTAAACTTAAATAGTGGTAGTCATTGAGCATACTGTCTTGGTGTTTCTACCTCTTTAATTCTGTTTATATAAATCTTTGCATGCTTCTAATTTTTTTCATATTCATAATTTCTGAAGTTGCATTAACATTCCACTATATCCATGTACTACAACTGGTTTAGGAATTCTAAAATTGATGGATATTTGGCATAACGATTATAGAATGGGACCTGGAGTCAGGAAAACCTGGGTTCAAATTCTGTCTCTAACACATACTAGCTTTTTAACCCCAGGCAAGTCACTTAGTCCTTTTTGCATCAATTCCTCATCTGTAAAATGACCTGGAGAAGGAGATGGCAAATCATTCCAGTAACTTTGCCAAGAAAACTCCAAATGGGGTCTCAGAGTCAGATACAATTGAATAACAACAAAACAACTGATTAACAATAAAAAGGGGACCAAAATATCAACATATAATAATAAATAATATCTTAGGCTTGTTGTGAGGATAAAATGAGATAGCATTTGTGAAGTACTTTGTAAATAATAAAGTGCTCTTATTAAATAGTGGCTATTTTTGCTGCTACAGAAAGCTTTGGTATGAATATTTTGAGGTGCATAAGACCTTTTTGTTTTTCATTTATTTAGGATATTGTCAAAATACATTTATTTATTAATGAACTTAGAAACATATCTCCTTTCCTTAATCTTTCCTAACCTCTTCTTTTCTTCCCTTATAAAAATCTCAGGGGGAAAAAACTGGTTTTGTCTTTAGAACAAAATTAAAATGTTTCAAAACAATCCACATAGTTTTTATGTTTATGGGCCCTTTTGATGAAACAGCAAAAGCCTTATGACCTTAAACCTTTGCAAATTGTGAAGTACATCATTCTATAGTGGCATTGCTTACTTTACCAAAAAACTGCTTGTTTTTTTTTTAAGTAATTAAAAATCACTTATTTTTTTTAAAGGAAAGAAGATCAAGGAAGGAAACAAGGGAGACAGGGAAGGTGGGGGCAGGGAGAGGGAAGGGAGGAAGGAAGGAAACAAGGGAAGGAGCTGGGTAGGGAGAGGGAAGGGAAGGAGGAAGAGAGAATGAGAAATTTCTTTTATATATACTTTCTGAAAATATTCTAGATTTGTTCTGTCAACTGAGGCAAGATTGCAGCATACACTGCAGCTAAATTGTCCCACTGGGCCTCTCACCTCAAGTTTTCATTTATTCATTTATTTATATTTGATACAATAAGAGGAAGATATGAAGAACATGGAGCTCAGGGAGGCGTGAAACCAGAACAAATTTCTACATTTTCTCATTGATGCAATCTCTCATCTATCAGCAATGGTACATTCAATTATAGACCACTATCTGAGGGATTTAATTCTTAAATAGAAAACCACAAGGGAATATTTATGGGCAAATTCATTTCTGCTCTTTGCTTTGTGCTTACATTTGATGAAATGAATGAGGCTGGAGAAAGGTGTAGAGAATAAGTAACACTGTTTATTTATAGGTTAGTTAAGCTATAATCTTACTATGCTGTCCTTGGCTTTTTGATGGGTTTATGTTCCCTTTTTGCCTGCTCCCCCCTCCCCCCCCAATCCACAGATGAACTTAGGAGAATTTTCACTATTTCTTGTTCAGAATGCTTCTTTTCACATTCTTTTCCTTAAAAAAATTTTTAATTAACTTCTCGTGTTGTATAAGAGAGGGTGGATATAGAAATTTCTATTTGTAATAGCCAACTAACATACTTAGGAATCAAGGTGGATTTTCATTTTCCTTTGCATTTAAGAAGAGTTCTGCCTATTCTATGCTGTGAGTCCCACAAGTTTTTATTCATTAGTAACCCAATTAGCTATGATTTTTCTTATCTCTTTTCACAGAAACTTTGATTACTCCATCCCCTTTTACAATTCAAACAAAAAAGATTGTTCTTGAGGCTCCCATGATTTTATTCATGGCCTATTTATACATATCTGCAAGTGCAGGAGTGACTGAGGAGAGGTAAAGAGAATTAACTTCAGTGTTCGTGGGCTGCTGATTAGACTGTTGGGTAGCAGGCTATTCACTGGACCTTCAGGTGAAACTTTTTTATTTCAAAGCAAAATCAAAGGGGGAAAAGTGCTCTTTTTTTAAGCAAAAGAAAAAATAAGATGTTATTTCATCTTATAAAGGTATATTTGGAATATGCTTCTTAATCAGGTACTCTTTTATTTTTTTCTCCCAAGGATACAAATAAATTGTGTGCATTTTTGAGTGCCCAACACCAGAAGAGTGAGGGGCCAAAAGGGTGTTTGTGACCTTGCAAATTCTGTGCTCCAGGAAACCAAGTCAAGTGAACAAGCATTTATTAAGTACCTTTGCTTAAGGGGTGGAGTGTGTGTGTGTGTGTCTGTGTACATATGCACTAATACATTTATATAAAATTTTATTTAACTACACACTATTTCTTTTGAGGTAGAAAGTCCTGACCTTTACTGGATGCCTTCAGAAAGATTTTGCTAAAGTACTCTCTAACCGTGTTTTCTCACCAGTATTTTGTGATTTTGAACATGGTGTAGGCAGATTCAGTGGTTAATATTACTTGTTCATTGGCACATTGATTTAATCCACTGCAAATTGTATTTGAAAATAGTTTAATTATGAATACATATTTGGGAATAAAATTACCTTATTCTAAAACTCAATTAAAATAAATATAAAAACACCATTTTTACTTTGGGATATTGAAGTACAAAATTTTTATTGTTTCCTCAATCTTATATCAAAATAACATAAATGCACTAGCTCTTCATCCTGTCAAATGTCACTTTTGGAAGCCATAATATTCTGTAATAGAGAGCCCACTTTCTCTCATGAGAATATCCTTGATGATGTTAACACAATGTGATTCTTCTGGGTACTAGGTGAATATTTTACACATCCAGCCAAGCAGTTATCCTGAGAGTTCCAACATGTTTAGACTAAAGCTTTCTGACAGAACAAGAAAATCCATTAACTTCACTAATTAGTTGAATAATATATTTATAATTCCAGGGGTTTGATTTTCAAATTGTATTTCCACGCAAGCAAAGAGACTCATTAATATTAGGAAATTGAACTGTTTAAAATAAGTAAAAGGTAGTCATGATTGTGAATCCACAGCTTCTAGTTATTTTGTTTTATTATAATTGTCTTCATCGACGAAATTTAAAATGCTTAAACATTTGATATAGCTATTTCTTTCCTCATTTGACTCCTGTAAAGTTGAGTCACCATTGCCTTATTCATTCTACTTCAGTAGATTGTAAGCTCCTTTTTGGTTAGGAAATGTCTCTCTTTTGTAATTGCCTCCTATTTCAACAGTATATTCAATATTGAGTAAATACTACATGCCTGGCAGTGTGCTAGGAACTGCCAGATAGAAAGACACAAATGGGGGCAGCTAGGTGGTGCAGTGATTAGAGCACTGGCCCTGGAGTCAGGAAGACCTGAGTTCAAATCCGGCCTCAGACATTTAACATAAAGACTAGCCATGTGACCTTGGGCAAGTTGCTTAACCCCAATTGCCCTCCAAAAAGGGGGGAAAAAAGACAAATGAAACAGTTCTTACTCTCAAGGATATTATATCCAATCAGGGAAGGCAAGATAGATGTAATAAATTAAAGAAAACTGTTTCTGGAGAAGGATACTAGCAACTTGAGGGATCAAGATATGGTTACTATTAGGAGACAGAATTTGAGCTGGGTTTTTAGGAGAGTTGGGAATTCTGTGAGGCAAAGGTAAGGAGGGAGTGCATGAGGAAATTGGAAGCATCTTGTGTAATGGGTACAAAGATTGGAGACAGAGTTCCCTATATGCAAAGGCAACTAGCATATCAAGCCCTTACTTCCTGCTGGCACTATGATAAGCTTGGGAACTATATCCCCCAAAATATGCCCTCCATAAAAAAGAAGAAAAAGCAAGAAAAAAAGAGAAAGGAAGACAGTCCCTGCCCTTAAGGAGTGTACACTCTAATAGGGAAAGGCATGAATGCATGGAGATGAAACTTGGAAAGTGCGGAAGCATGGCTGGAAGGGAATGAAGACTGGCCCACAGGTGCCCCTCCTCTATATGGAATCCCTAGGAGAAACTCAACAATGGGAGAAGGGGGAGCAGTAAGACTCAGCACATGTGTCCTTAATGAGTGCTGATCTATTGATATCTAGACCAAAATGTGTATGTAGTCCTGACCTGTGTGACCTTTCGAGAGGGATGCAGTAGTTTCCCCTGTATTAAAAAAGCAGTTCTAGTTGCAGATATCTTAAACTTATTGAATTATTATAGCATTTTTCTCATGGAATAAAATGGTCTTTACCAAAAAGGGAAATTTTAGGAATTATATCTGTAAGGAAATAAACAGTTAAGAGAAACAAAATATTTAGGCATTAGGAATCTTATTGGTTAAGAAATATTAATATATCAAAGATCTGAGAGATCTTTGAGAATTCCTTGTGACAACACACACAACCACCACCACCACCACCACCACCACCACCACCACCTAAATCTCAATTAGCTGAAGCTCAGAAGACTTGGGTGACTTGCCCCATAGCCATTTAGGGAGATGTGAGAAATGGGGATTGAATTTGAGATTATCTAACTTGAAGTGCTGAATTCTACCAAAGCTGTGTCTTCAGATAATTATTTCAGAATTAACTAAACATTAGCTTGGAATTCACCATCGTAACTATTCTGTGCTTACTTAAAACACTTTAGTTTCTTAATATTGCTGTTTTTACTTTCATACAGCCATGGTAGTGTTAATGATTATGCCTTTTAAATTATGAATTTTAATTTCTCTTAGCTCCAAATTGTCAAGCATTTTTTTTTTTTAAGGATCAAAAGCTCCTCCCTTTGAAATTCTCTTGTTTCTGTCATAGATACCATCCTTTTCCAATCTCCAACATTCAGAACCTTGGCATTTATTCTTGAATACTTATTCTTCTTCACTCCACATATCTAATTAGTTGTCAAACTTTACTATTTCTAACTTCACATCTCTTTCATCTGACCACCTTCACACAGCCATTGCCTTCACTCAGCCTTTCACTTGCTCTCGCTTAGATTATTGCAACAACTTCTCAATCTGTCTCCCTGCCTCAAGTTTTTCCTGCTCCATTCCATCCTCCAACACTGCTGCCAAAGTAATTTTCCTCAAGCACAAATCTGATCATGTGACATAGCTACTCAGTTAACTTCTTATTGCTTCTTGATAAAATATTAAAATTTTTCTGTTTAGCTTTTAAAGTGCTAAATAATCTGCCTTCTATCTGTTTTTCTAAGCACACTGGAAAATACTTCCTCTATGGGACTCAATTTAAGAAAACTTGCTTTCTCTTTTCCTCATACAGGATATTCCACCTCTTGATATTTCCCACCTCTGCCTCTCCCTTGGCCATCCCACATGCTTGGGATATATACTCTTCTTACTGCCACTGAATAAAGTCCATTTTTTCCTTTAATACGTAATCTAAAAACCATCTTCTAAATGAAGCCTTTCCTTATCCCCTCAACTGCTGATGCATTCTCTTCTAGGCTATTTAGAATATAACTATATTGTATGAATTTGTGTTTAACTTTATATTTATGCTGTATAAACATACATATATGTAAATATTTGCTTGTTGTCTCCTCTAAAGGAATGTAGACTTCTTGCTAGTTGGGACAGTTTCATTCTTTTTATTTTTATCCTCATTGTCTAGAATAGAACCTGGCACATAGTAGGTGATTAATAAGTACTTGATTGATTACTTCAGAAGGCCTTGTCTTCCTGATCACTTCTATTCATTTGCTATCAAAGGGATAATTCATTCTTGCTTATTGATAATGTTTCAACTGAGCATTTTATTTTATCTTATCAGATTGTAGCAGCAAGTACCCTAACATCCCCAGGATGGCTGCTAGCACAGATTTTTTGATCTGCTTTTCCAAAGGAAAGCAATTCAAAAAGGGTTAACAATCACAATTTAATCAAACTTTTATCATTTACCTAGTTCATGGGGAAAAGTCAGCACCCTGAACTACAGAGAAAATACAAACTGAAGTTACAAGCAAGACAAAAATAGAGAAAATAACACAATTCACCAACAGATGGAGCTTCCAGCTGCCTGACCATTAAATACATACCTAGTCAGTTACCAGAGAGAGAAGCACCAACATCTGGGTTTTCAAAGCCAAGGGCTCAACTGCTGCCCAGAATTTCATTTGGCCAAATCCCACAGCTGTTCTCAAAGTGAGCCCCAAAGCAAAGCCTCAGCTCAGGAGTATATATAGCCTTCTCCTGGCTCAGAGAATGTCACAACCCTGCTGACCCACTGCCTAATTACAAAGTAACAAGGTGTGGGCATTCCTGAGAAACAAGCCTTCCCTAAGTATGCTTGTGCGGTTGGGCTCTGCTCCACCCTTCAGCAAACTCTTCCCCTCACAGGCGCCATGTGACCACATTCAGCCTATTAGGGGGCAGAGTATAGTTTCAAATCAAGGAAGGTCCTCAAATTCCCTCAGGCTTATTAAGGGGCAGGGAAGATCTTCAAATTCCCTTACCATTACACAGATTAAGAGCATTTTTTTCTTTATTTTTTTTGCACCTTTATGTTTGATTGCAGCTTGTTTATTTGTTTGTTTTATGGGGAGGAGAAAGGTATTCCACTTTGTGTTATTTTTTTAAAGGAGAGTCTAGTCTTGGAAATAGGCTGCATATGGTTTTGTGGGTTGTACATGCTAGCACAGAGGGAATGATGTGATTTGAAGAAAGGGAAAAGGAAGAGTGACTTGGCAAAACTGGTCCAGCATTTAATACTGAAATAAATACCCAGTAGATTGTTCTAATCCCATCTTGGATGTCACCCAGTAGGCAGTCAAAATTAACCAGCTGCTCCATTCATAGAATTAAGTAGATTGCTCAATTAATTCAGCATTTTAAGGATTCCTAATTTCGATAATATAAATACTCCCTCCACCTATACAGTTCCCAGTCCCTTGACCTGTAGGTACTAAAGGGTCTTCCTGATTTTCAGTGGTTGAAAAAATATCATTATGTACTGGCTAAAAGTCTGGTGATAGCTTCAGTATATGTAGCTGTGCTGGACCTCAGGAGACAGACATTCAGTCCTTTGCAATGCCAGGCAGTTCCAACCTAAGAGAATATGTCAGAACTTTTGTTCCCCTGGCATAGCCTTCAGTGAACCTGGGTTACCTCCTGTACAAGCTGAGTTGAATTTTAGTGGAGGTGAAAGCTCAATTTACCCTTCCTTCCCCTCCCCCTCACCAAATAAAGGAAAGCAGTGAATATCTACTTACAAAAGCACATCACATTAGGCATTATAGGGGTATAGACATATTAGGCATTATTTCTGCTTTTAAGAAGGGATAAGTAGATGTCTTCCTCTAGTCAATAATATGAATGTATTTTGGCAGTGGGACAAAGATTTACTGACCAGCACAGTCTGTATTCTCTTATAAGGAGATCATTTCCCTGTTTACTCTTTAGTTTTGACAAGCTGAAATTGAGCTGTTGTCTTGAGGGTGCAAACAGATCTCCCAAAGGAGCCTTTATTTGAATTCTGCTCTTTCTAGATAGATTGTTAGGTAGGTAGATAAATTAATAAAGCATTTATTAAGTAGTTACTATATGCCAGACATTGTGCTAAGCATTGAGACTATAAATACAAGCTAAAAAGACAGTCCCTAACATCAAGCTTGAAGACTACAATTTCCAAGGTTCAGAATCTTGGTATGTGTTCTTGAATCCTCACTCTTCCTCATGCCATATACCTAAGGGAGCTGGGAAGGTAAAGGAGAGGGAAGAGGTAACCACACAATCGTAGGGCTGCAGGCAAAGAAGTAGAAAAGGCAGGAGTTGAGCTGAGAAAGAAGTGAGTATTTCAGGAAATGGTGGTCCCAAGTTAAGATTCACTAATCAAAGGAGAGGACTGCAGGGGAGGTGGCACTTCCAGGTTGAGAATGCTGGGGGCAAAGAAGAAGAAAAGTATGGAGAGTCAGAAATGGAGCTGGGAGAAAAGGTACCTTGTGTTTAGAAGCTGTGTAACCCAGGGCTATGCATTTAAGCCTCCTTGCTTCATTTTACTTATCTTTTTTGAAGGGGGAAGGCAGGGCAATTGGGGTTAAGTGACTTGCCCAAGGTCACACAGCTAGTAAAAGTTAAGTGTCTAAAGCCGGATCTGAACTCAGGTCCTCCTGACTCCAGGACTCTATTCACTGCACCACCTAGCTGCCCCAATTTTGCTCATCTTGATGGTGTATGTAAAAACACTTTGCAATACCTCTATGTGGATAATCAGTTACTGTTATATTTCTCCTCCCTTTTGTGACTAAACTCCCTGAAAAGGCTGTCTACAAACAATGCCTCCACTTCCTTTCCTCTCATTCTCTCTTCTTAACTCAGCAATCTGACATCTGAATTCAGTGTTTAATGAAAACTATTCTATCCAAAGTTACCAATTATTTCTCCTTGCTAAATATAATGATGACCTTTTTTAAATCAAGATCTTTCTTGATCTCTGCAGCTTTTGCTACTAATAATCACTATTTTCTTGACACTTTCTTCTTTCTAGGTTTTTATGACACAGTTCTCTCCTTATCCTATATGTTGGACCACTCCTTATCACAGTCTTCATCCAGGTTATACCTGCTAATAAGAGGTGTTCCACAAGGCTTGAACTAGGCACTTTTCTCTCTCTTTCTCTCCCCTCTGCTCCTTTCTTCTCCCTTTCCCTTTCCTATTTTCACTTGGTGATCTTCTCTTCACACATGCATGGATTTAGTGATCATTTCTGTTCCGATGATTCTTGGATCTATTTTTCTAGAGGTAAACTGTCTTATGAGCTCCAGTCTTGCCTTTCCAACTGCTGATGAATTTTACATATAGAATTAGCAGGAAAATTGCAATGTCCAGTCATCCACAAGTTTTATAAGCATGTCGTCTATGTATTTAGGCTTATGGTCAAAGACAGACATGTGGAGGTACTCCAGTGGAAATGAGTCATTGATATAGCCTGGAAAAGAATTAATTTGGAGGACTTGAACCCTCATCTTGCAGGGATTCCAAAGATATTGCACCTTCTACTGTGCCATACAGTGGAATCCCTGCTGTCCTAGCCTGAAATTTGGTATTTTGTCCCTGGACTTTTGATCATCCTGCAAGATCACATCAGCCTTTAAACTCACACTTCCTCCATATTCTTGGGGTCTCTTTCTTTGTCTATTAGGAAAACAGACATCATAGAGAACTCCACCCAGATCCTTCATTTAAGGAGGGCACCCAGGGTGGCCATCTCATCATTTCCCACCTGGCTCCACTTTTCTTTTCCATCATACCCTTCCCCAAGTCTTAGCTTTTTTTTTTTCTTTAATATGTTGTCTTTCCCCATTAGAGTATGAGTTCTTTGCAGGCAAGGACTATTTTATGCTTTTTTTTAATCCGCAATTAGTATTACTGTGCCTGGTTGGCATGTAGCAGGTGCTTAAAAATATTTAAAGGGAAACTAGGTGATTCAGTGGATGGACTGCTGCTGGCCCTGGCATCAGGAAGACTCCTCTTTCTGAATTCACATCTGACCTCAGGAACTTACTGTCTATGTGACCCATGACAAGACATTGAACCCGATTTACCTCAGTTTCTTCAACTTTAAAATGATCTGGAGAAGGAAATACCAAACTACTTCAGTACCTTTGCCAAGAAAATGCCAAGTGGGGTCACAAAGAGTGAAATAAGACTTAAATGATTGAACAACAACAATTAACAAAAAAATGTTTATTGATGGCCTATTTCTGGATAGCTAAAAATGATCAGATTTACTATTCATGTCTCCAATCTACTATTAATCTTCCTATATCCGGGATCCTATTGGTCCAAATTGGACCAAATTGGTCCAAATTCTGGAAGCCCATGAAGTCATCTGTGGACATGAAAATGCATTTCTTTTTAAAATGCCTTTCTATCTAAGGACGTGTTAATTTTTTCATTTATTCAGTTCATTTTCAAAGTATTAAAAGACAGTACCTGCTTTTCATATTTTTGAGCTCTGTTGCAGAAGGGATAATGAGAATTGTATTTCAATCACAATTCCAATTTTGCCTCTGCAGACACACACACACACACACACACACACACACACACACACACCAGTTGTAGATAGTGGCAGTTTTCCCCCACTCCAGAACACATTGTCTTTTAATTAAAAAACCTGATCAGGATAAACACAAAATATAATGAAGAAGAATAATAGATGGAAGACTGCTATTCAGTCTCAAAGATTTACTTTATACTTTAGTTCTTGAAAAGATCTGTGATCTCATTGATGTAGGTACTTTCTCTGATGGTGGAGAGTATAACAACTCCCCAGCCCCCTTGCCTTGGAATCCTTTCTGTAGCCTGTATTTCCTTCAAAGGGGTTCCATCTATTGGTCTGGCAGCTTTCTTTTAGCATTATATACATGCCAGTAAGCACAAGGGCTACCTATCTGCTTGTTATCCTTACATCTATTCCTAGATTGGCCTATTTTTTTTTTTTTTTGGAAGGTGGGGAGTTGCATTATAGAGCTTTTTGTTATCTTTTGTACTTTTTAAAAATAATTTTTTATTTCTTATTGTTAATATATTGCAATTTATCTATACTTTTTGGTCCCATGGATTAACTATGATTCTGATTCTTTGAGACTAATATGCCATGATTTATTGACACACTATAAAAATATAGGTGGATTTTTTTTTCAGAGTCAGACACTGCAGATAGGCAAAAAAGTTATCTCATAATTCATAGACTCCTAGAATGTTAGGTTTAGACCTGGGAGGTACCACAGAGTCCATCTAGTCTCCTTATTTTTAAAGAGGAGGAAACTGAGGCCCAGAGAAGTTAAATGACTTCTTTCAGATCATACAGATAGTGTCAAAGACTTGAATTGAAGTCAGGTTCTTTGAGTACAGGCTTGTAGTACTAGTTCTACTGTATGATTGTTGTTTCTAAAAATGGGCTAGATAGCATTTGAGAAATTGTGCAGCATTTTTAGAAATCCCAGTTCAACTAAATTGATATTTGTAGTCATCCTCTTCCCACCCCACTCCCCCTTCAGTTTAGGACATATTGTTGGTAATTGATGATTCTATCCATTGCTATTTGATGATAGGAGATAAAAGTGGAATTTTGTGGGGGAGCATGTGCAATATATCTAAAATAAGATTTCTTTGAAAAGAAAAAATGTAGCTACACCCTGGAAATTAATTATATAAAACCATCATTTTTTGGAACAGAGGATGTTTGTGCAATATAATGGATAATCTTGAGTTGAATTTTTTCTATCTTTTAAGTGAAGCTTTGTTCCAGTCTTTTAGTCATATTTGGTGTGTCAGATGGTTTTCTTAAGTATTGATTCATTTTTTTTAAAGAAGGCAGTGTGGAAGGGAATTACTGTGATGTGATTTTGTAAAAATGTTAATAAAGCAAAATAAAGATGTTTTATTAATTTTTATCTTTATTGTTCTCCATTGCATTTCTTATATAGCTTTTCTCAAAAAGTAGTACTTTTGCTATTTTTCATTACATTTGAAATATGGTGTTTTTAAAGTCCCAGATGTTAGATTTAGGAGGACATAAAATTCAATTGAATGGATCCAAGGACAGCTTTTTGCCTAGCTGCTATGATAGTCATGATCTCTGGACAAAACTCCAGGGAATAACAACTTTGGAAGGTGTCTCTCAAGAGCCAATCATTAATGAAGGGGCAGATTTAATATTGATGTCATTCTACCTGGAAATAACCACTAGCTCTTATTTTGATGTTGTGGTCTTTTTAACTTCTTGAATAAGATTCCTTCCGAACGCATTTCACCTTACTTAGCTTTGCCCCTTTTTGAAGTAGAGCTCTAGGCCTCCTATTTCATACATTTGATAACCATCCATTAATTTAGCTGTCATCCAGCCCCTTTCTTGGCATCTTACAATTATTTCACTGGAGAGTGTTCTTTTGTAAGCATTTTTCATCTCAGTATATATCATATTAGAAAGGCAGTGTCACAAAGTGAGCTGATGGAAAGCCAGCCTTGAAACCAGGAAGGCCTTGGTTCAAATTGTTTCCAAAAAACTTGTTATAGGACCCTGGGCAAGTCACTTAACCACTCAGATTCCCAGGCAACTCTTAAGAAAATTGAGACAAAGTTCTAGGCTGCATTGGTAAATGGAATTTCTTTACCCAGGAGTTAGATCTCTGTACCACTGAAATCATTTTTCTTGTCCCTATCCCTATTCCATACTGAAGTAACAATTTCTATCAGCTGGTACAGTCAGCCTTATTTTAAAGCATTTCCTCCCCCTCCAGTTCCTTCTGGTCTTTAATGGGATGAATTGAGTTTGTTTAGAATATCAAAAGAATGTGAGGGATTCATAAGCATTTACTGTTGGGCTCCTTTAATAGCTGTGTTTTTTCCAAAGATAAGGAAATGTTTTTGGTATTCTACCAAGTTCTTATTTAAACAAGATGGCTCCTGCTGAGCTAATGATGTCCTTCCTCTTTGCAAGAAGCAGTATAGTAATTAGCTGTTGTTTTAAGATTTAAGTGTATCCTTTTTTCATTTTGACATAGCTGCCCATCATTTTACAATCTTAAAAAAAAATACATACTTCTAGCTATGTTCATTGGGTACACAGTAACACCTGACTGTGATCTTTGTCAAAAAACCACTGAAGAGCACCAAGGGTCTGGGTGTTGCCCAAGAGCTCTTGTCAGACCTATTGTGAGTGAAAACAAAATTTTAGGGCATGCTTAAGCTTTTTACATATCAGATTTTGGGAGAAGTGTGGCCTTCATTCAAAATAGTATTCCAACTTAGAATGTGCTTGTTTAAAGAATAAATATAAATAGCAGTTTATTATGCCAGAAGTCTGAATATATTGTAGAGTCTCAGACCATACATAGCCAAATTCAGCCTCTTTTTTTTTCTTCTAAATTGAAGGTTGGAAATTTGCTAGGAAACGTTGCTTAGACAAGTAAAAGTTTCCATGGTAAGTCACTACAGTTCCATTCATCAGATATTTATTAATGCTTCTGGTGTGCTAACCATTATTTCAGAGTACTGAACAGAATCTTCTGACCTCACATGATGGTTGTATTAAAGTTCTTTGCAAACCTGAAAAGGCAGTATAGGTGTTAGTTATTATTATTGGAATTTAATTTAAGGAGCATTTAAGGAGTTTTAATTATATAAATTGTTTTTATCCTTCCATCATTTCCGAGTATATCCCTCCACCCCTCTTTATACACTGAACCATTCCTTGTGACAAAGAATAGAAAAAGAATAAGAGGACTTGAAGGGAATATACTAGGCTCCTTCTCTTGAATATCATGACCAGATTTGTGTTTTTCTAGGATTATTTTGGTTTCTGAAAGGATAGATTGGAGGGAGTCAGAGACTAAAAGCAGGGAACACAATTAAGAGACATCATAATTTCATTGTTGTTATAACTATCTAGTCTTGTCACAAAAAGCAGATCGGAAAGTTATAACCAAAATATTAACAGCTTATGTTTATGTAACACTTTTTTTTCAAAACATCATCAGGTCTTATCCCCATTTTATAGAAGAAGAAACTGAAGGTCGCAGAAGTTGTGATGAAATCTGTCATTGTCAAATGCAATGTCACTGCAACCCCCCAGTCTATACATTCTCTTTGATCTTTCTGCTGGATTTGACAATGTTGACTAATCTCTTTTCCTTGATGATCTCAATTCCCTTGTTTTCTTTGGTACTGCTCTCTCCTGATTCTTCTTCTCTTTTTCTGTATTGATTATTCTCAGAGTGGGGATATTTCCTAAGCTACTGTGCTGTACATCTCCACCTGTAGGTCCTAGCAAGACTGCAAATTTAGCATGTCCAAAATAAAGCTCATTTTAGCTCCTAATGCCACTCCCAATTTGCCTTTGCCTTTTCATTTCATTTGATGTTTCTTTGTTTTAACTTCTTTTCCCTTAGCCTCCATATCCTGTCAATTATCCTATCCTCTGAATTCTGCCTCCAGAATTTCTCTTGAATTTGTCCTCTGCTTTGATCACACTACCACTACCCTAGTTAAGATGTTTACTCTCTTTTGTCTGGAGTCTTGTAGTGGTATCCAAACTGAATTTCCTGTTTGTACTTTCCCCCTCTGGTATTTCCTTCATATAGATGACAAATTAGTCTGATGACTATGCCATTTTACTACTCACTAAACAATTACTAGCTCTTTGATGCTGACCAAATCACTTGACCTCTGCCTCAGTTTCCACAACTGTAACGTGGGGATAATAGCAGCTTTTGCCTCTCAGAGTTGTTGTGAGGATCGAAAGAGGTAATATTTGTAAAGGGCTTAGCAGAAGGCCCTTCTGGAAAAAATAAAAATAGATTTTTGTCTTATACTACAGTTATTATACATATTTGTGGAAATTTTCCCATATGCATGGAATTATCTCCTTCTACATTTTTCTGTCTTTTTTCCAGCCTCTTTAAAGGTGGCATATTTTCCATGAAACCTTTCTTGATGCTTCCTCCTCTTTCAAACTCTGTGTTTTTTTTTTTTTTTTTTTACTACTAAAAAGGTTCCTTATTTATTACTATTGATTTTAAGCAATCCTTCTCATGGTTGTTAATTGTTTGGAGCTCTTCATATTGTTTGGCCACATGATTATGTGGATATAGTAGGCTTGATTTTTTACACCTTCAACTTCTGCCTGTTCTCTTGCCTGAATCATCCACAAATTTTTCCTACTGCATTCATCTTGTTATGCATAAATTTAATCATGTTATTCTTAGACATTAGCCTCCGCGTAGCATACAATTCAACCAAACTGAAATACTTATTGCCCCAGGATAGTACTCCAAGAGCTACCAGTACAGTGCTCTGCAAACATGTGAAGGAGAAAACTAGATTACTGACCCATGAGTCAGGTAGAGGCTTAACTCTGTTTCTCATTCTGTAGTCAGTAGTTCTGCAAAGTTATACAACTAGTCTAGGCTTCTAGAGCTGTTAGTGTTATTGAAACCTCTGATTGAATATCCTTACAATGAACCTTAATTTATTCACTAAATCACATATGTAGTAGTTACTTTCTGCACCTAGTAATTTTAAATTAATCTCTAACCAGCTAATCTGGGTTTAAAAAAAACATAGTACATGTTTGGACCCCTTATTTGTTGATTTGTTATTGAAGAATAGCTTTTTATTTTTTTGTATTCTATAAAACCAAATTGATGGAAATTTGTCCTTTGATTTATGAATTGCATTCTTTGAGGCATTCATAACACATTTGTTGATCCTTGTCAGCTGTACAGGAAAATTCAAGTGGAGAAACTTAAGATCTTATCTGGTCCTAGATCTTTGGTAACTTAGGACATTTTGATTTAGAAGGACAAACAGAGAGATATCTGAAATTTGGAATTGTCTGTAATGGTAAGGGAATTTGAAGATCTTCCTTGCCCGTAAATAAACCTAAGGGAATTTGAAGACTTTTCCTGCTTTGAAAATATTCTCTGCCCCCTAATAGGCTGAATGTAGTCACATAGAGCCTGTGGTGTGAGGAGTTTACTGAAAGGTATAACAGAGCCCACAGGAAGCTGGAAGTCAGAGCTAGACTAGCCAGTTGGGAGGAGAGTTTGTTTCTGAGGGAGACAGATCGGCTTGTGTGAACATATTGGTCAAATATTGGTTTATGGGAAGGCTAAAGGATGGTGTGGCTCTCTGCTATGTTGTGGTGCATTAACTGTTATGTTGCTATGATGGATTCAGTTTTCTGGTGTTGGGATTTGGTTTTCTTGTGTCTGAATAAATGTTTTGCTTCTGTCCTCTCTATAGAGAGTCTGTTATGTTTTGTGATCGAACACCATGCAGGTGTATTTATAGTGACTGTAGGCACTGTGAATATTGCATTGGCACTACAATGTCCTGGAAAAGCTGGCGATCTATGATTGTTATTGGTAACATATTTTGTTTCTAGATTATTATTTTTGGGAAGATAAACACAATAGCAGTACAGGTTACCATTTTCATTCTAGTGTCACAAGAAATAGATACAGTATTTTTTTTTTAAATGAAGAAAACAGCAGTGAGAGAAACAGCTCAGGTGTTTGAAGAACTACCGTAAGGCCTTCTTATGGTTAAAGGAAAACAGAAATAGGCATATGACTCAGACAAATTAATGGAGAGAAGATAGCATCTCAGACTAGGAAGAAGTATAGAGTTAACAAAATCAAGAAAGTAGGAATGTTCAGGATATGATGTAGAAATAGTAGGTCATCCCAGTGTGGTTGGAGGAAAAGTGTTTTTATGGAATAACTCTGGAAAAGTATATTGATAAAAGACTTTGAATGGCACAACTGTGAATATATCTTTTATCAGTAAACCAGCTTCATCCATTGGAATTTCCTTAGTGCCTTGTAGATAAGCAATAAATGATTTTAGTCATCAAATTAGGTGTCTTTTCAGAGAAATAATTTGTTTTAATCATGTAAATATTTCCAAGGGTTTGCTTGTTAACAGAATGATCTGAGGGCATGCCTTGAGACTGCCGATAATTCTCACGTGGAAGACATTTGATTCTCTTCTTGCATGTAGAAATCCAATTTAAAGAATAGTAAGGGAATCCTGAAAAGGAAACCTATCAGTCTGAAAGTAATTTTTTTTAGAAAAGTAATTCAAAATTGAGACAGAAGCAGTTCTTTGTTTGTGTAGGGGTCTCTAATTCGACAGTTTCTCAGATCCTTAACTGTCCTCCCATAAAAATCAAACCAAACCACAACAAACCTGTCTTTGAGGGATGGGCAGTTGTTTCTAATGTTTCTTACTTTGACTGAACCAGTTTATCCTGTATTCATTTTGGTATCTCAAGTTTGCAAAGAAGGGATACTTTAAGTGTGTTAACTCGAACAGAAATTCTTCAATGTTGTGCTCATCTTGAACAAAGAACAGATAGCATCTATATTGCTCTTCACAATTTGCTAAATGCTTTACCTAAATTATTTCATTTGCTCCTAACAGAAACCCCGTGAGGTTGGTGCTATTATTATCCTCACATAAAAGATGAAGAAACTGAGGCTGACAGGTTAAGTGAGATGCACAGAGTCACAAATCTATTAAGCTCCTGAGTCAGGATTCAAACTTAGTCTTTCCTGACTTTAAATGTAAAACCCTCTCTGAACTACCAACTAGCTGCTTTGGAAAAATTAGCTAGTGTTTATTTAGTGCTTTAAGGTGTTCAAATAGCATTTTAAATTTCTTATCTCATTAGACCTTTACAAAGTCCTGGTGGGTTTGTGCTTTTGTTATCCCATCTTGCAGATGAAGATACTGAGGCAGACAGCAGTTAAGTGATTTGTCACAGGGTCAAATAGCTAGTCAAAACCTAAGGAAAGTTTTGAGACCTTCCTTACTTCAAGTCATCTAGTGAACCATCCAATCTACCTCCAAAAGAGATAACTTCTTTAAAGAAGTATCCAGTTTTTCCCCATGCATGAAAAAATAAACTTAGTTGGAATTGGAAATATTTGCACTATGACCTAGTGACACAAGGAACCTGTTCTTAAAGGCAAGGAGAAATGACTTGAAGTCCCACTTCTCAGACAAACTTCTATGGGAACCTTGTCAATCACCTTACCTCCCTGTAACTTTTTTTTTTTTAAGCAATTGGGGTTAAGTAACTTGCTCAAGGTTACACGGCCAGTTATTTTTTTGTGGGTGCCAAGTATCTGAGGCCGGAACCAATCCCGGGTCTCCTGATGCCAGGGCCAGTGCTCTTACTCACTGCGCCACCTGGCCACCCCTCCCTGTAACACTTTAAGGCTGTATGTAGAAAGTGCATACCTACTACCTGTTGGTCAACAGAGTTGCTTCTTCCATTGAATAGTAGATTCCAGTCCCTATCTATATGGCTTGTTTAACATCTAGAGGAAACTGCTGGAATGGGAGACTGTCCATGCTGAAGCACATTTGTTAGAAGGGGAACTGAATTGGCTGTCATTTTATTAATACCACCATTTGGAGAGGAATCCTTCACTTACTGCTCAGACTTTTCTTTGCCATAAGGTTGCTGAATATGGCGTTTTATAACTGACCAGGTGCATTCTGCTGGTATTTTCTTTAAGCATCTGCTATTGACAGTTATAGCAGGCAGAATGTCTGATGTTGGGCAACAGCAAGAGTCAATTTTACATATTAGTTGGTTGTGTATGTGGGAATAATAATACTATCAGAGTTCCCTAAAATCATCAGCCGGCTTCAGGAGGTTCAATTTTGATGGTTTAAGCTATTATATGAGAGATTTTTGAGTTTGTAGAAACTTGTTTTTTTTCTGCTGCTCTCAAGCTCTCAATATATGGTGCTATAGTATAGTCCTTAGAATGGGTGAAACAGACACAAAGTGTCCCTGGTAACCCATACCACATTTTTATTATTTTAAAAAGGTAGACCGCATCTGTCAAACACACAGTCCAGGGGCTGTGGGTAGGGAGAACACTCTCAAATACACTGAAGCTGATTAAAATATTATTGGAAAATATTTAATATAATAAAAATATGATAAAATGTAGATAATATCTAAGTATTATTTAAAGTGTTAATAATTATATGCCCCCACAGGGATTCTCCTTATGTTACAGTGTTAGTGGCCCCTGTTTCAACCCCGAAACTGCTTACGGTACCTGGTAGCACAATGAATAGAGCCCTAGACTTAGAATTCAGGAGACCTGAGTTCAAATTCTGCATAAGACATTAGCTGTATGATCCTGGGCAAGTCATTTAAAGCTTTTGTCACAGTTTTCTAATCTCTAAAATGGGCATAGTAATAGGATCTACTTCACAGAATTATTGTGAAGATAAAGAAACAGGATGATAATTGCAAAGGGCTTTGTAAACCTTAAAGTACTATAACAATGCTTGGTATTATTATTTACCTTATAACTGTAGAGTACAACTACAGAAAAGATAACCTTGTGTTTGGGCCTCTTAGGGGGATTTTGGTAACTCCAATCACATCTACCTACTTTTTCATTTGACTTGTTTGCCTTAGTGTCTGTCTCTGTCACATGCTCCAATTTCTCCCCTTCCTTCTTGCTTCACTTCTTTTCCTATTCTTGTTCATTCCTTTCCTTTATACCTCTTTAGCCCATTTTTACTTTGGTTTTCAAGACTACTCCCTTTGGCATTAGTAGGCAATGTTTAGTTCTGCTGGTGACACACTAAGCTGCTGAGATAGCTGTTGTCTGCCATAAATGGTACACTATAAGAGGGTGGAAAAAATGTTAAATTTTTTTTCTTTTGGATATAGCCAATGTGGGAATTTTGCTTAATTATGAATATCTGTTACAACCTTTTTCTTTTATTTCTCCTTTATTAAGGAAGGAGAAAATACTTTTTTTTTACTAATGTTTTATTCTTTTTTCCCAGTTACATGTCAAGACAATTTTTAGCATTCATTTTTACAAGGTTTTGAGTTGCAAATTTTTCTTCCTTGCTCCCTCCCCTCTCCTCTTCCTAAAATGGTAGACAATTTGATATATGGTATACATGTGCTATCATGTAAAACATGTATTAGTCAGAGTTGTGGAAGAAGAAACATAAAAAGAAAAAAACAAAAAAGAATAAAGTTCTTTATCACCAGTTCTTTGGATGGGGAAAGCATTTTCCTTTATGAGTTCTTTGAATTTGTCCTGAATCATTTTGTTGCTGAGAAGAGTTGATTGATTCATAGTTGGTCATCACAAGTTGCTGATACTATGTACAGTATTTTCCTGGTTCTGCTCATTTCAATTTGCACAAATTCATACAAGTCTTTCCTAGTTAAAAAAATTAAAAATTTTGCTTTGACTTTTTATTCTCTTACCATTTATAGATTTATTACTGTTGAAGGTTATCTTTTTCTCACTTAGTTGTTCCTTAAATAAAAAGTTCCTAGTTTCCAACTTGGAAGATGCCAAGATACATTTGAAATTTTGGAGGAATATTTAGCATGTCTCTTCTGTTGCTGATCAGGATCCTTTGTTCTTCAGGTATTGTAAGGTCAATGGAGGGATTTCCTTATTTGTGCCAACCTAAAATTTCCCCCACATACAATGCAAGCTCTTTGAGGATGGGGCTATTTGTAGGCATTTAATAAATGCTTCCTGATTAATTAGTCTAAGGTACTACCAGTGGGGATAGGGAAGGAATTCCTCTGCCACTGCAGAGTGAGTGACAGTTCTTCTGAATCTTAGTGTCTTGTAGAATTGACTTGGGGACTAAGTAACTTTCTCAGGGTCACACAGTCAGTAAGTGGTAAAGGTGACAGGAAAATTCCAGTCTTTCTGTTCCCAAGGCCAGCTCTCTATCCATTATTCCTTGCTATCTCTTCATATCTTTTAATGTGGTTATCCCTTATCCTTATCCTCTCTTTTCTTTTTGTGACTAAACTCCTTGAGAAGGTCATTTTTTTGTTGCCTCCCTTTCCATTCCTTTCACTTTCTTCCTGTTTCTGTTTCTTTCACTCTTCCTGAATCTGGCTTCTGACCTCATTATTCAACTCCATGAAATTTCCTTTGCCAGATATAGTTTACATATTAAAATTATATCCAACCAAAAGATCATCTAGCTTCATCTAGACTTTTTGTCTGAAAATTATGAAGAGTACAAGGACATAGAAGAAATTCTTTATCAAATAATGGAGAATGGGTCGAAAGATAGAACCAGAAAGATTACACACTAATTATGACCATCTAAAAAAATGGGAATGAAGGGGCAAATTGGGTCCTGATGGAAGTTTGTGAGTGAATGTCATATTGATATATATACCTGTTCTTGCTTTAAGTGTAAGAGAAGTAAGTAAAGAGAACACAGAAGATTATTTGAGATAAGGAAAGGAAAGTGGCCAATTCATATGTGTTTAAGAGGGTGTGTGTGTGTGTGTGTGTGTGTGTGTTTCTAATGGATGTTAGGAAAAGAGGAAGAAAAACTGAAATTTAAATTGCTTCTGGACATAAGCAAAGGAAAATAAAACCTTAACTTCAGTCATATGGTAAAACAATTTCAAGTCACCAGAGTTTAGGTGGGAGAATCTGGAAAACAAGAGCAGGCCATGTAAAGGAGATTCATACTCTGGATTTCCAGCATTGTGTATGGGTAAAGATTAAACTGTATATAATAGAAACAAATAATCTCAATTCCTAAATTTTAACAAATATTAGATTAGTCCCCTCCACTCTCTTCCTCCAGTCTTGTATTAGAATAGGAAGGAAAACTGCTGTGCATGTTCAATAGCAGACTTTTTTCTCATTTTATCTGCCTTCTGAAAGATTATTGAGGTTCTTCTCTGTTCGAAAATTTTTGTTCCATTTTTGAATGAAAATTGGTTGCACACAACAGTCACAATGCTGTTATGGAGGGATTAGAAAATATTTCACCCATGAGGAATGTTCCTGTGTATTTTGCCAAGTCAAGGGGTGGTTAATTTTTTTTTTTTGGAGATAAAAGCTTTTGGGAATTCTCTAAAGGCTCAAATTCAGTCACTTTCTTCTTAGGCTATGAGGCTTAATCGTATTGTTCAATCTGGCATTTTGGCATAGGCTTGAGGTATTTGGTCAAAAGATGGGTTATTTTTCCCCTTTTCTTTTGGTAATGGACCTATTTTTTTAAGGTGTTCATACTCCTAGAGAGTTATGTTCTCTGCTTATGCAAGGGCAACCTCTGCAAGTTTTAGTCTTAGAACTTTGTTCAGGGTGCTGCAGGAAGTGATTGTCAAAGGTCACACTATCTGTCAGAAGCAGGAAGTGCATCAAGGTCATCCTGATTCCAAGCCAACTCTCCATCCACTACACCATGTTGCTTCTGTGGAAGAGTACTGAATTTTGTTAGCATGGAGGCATTGTCAGAAGAAACAGAGACTGGTAGAGCTTGAAGAATACTGATGATGGACCATGTAAAGAAAGAAACTGGTTCCATCTCTTTGAATCAAAATATAAATAAAAGTAATTGTAGTTCCTGAATTTTCTTCCTCTTTTCCTTCTGAATATATTGTTTTTCCTTTTCCTCTTTTTAAATTTCTCATTTTGTTTGACTTTGCCAGTTCTTGATATATCTGTGGTTTTGAAATAAGCAATTTTCAAATCCTGCTATGAACAATTTAGCATCACCTCTTTAGACAGCTATAATTCACCTTCATCTCTTAAGCCTCTTATCACTTTTCTTTATTCTTTGTGGTACTCCTTTGTTTCTCATGCCTTTTATTTTCCTCTTAGTCTTGATCCTTGTCTTTGCTCATGGGAGCAAAATGAGACTTCTTTATGCTTATGTAGTGCCTTTGTTGAAAGGCTTTTAGCATTGCATCTCATGAGTTTTCTGTGGGGAAAAGCAGATAGGATTTCAGTTTTTTTTTTTTTTCCCCCTTGAAGTGGGTAGTGGGTGTGGAGTGGAGCAGAATAAGAGAATTAAAGTTCAGTATATTGAAATTTCATTAGAGGACATGAACAGGATTTCTGTGGAAAAGAACCTACAACAGATGTCTTTTATATTTCTTCTCAGACTTGATACAACAGGCACCACTTATAGAAGATTTACTGTTGTTGTAAAAGATAAGTGGGAGTCCTAGGATGATGGATGAAAAGCTGCGTGTGACCTCAAAAACCAGCCAGCTCACTTCCCTCATTTCTTAGATGGGAGATTGCCAAATTCAATGCCAAATTCACACAGGCAGAAAGCATCAGAAGTAGCATTTGAACCCAGTTTCTCTGACTCTAGTCAGTGTTCATTCTGTGTTATTACACTGCAATCTTGGATGAGGAGTAGGTGGCCTACATCAATCTGAGATTCATATAGGATTAATGGAGGACCTTGAATGACTGTCGATTCATTATAATTATGGATAAAGTGCCAGACTTGAGGTCCAGAATTCCAGGATTTGAATCCTTTCCGAGACACCAGCCAGCCACTTAGAACTGAGCAAATCATTTAATCATTCTTAGCCTGACTTTCCTTATCTCTAAAATGGGGAAAAAATAATTAGTATCTCATTCACAGGGGTGTTGAGATAGTCAAAGGAGATAATTTATGTGAAGTATTGTGTAATTTTTCAAATAGTACTAAAATGTTCAAGTTTCTCTGAGTATAGCAGTGGTCTCAACTTAAATAGTCATATTATCCAAGTCAGTCAATTTTAAGAAGGTAGAGGAAAAAAAAAATCCATGTGGGGAATGTAGATTAAGACATCACAGAAAAAAATGGCCCTCCCCAAACCACTTGTGAAGGTCATAGCAGTAGAAAGGCTCGAGGGCATTATTTTTGGAGCAAAGGAGAAAAAAATTATCCTGTTTTGGCTGGGCCTCAAGTAATGATTTCAGTTTGTCTCTCTTCCCCCCACCCAGCACTTCTGATTACTGCTTCTTAAACTGTCTGGGCACGAAAATGTATTACCACATCATGTCTTTAGTTCTTTCAATCAACAGTTGCTGGCATGTTCATTTCTTCTTCTGGAATAATCTCACTTGATGCCAGGAGCTAACTGCTTTTCTACTGTGTGATGATGCTCCAAAGAAGTACTCAAAATAATCTATTTTTAAAGAAAATTAAAAACACAATCCCACCCATTACAGTAAAATAGTATTGTTTATCTGTTACATTTATTATTGCATTGAAACACTAATTATGGTATAATGAGTCAAATTCTCAAAATGTTAGATGTGATATGAAGTTCTAGAGCTAGAGTTCTCAACCTGGGGTCTGTGGATAGATTTCAGGAGTCCTGTGGCTTACATGAGGGGATGTAGTGGGAGGCCAAAATACATCCTTATTACACTAATGTTTGGTTTCCTTTATATGCATTTTAACCCTTTTTATGTATTTTTCCTTCCTATGTATTTTATTTAATGCATTTAAAAACATTATTTTGAAAAGGCATCCAAAGGCTTCACAAGACTACCCAGAAGGGTGCTGACACAGGAAAGTCAAGAACATTTACTCTAAACCGATCACTCAGTAGATGTACACTGGGAGGAGGAGATACTTTCACTTCACTTTCTTCCTATCTTTTCTACTCATACTCTAGTAGGGATGGTTATTTGTTTATTTTTTTTTTTTGACCAGCCTTTCAAAGTGTACCCTGCAGCAGCAGGATGGCAGAATTATATTCAGTGTTAATAGCAGCAATAATGTTCCTATAAGATTACTGGAAAATAAATAGCATTTCTCATTATAAGTAGAATTTTACTTCCCTGTATCAGGTTAACACAAATGCAGTGGTTGAATGTTGCCTTCCCTCTTCCTCTTCTGTCTTCTCTTTTTTTGCTCATTCTATTAAAATTTACCATACCTATAATGATATTCTTGAAGAAACTAGGCACCAGCTCATGAAATGTGTTTAAAAAATACAAGCACAATATAATAGAATCTAATATTTAATAACTGCTAATCATATCCAAAACACTGTTCTGTGTGGTAGCATGAGGATATAAAGTTTAGGTAATCCATGATTTTTGCTCCTATGCAACTTAAGTTTATATTATATATGACAAATAGAGCAATAACTGAAATAAAAAATAATTCACAGATACATAAAAAATGTAAAGTCAATGAATATACATATACAGATATGAGAATAAATGTTATTGCCGACTTAGGTGATCTTTGAAATCCTTTCAACTCCAGAAAACCATTCAGTGATTCTATCATTTTAGAATGGGGATAATTCAAGAGGCAGATGGGATTGAGTTGTGTCATTACAGGTATGAGACTAGTGTTTACAAGGCATAGAAGTTAGAAATTGCAGGGTGTGTACAGGGAATGTACCAGTAATCCAGTTCAGATGGAGTGTAAAATAGTTGAAGGGATTAGTAGGAGGTGAGACTGGAAAGTATGAGTGATGCCAGATTGTAGAGCATTTTGACTATCAGGCCACAATATGTATTGACTACAACCTAGAGAACAAACAATATCAAAGAGGAGGATGGGTTAAAACCTCATAAAAAGCAGGCATGTGAACCAATTCATTTCATTTTAACAAACATACACTATGTCAGGCTCTGGCAATGTAAGTCTGAAGGGAGATACAGTCCTTCATCTCAAAGGGTCTGTCATCTTGCTTGGGAGTTTGGTGCAGATAAATACAGAAGTAGCTCCAAGTCAAACTATGATAAGTGCTTAGGAGGGGTCCGGTGTAAGATATGAAACATTCAGGAAAGGACTGATCATTTGAAATGGGACAGAATTTTGAGAGGATTCATAGAAGTCAGAGCAGAAATGATTTGGGAAGGAAGGTAGACATTTTTGAATAAGGCTACTGTTGTCAAGGGTCCAGAGGCAGGAAATATCGTGTCACCAAGAAGTAGAGTGAATGGCTCATTTGGATATTGTGAAATGTCAGTATTGGATAAATGGATAAAGTTGGTTGGAGTCAGGTTTTTGGAGGGCTTTAAATCGAAACTAATGGTTATATTTTATTTGCTAATAAGCACAGGGAAATAACTGAAATACTTTGAGAGTTGTGAAAAAGATGATTTGGAGAAGGAGAATGTAGCAAAATGTCCTTTGAGGTTGGGGACAGTTTTTCTTGGGGGGAGGGGAGGGTGGGCTTCCTATTCCTAGTATCTAGTACATAGTAGCCTCTTAATGAATGTGTTTTGAATTGAATTGAGGGAAGGAAGCTGTAGCAGTAGTATAGTTCGTAATCATTGAAGAAAAAATGAAGAGGAAAGAAATAAGCATATAAGTTCCTCCTATGTGCCATCATTCTGCTAATCACTTTACAAATATTATCTCTTTTAGTCCTGACAAAAACCCTGGGAGTTGGTGCTATTATTATCCCCATTTTCCAGATTAAGAAATTGAGGTAAACTGAGATTGAGTTTCCCATGGTCATATAGATCTTAACTAAGGCCAGATTTAAACTCATGTCTTCCTAACTTGAGGCCCAGTACTCTATTCATTGCACTACCTAGGTGTCTGACAGGATGGGTATATGTCAGAGACCTTGCAGAGGTAGAATGTTTGGGACTTAGCATCTAGTTGATTGTACCGTGTTTCCCCGATAATAAGACCTATCCCGAAAATAAGCCCTCCCCTTACTGTGTAAGATTCCTCTAAAATAAGCCCTATTGAGATTGCTACTGTAGTGAAGGTGATCCCCTGCGCTACATGCTACATTACGGTACCCT
>NW_027187391.1:19170114-19179920 GCF_028583685.1 Petaurus breviceps papuanus
CCCCCCGTGAAACGCACGCCGCGCTCCGAGCTGCAGCAGTGAGTGCGTCATCCTGTTCTTCCCAATGATTTGCTTATTGAATAAAGGTACATTTTTTTGTTCACATTTACCTGTTTATTAAAATTGCAGTCAATGTTCATTAAAATAAGCCCTCCCCTGAAAATAAGCCCTCTGGTGTTTTTCTGTCAAAAAAAAATTTAATAAGACTGTCTTATTATCGGGGAAACACGGTAGTTGGTGGGGTTGTGAAAGAATAGGAGGAATTAAAGAAGATTGAGCTTTCGAGCTTGGGAGACTAGAATTATGATGGTGTCATCAATAGAAGTATTCAGCAGAGAGTGAGTATGGTGTAGTGGCAGGAATATTTTATTGCTTGTGGCTCTAGGTAGTGGAGTTCAAACCTAGCTTTCATGCCAGTTTTTTAATCTAGAGCAAGTTCCTTCCTCTCTCTGGGTCTCTATTTCTTCACTTGTAGACCTGGGGATAAGAGAGGGCAGATGGAGTAGATAAAATACACAGATCTTTCTAGATACATGATTAATGACTATATGTAATGTTGAAGGTAAGGGAAAAAAAGGATAGATTGTGGGAAAAATTTTAAAGCTCTGTCCTAAAAGCTATTCAGTTGTGCATATCTTTTGGTGCTCTGTCAGCCACCACCACACCACCCATATGTAGAACCAATGATTACAGTAAATGGAGAAGTTTTGAATGCTGTGGATATGTTTACTTACCTTGGGCCAGCCAAATGGGCCTATTTCTTCTTCCATGTATATAATGTTTCATTTCTAGGCATTTTGTACAAGGTGTCCCCTCTGCTTGGAATTAGCTTCTACCTCTTGTCTTCCATTGGAATCCTAAGTCCCCCCAAAAACTTCATTTCAAGTGTTATTTCCTTGATGAGACCTTTCCTGCACCTCCCTTCCATAGCCACTAATGCTTCCGAATCACCTCTGAATTACTTTGTATTGTCTTTGCATATGTTTTACCTTTCCATCAGGAATGTTACATCTTAAAGAGTAAGAACTACTGCTTGACTTTTGTCTCTAGCCCCAGTCTTAGTAACCCCTGAGAGAGCTCAGCATAGTTCTTGGCAAAGGGTTATGCTTACTGATTTATTGATTATTGAGCAGTTTTCTCTTGGTAATACTGAGGGAACAAGAAGCTTAAATGAGCTTAAATTTTAAGCTAGAGGGAAGAAACAAGAATCTGTTGAATCTGTTGGGTACCTACTCTGTACTGAGCACTGTGCTAAGTGGTTTTTAAATATTATCTTATTTTCCTCACAAAAACCCTAAAAAAGTAGGTGCTATTATTATTGTCCATGTTTTACAGTGGAAGAAATTGAAGTAAAGAGAGGTTAAGTGACTTGTCCAGGGTCATACAGCTAGTAAGTACCTGTGCCCATATTTAAATTCAGGTCTTCCTAACTTGAGGGCAAGCTCTCTATCCACTACAGTTATTAAAAAGTCATTCACTGAGGGAGAATATGAGAAATCATCTTGTGCGACTATCAATGGCATAGAAATATATGTTTGGAGTATACTGGTACTGTTCTTGGTATAGTGGAAACACCTACTTCTGTAATAGCTATGAGGCTAGAGCCAAAAGACATGGATTTTTTGTTCCCCTTTCCTATTTCCTGCTCCTGAATGATGCACTAAACACAGATGTTCCCTATAGGTCACCTAGAATATCCAACTGCAGGAATTTGCTAGAACTTTTTTTTTTTTTAAGCAATCGGGGTTAAGTAACTTGCTCAAGGTTACACAGCCAGTTATTTCTGGGTGTGGTGCTGAGTATCGGAGCCTGGATTTGATCCAGGTCATCCCGACACTGGAGCCGGTGCTCTTACTTGCTGAGCCACCTGGCCGCCCCTTGCTAGAACTTTTCAAAGGAATCAGAGAATTAAATTTTTTTTTTGAGGGGGAAGGCAAGGTAATTGGGCTTAAGTGACTTGCCCAAGGTCACATAGTTAGAACTTGTGTCATGTGTCTGAGGCTGAATTTGAATTCAGGTCTTCCTGATTCCAGGGCTGGTGCTCTATTCACAGCTCAACCTAGCTGCCCCAAATTAATATTTTTTTTTTCTACAGAAGATTGTGAATTACTATGATGATTTAATTAGTACAGAGTTCACTTGAAATGTTAGTATTAAGATGGGAAAATCTCTTTTTAAATTCTTTCATTGTATTTCAAATTTGTGATTTCTGCAAACAGAAGCATTCTCATTGTGCATCCTGCTTATTTTTTTCCCTTAAAATAAAAGTCAAGAAAGAGAAACATATTAGAATTTCTTAAGATGTCATTACTGAAACCACTAAAGAATGGTGGAAATTTTAAGATAATGAAGATAAAAAGGGTAATAATTTGTTTAAATGTTCATTTTAGCAATAAAGGATAGGTAAAAGTGAAAGCTAATTCAATACTACTTCAAATATCAATGACAGTGACCACTAATGTATAATTGTGAATTGATTAGGAAGCTATAATTATTGGAGGCTTGTAATACTAATTTAAAAACCCTACTTCTGTCTTTTCCTTTTTTAATGAAAATCTATCAGTGGTGAAGTTGGCTATTTTCCAAGGACATCTTGCTAAATCGTGGATGATGATCACAAAAGGTTGTTTCTCTAAGGGTAACCAACTAGAGCAAAATCCCATTTCCGTGGACTGGGGTCATGAAAAAGTCATTTAATTAAAAAAGAACCCAAAACCTCATTTTTCTCTTGAAATGGAAACAGTGATTTTGTGTGGAATGAGAGAGGCAGGAACCAAAGGAATTCCAACTGCCCCCCAAAATAAAAACAAATCAAAAAGAAAGCAAAAATCACCTGTCATAGTATGAGAAGATTAGATGGCATGGGTTTGAAAGTAATAGATTGAAAGGAAATTATGAAAGTTTCTTAGTCATATGCTACATCAAGACACCATTTTCTAAAATACTGTATAATGTGATTTGAGGTGTGATTTTTTTTTAATGTGTGTTTAATTTGATTATTCATTCATTCATTCTGTGTGGGGTGCTTCCTTATTGTCAAGTAACAGACTTGGAGATGTAGACAAGTTGCTGTGTGAATAAACCTTTGCTGGCTACACTGGTTCTAAAGCACTTCATGAAATCACTCATATTATTTTGTAACCTCCATTTCTTTTCAGTCAGTTAACAAGCATTTATTATTCACATACTATGTTCCAGATATTGTAGTAAGTGCAGTAAAGGTAGAAATATTTATCAAATAAATGGCCTTTGTTGCCATATCATCACATTGTTTTTGCACATTAAAACAAAGCAAAACGAAAACCTCAAGATCTGCATCTCTGTTTTGTAAGGGATATTTCTTGATTGAACACATAGTTGGAAATAAGAATGTTTGAGTGTTATTTTTTATTGAGCGGTAGTTTAACATTCAACAATCTATCCTTCAGTATCAAAACTGCATTTGAAGAGATATGAAACTGTCTCAGAAACGATGTTGGCCTGCCAAATTTCTTCAACTCATGGCATAAAAATGGATAAAAATTTTTGAAAATATAAAGACAATAAATTTATTATATATAATAAAAAGTAAATGAAAAGCCTACTAGCTTTCAACTGAACCCTCTGGAACTTTATTTGCAATAACAGGCTTAGAAGTAACAGAATGTGAAAGATTTGCCCAGATCATTCAGTTGTGATAATTGTTTCACCATCCGAGACCATCCTTGCTTAATTTCAAAGAAGTAGGGTCTTGAGTATTTATTTCATAAAATATTTTTTCATAAATTTCTTTAATTATGATTTTTTATAATAGTGAATATTTTTGTTGGTAAGATGAACATTGACTTTTTCATAAGAAGCAACATAATTGGAGGACATTTGTGGATCTAATTAAATTTAGAATTAGTTTGTGTATAATATACACGTACATATATATTACATATGTATAAAATCATGTTTCATATAACATGTCAACTTAAATTGGTACACAGAATATACTGGAGAAATCCCTTTTGGAGAATTGAGCTTTAACAATATTTTTCTGTGAATTCTTTAGCCCTTTTCTTCCTGAAACTCCTATGGTATTCCCTTTTTTATTTTCTCACTTTTGTTTTTGTTTGATATCATTTCAGGATCCTACATGGTAGTGGATTCCTCTAATCATGACCCTGGAGAAAAAGCCAGACTTCAGCTTCCAACAATGAAGGAGAATGATACGCATTGTATTGATTTCAGCTATCTATTATATAGCCAGAAAAGGATGAATCCTGGCACTTTGAACATATTAGTTAGGGTGAATAAAGGACCTCTGGCTAATCCAATTTGGAATGTGACTGGCTTCACTGGTAAAGACTGGCTCCGTGCTGAGCTGGCAGTGAGCACCTTTTGGCCCAATGAATATCAGGTAAAACTATGGTTTTGTTTGTTTGTTTTCGTTTCTTCTATTTGAGTTAACAGATCTCTTTTGGAACCAGAATATCAGTAAAATGTTTTTGGATATTAGTTAATCTTTTAGTTCTACTAAATTGTTAAATTAGTGACAAGACTTCCAATAAAAATTAGATAAATCCAAATTCATATTGGGACCAGATTCTGTATTAAATACATTTGATTGAGTAATCACTGATGTGTAAGGACCATTAGGGGATAGAGAAGGGAATAAGCACTTATATAGCACCTACTAGGTTCTAGACACTGCACTAAGTAGGTTGCAAATATTACCTAATTTGATCTTCACAACAACTCTGTGAGGTAGGTAGTGGTTATTATCTCTATTTTATAGTTGAGAAAATGGAGTCCAAAACATGTTAAGTGACTTACCCAAGATCACATAGCTAGTACATGTCTAGGCTGAATTTTGTACTTAGGTTTTCCTTACTCCAGGCTCAAAGCTTTTGACTTGTGCCACCTAGCAGTTTAAAGATTTTCCTTTGTAGAAATCTGTTTGATTTTGTAAAAAAAAAATAGAAAAATTTAACTGGAAAAATTAAAGAAAATAGTTTTGTTTTCTGCTTGGAAGAAATGTCAAAAATATGTTTGGATTAGTGTGTGAAGTGGGTCTTCTTAGGAGAGGTATTTTTGAATGAATCATTTATACCCTTAAATTGGGACAGAGTGTTATAATATTGAATATTTAACAAACTAGGTAGATTGCTTTTTTCTTTGTTAATTTTTTTTGAAGAAATGGTTGTCCTAGTTGTGATTAAAATAAAGTAAAAAGTGTTATGTATGTGTTTGGCGAGGGGGTCTGTCTGTCTCATGAATTAAGTAGTCAGTAGATAAGGTTGTCCTATAACTCCTATTTATAAAGTCCCCTATTTATTTTTAAGTATTCAGCATCGAGAAAAGAGAGCTGCTTTTTGAAAAAAAATGTTTTGTTTTGTTTTGTTTTCAAAATCCTGGTATTTTGATGAACTTTTTCTTTAATGTTAGTTCTATCAAACTTCTTAGAGGTCCTTAGTTTGAGAAAATATGTATTTTTTCCTTGTATTGTTAATCAGGATTATTTGGTAGTTTAAATTTCTTTTAAAATTTTTTTTATGATTACTGACAAAATGTTTGACAGATTTAGACTGTTCTATTTCTGAACAAGTAACAAGTGGTTATATTTCCTTTGTCTTGGGTTGAAGTTTTCCCCCTTAATCACTGCCTTTTATTTATTTAAATGCCTAATTTATTTAAAAGACTAATTATTTTTTGTTCTTGTAAGGATCAGTACTATGTGCCTAATGGATCTTCCGTTAGTCCTCAGTAATCATGGTATTAAATTTGTAGACCAGTGCCTTCTATTCCATTCCTTCTATTTCCCTAGATCAATTTAGGGTTCTTCCACAGAATAATGGAAAGGAACTAAAATACTGCATCTAATAATTAACACCAGAATACACACTGAAAGGTCTTTCAGATATTTTGTGTTCACATGAATTTAGATGAACTCAGAGAATCTCAGATTTTGAAGAGACTTTACCAGTAGCTGTATCAAAGCAAAAATGCCTTCTATTATATGGAGCAAATTGTGTAAAATGACACTTCCTGTCTCCCATACTGCCTCCAACCATGTCTTTTTCATTTTTTTTTTTTTTAGATCTATGTTTGAATGCTTAAGGTTAACAACCCTGTTAAGTATCTACAGTTTTAAAATGTTAGCTTTCGTGTTGACTTTACAATATATCCCGAAGTGTGAATGTGTCTTTTGTTCTCTTCTACTCTGCATGATGATACAGTGCTTTAGTTCACTGGTTCCCAAGGTTATATATCTGTATACCGTGTGTTTAGCAAGCAGGGGAGGCAACACTTGAGCAAATTGAATACAGGTCAGTAATCTCTTCCAAGAATTCCATTGTCATAAAGAAAAGGAGCTAGAAGCAAGGGACCTATCACTAAATGTCTCTTTGTTATGCAAAGTAGTATTTGGAACTGATATATTTGTTTCTTTTATGTAAATAATGGTAACTGACTAAGAAACCACATTTTAAGTTTTGTAAATTGCTTCAGATGAACAATTGTATACAACCACCACCTCTGCTTAGCTGTGATCTTATTTGCTTCTTGTGTGTACTTCGATTTCTCTTCATTTTCTCATGCCTGTCAGTCGTTTAGACTTTTTTTTTAAAGTAGACTTGTGCCTTCATTTATGTAAGGAACTTCCTGATAAAGAATCTTCTACCAATACAAGTCAGCAACTGTAGTGCAAACTATAGTCTTAGTTGGCTGGGACACTTTTATTGTCTACTATGTACCAGCTTTATGCGAAGTGCTTTACAAATATCTCATTTGATTCTTATAACAACCCTGTAAAATAGTTGCTATTGTTGTTCCAAGTTGAGGGGATTGAATCAGGGGTTATAGGGTCATAGAGTGTTAGGGTCTGAGGCTGGATTTGAACTTGGGTTTTCCAGACTACAGGCTTAGTCTGCTGTCCATTGTACCACCCAGCTGGGAGGTTCATCTAACATTGAAAGATTCAAGAACTTGCTCTCGGGCATGCAGCTGGTATCTCTCAGATGTTGGACTTGAATCCAATCTTTCTGACTCCAATGACTATTATTTATCCATGGCTTCATGCTGCCTCTCAAAGAAAACGTAGCAAATGAGTTCTTACTCAGCAGTGACTTACATTTACTAAATAGACATTCTTTGTAACATTAAACAATTAAATAAACATGGGCTGTAAAAAATGTAATTGATTCAGTTGTTTAGACACCCAGTGGTCTAATAATTATAGACTCTACTATAGTCTGAGAGAAAGACCTTTGGTGAAGTTTGCATTATGACTACTTGCCTCTTTATTTCTTCTACATTGATGGTTATTGATGGTTCTTGCATGTGTCGTGCTTTTACATGGTGTGTCTTGATTTTTTTCATTCTTTTCCTCTAATACCAGCATTTTTTTGTTTTTAATTTTACTTTGATTCACTCATCTTATTTGTTCTTTGGCCCACTCCTTTTCTTCATCCTTATCAAATCTTCAATCGTCTGCCTAGAACTCACCTCAGTTGCTGGCCTGCTCTCACGGTGAGATGGCACTCTTAGGACTTGAGGCCTTTTTCTTCCACTTCACAGCTGAACTTGCTTTTATGTGTTATTTCTCCCAATTAGAATGTGAACTCCTTTGGAGCAGGGACTTTCTAACTTTTTTCCATTTGTCTCCTCAGAGTTCAGCAAATTGACACATTATAAGAGCTTAATAAATCTCTTCCTCTTCCTTTCCCGGTCTCTTTCCCCTTTTTTCCCCAAGAGTATGAGTATACTGCTTTTCATGATAGATCAGTAGTATGGGATTTCAGATATTTTCTGTATTAAATAGGCTTTCCTTATTTATTTATTTATTTTTGGTGGGAAGGGTGGTTTGATAAATAGCATGGAAAATTTCTTCTGCATTCTAAACAAATACCTCAAATTAAAAAAAATACTAATTCTTTTTTAACCTGAGAGTCATGTCCCATAAACTCCTCCCTTCTTTATTCTCCCACCTCATATAATTCCCTAGTATTTTACCTGTGGCAGCTACATGGCACAGTGGATAGAGGCTTGGGTTTCTGGAGTCAGGAATATCTGATTTCAAATCAAACCTAAGACATTTACTACCTTGGTGACCTTGGACAACTCACTTAAAAACTCTCTTTGCCTTATTTTCCTTAACTGTAAAGGGAGAATAATAGCAGCACCTATCTTGCATGATTATTGGGAGTAAAAAATGAGATAATATTTATGAAGTACTTACTATATGTATATATACTTAGTATATTTATGAAGTACTTAGTATTATGTATAACTACATAATAGGTGCTATAGTAATGCCCTCTGCTTCCTCCTAAGGCATAAACATAGTTAAGTAAAATAAATAACCCATATGTAGTTGGACTTGGGAAAGAAACCTCTTTATATACTTTATATGCTGCTTTTCCAGTGGATCTAAACTGTGCTGCATACAGTTGATAAACTACTTTTTTGTCTACTTAAAAAAAAAGGATGATATATTTGACTCAGTCTTGTGAGACCCAATACCTTTTTTTTAGGCCCACATTTTTATAAGCCAATTGTTTTCCATGTTGTCATGATGAGACCACTTTGAAAGTTTTAGTTTTCTCCTTTCAAATAGTCCGACCCATTTTGTATGCAAAAAAATAAGTTCTAGTCTAGGATTAAATCCATTACTTCTTTACTGAGCAGTGAGGTTGTTACCAAATGAGCCACAAAGATATAACTCTTGAATCTATTAGTGGAAACCTAATCTGCTGTTTTCCATTAAATGGGTGTACGTCATTAATCACTACAATGATGCGTGATAAAAACTACAGGGGTGGCCAGAAATCGGTGTGAAATAATAGTTGAATTTTTTTCCCCCTGAGAAATAAACCATAAACTCTTGCCACCTAATTTGTTTTTCATGGTTTTTCTTAAGAAAAATAACAAGATTCTGAAGGGTAAAATCTGTTGTATTCCACTCCTTGCTCACCCATCACCCTTTTTTTAAAAGACAATTTGTTTTTACCCAACTTTCATGTCTTCTGTCAATATTTTTTCCTCAGAAAGGATTAGTAGAATCCAAAATATCGCTCTAGAGATCCAGTATGATTTGAACTCAGAAAGTTTAAGTTGGTAAAATGCCATGATAAGACATTTTCCAAAAATGAGGACTTTAGATAAGGTCCTTCTTATGGAATCCTGTCTGAAAGGGGAAAAGTTGGGGATGGGTGTATTATACACAGTAACCCCTGAATGAATTGTTTTTAATAAATCATAAAGAAGAAAAAAATATAATGTTACATATGTAGTTAGATGTTATAATCCCTATCTTCTAGTGTACTTGATGCTCAAATTTTGTTTTGTTTTGTTTTGTTTTTTTCTTTTTTGGTTCTAGTCAACCACTCAGCTAACCAAAAGACAAACAAAACAAAAACATCAAATAGATCAATGAAAGTGTTTCCTTTAGGATTTTTGGCTGTAATAGTAATGTTTGAAGTTACACTCTCATCTAATTGATTTCTTTTTTTATAATAAAATGTGTGTTCTTGCTGAATTTTGCTTTTCTATCACAATCAGTTCTTGTCTTCCTGTGTCCCCTATTGAACCCTGCCTTTTGGCAAAAAGAAAAAGCAATTGAATAAAACCTTTGATACAAAGACCTTCAATATTCTATTTTACCGTGTTTCCCCGATAATAAGACCTATCCCGAAAATAATCCCTCCACTTACTGTGTAAGATTCCTCTAAAATAAGCCCTGTTGAGATTGCTACTGTAGTGAAGGGGATCCCCTGCGCTACAAGCTACATTACGGTACCCTCTGTATGCACCGTCCCCCCCCCCCCCCCCCCCCCCCCCCC
>NW_027187391.1:19180020-19183061 GCF_028583685.1 Petaurus breviceps papuanus
CCCTCCCCTGAAAATAAGCCCTCTGGTGTTTTTCTGTCCAAAAAAAAAAAATAATAAGACAGTGTCTTATTATCGGGGAAATACGGTAGTATTCCCCTGCCTTTTTGCATTGGGGAAGGAAAAGGAGGTTTTTGCTCTATCTTATCTGGAACTTTTATTGGTTTTTCCATTACTGAGAGCTAATAATACTGATACTAATATTCAGCATTTATTTAGTGTTTTAACATTGCAAGATTTTTTATATAGATATTATTTCAGTTGATACTAACAACAAACCTAGGATTGATGTTATTATTATCCTCATTTTACAGATGAGGAAACTGAGGCAAAGGGAGGTCAAATGACTTGCCCATTATCACAGAGCTAGTAAGTGTTTGGGGCATAATTGGATCTTTCCATCCACCTTCCTCACAGCTTAATAGCTGCCTCTTAGTGTTCAACTTCCTTTTAGTGATCTTTTCATTTATATTATTGTAGTCATCTTAAATATTGTTCTTCTGGTTCTGATTATTTCTCTTGCATCATTTAAGTTAATCTGCCCACAGTTCTCTGAATGGATTTCTATTATTAATCATTTCTTGTAACATAAGTAATATCTGAAAAATTAATGTATCTCAGTTTTTTCTATTATTTTTCCGCCAATGAATACAATTTTATTTTGCTTCTTTGCTTTTTAAAATAGTGTAACTGTGAATATTTTGTGAGATATTAGAGTTTTGTTTCTGTCTTTGACATCCTTGGGTATCTGCCTAAGAATGGTATCACTTTTTTTCCTTGCATCACACTGAATTGAAATCTATAATAGTTGTGACTACCTTACAGCTCCAACCACAGAGAATTGATGTGCCATTGGTTCCCGCAGAATAATATTAATTTTTCCCATCTTTCCTACTTTGCAGGAAGTATGGTAAAAGTGTTGTTTCAGTTTTCATTAATCTTATTATTAGTGATTTGGAACAAGTTTTTACATGGTCATTTATAATTTTCAGTTCTTTCTAAAATTCTTCATATCCTTTGTCCCAATTATCTATTGGTGGAATAGATCTTGTTATATTAAATTTTGACCACATGGCAATTAAAAAAAATTAATGTAGTCAAAATTTTCTTTAAAAATCTTTTTCATTCTCCTCTATCCCTTGTTTGGTTTGAAGTAACCCTTCAATTATAACTATAAAAGGTACTTGATCACATTGTGAATTTTTTTTCATGGTATGACTTTTTGTATTCATGTCTATATCCATTTGCTATTTATTTTTCTATGTGGTAGTCTAATCTTAATTTCTATGAGACTGTCTTCCAGTTTTCCCAGCAGTTCTGTTAAATTGATTGCTTACATACTTGGCAAGATTAATTCTTGGTTAGAAAAACCCTTTATATTAGATAAGTGTACTTGGCATTTTACTCTTCTTTTCCGCTGCCATTTAATCTACATGTGCATTAAAACATTCCTCTTATATTGGATGGTACCAACAAGGTTACAAAACTCCCATGCTTTTTTACTTGTTTTCTTAAACTATGGATTACTACTGAAGAGATTTGTCTTTTGTCATTGCCCTGCTGCCTATTACTGACCATGATATGGATTTAATATAGAAATTTGTACTTAAAAACTTTGTTTGGATTGACTGATAGCTGTATCCTTATGTTATTAGATAAGTATCATAAACATATGATTAAAAAACTCATGCTATTTATCAAAACTATTAATGAAAGTATCTTGTTAGGTTTTTTAAAACAACAAATAATACCAACTTAATTCCAGAAAGCAAAAGTGGTCATATACATGTTTATTTTTTTCTCTGATTTTTTCTTTGAAATTTTTTCATCTTCATTTTGTCATTTGTTTCAAAAATAATATAGATTAAAATATATCAGAAAGTTAAAACAAAATGATGAGGACTTTTGGATGACTCAAAGTTTGTGTTGATCCTGAGGAGTGGGGAATAGAGTAATTCAAAGAAAAATAAATGGGATGCTGCCTGTCATCATTACAGTCCACTTGGATTCAGTTGGAGCAACTTGCCATACTGAATTAGTGTGTTTTGATTCTTTAGTTTACCATATCATTGTATCAATTATTTAGCAGCCATTTGATTTGCTTTTTTCCATATATCAAGAAAGGAAAAAGGAAGTGCCCTACTGAGTTGTGAGTCCCAGTAAAGCACAATCACATCACTCTGAGCCATTTAATACCTTCTGACCTTGCTTTGGCATCTCTTGATGCAATACTATATAATCAAAATGCATATAGGCACCATTTTAAATCAATTTCTTCTGCTGTTATGTTGACTACTGCCTTTGATAGTTGGTTAGTCTTGTTTTAGTTTCTTGGTAGTTAACATTTTTGTATGGTTTTTAGTTTCTCTGTGAACTTTTTAGTTTATTTTAACATATAGGGTTTTTATTTTTATTTTTCAGTAGATTACATACAGTAGTAAAACAAAGTCATAAATCAAAAGGAGAAAAATGCCCATACAAGTGACATTTATTTTTATACATTTGTTATTTCTTATGATAATCTGCAACATTAATTTTGAGGCCTCAGTGGACGAGTGAAAGACTATGAAATTGAATTCATTATGAGTTTCTGCTAGCTTTGCAATTATAAGAGACTGTAGAAGAAGGGAAGCCCACGTAGGATGGCTAACATACTTGTGTTTGGGATTTCATTTATAACCTTTCCCAGGTTGCTTAGTCATTCAGTCTTTGTGACTCTGTAGACCATACTATCCATGGGATTTTCTTAGCAAAGATATTGAAGTGGTCTGCCATTTCCTTCTCTAGTAGATTAAGACAAACATAGTTTGGTGACTTGCCCAGGGTCACACAGCTAGTAAGTGTCAAAGGTCAGAATTCAGGTCTTCCTCACTCCAGGCTCAGCACTCTATTCAGTCAGTCACCTCTCTGCTTTCCCCTAACAAAAAGACAAATAAGCAGGGAAGTAGATATGTTCTATAAAGAGAAGTTCATTAGGTAGTCCATTCTGCTAGAAGAGTGTGTGTGTGTGTGTGTGTGTGTGTGTGTGTGTGTGTGTGTGTGTG
>NW_027187391.1:19183071-19222383 GCF_028583685.1 Petaurus breviceps papuanus
GTGTGTGTGTGTGTGTGTGTGTGTGTGTGTGTGTGTGTGTGTGTGTGTGTGTGTGTAATGTAACATCAGTCTGTAAATACAGTTTGGAGCCAGACTATGATGGGCCAAAGGAGTCTACATTTTATTCTATGGTAATAGAGAACTACTAAACCTTCTATAGTAGGTAGGGAAAGGACATGATCAGACCCCTCCTTCTCTTCATCCTCCTTCTCCTTGTAATTGTAATTCATCTTCATCATCATTGTTATCCACTCATGTCTGACTCTTTGTGACTCCTTGGACTATGGTATCCATGGAGATTTTTAGGCAAAGATAACTGGACTGTTTTACCACTTCCTTCTCCAGTGAAGTAAGTCAAATAGAGGTTTGTGACTTTTCCAAAGTAAAACTAATGTCTTCCTGACCAGTACTCTATGCACTGAGGCACCTAGTTGCCTTTCTGAGGATATTGAATATAAACAAATAATTCACTATCAGCAAGGAAGGCAGAAACACTGAACAAAATTTAATTGGAGTTATAAGTCCATTAAGGACATTCCCTAAGTGTGGTTTTAAACTTATCAGTATAAAACTAGGCTTTTCATATCATTTTCCATTTATTAATATAAATAACCATTTCATATCACTACTTAAATTCCCAGATGAGAATTAGCTTCTTAGTATTCTTGAATGATCTTAAAAAACCATTCTCTATTGCCTTTTAGAAGCACTAAATCAATTCTCATTTTATAGTTTGAGGGGGAAAAAAAGGAAAGACCTGTAGTCATAAATTTTGCCTAGCTGCACTTCAGAGAGTAAAAGGAAAAAGCAATAGAAAATGAAAACTTTTTTTGAGTCTTGAAAATTAAAAGAATATTTAGTTTGATGTAAACATAAATACCTTCATTTCTCAAATTTTTGTGACAACAGTAGTATTCTCTAAAAACAATCGTATTTTGCTGAGGTAAGCTTCCGTCGAAGCTTTATGGTCCAAAAGGGAGACAAATCACATTTTATTGTTTACCTAAGTAACATATAGATTTCGACAGGAACGGGTACTTATTCACTAAATACCATAACTGAATTTTAAAGCAGAAACAACAGGCATGTGGTTATCAAGAATTTTTGAATGTTTTTATTGTAATCAGGGAAGCTAAAAAAGAAAAAAGAGACCCTTGTTTTGGGATGGCAAATCTTTCATTTATTCATTCATTCCTTCATTCCTTCATCCATCTATCCACTTATTTATTTGCAGGGCAATTGGGCTTAAGTGACTTGCCCAAAGTCACAGGGCTAGTAAGTGTTAAGTGTCTGAGGCCAAATTTGAACTCTGGTCCTCCTGACTCCAGGGCCGTTGCTCTATTCACTGCACTACCTAGCCAACCCAAAGGATGGCAAATATTTATATGATAAAAGGAACAGGTATAATGGAGAAAGAGATTGGGAAACCTATCGATCTGGTCCCAACTTAATAATTTACTATGTGGACTTAGGCAAGAAGATATGTGATTTCTCTCGTGCTCAGCTTTCTCATTTGTAATGTGATCATAATGATAATTATCTTGCCTACTTCCCAGGGATATTATTATGCTAAATGATATAATGGATCAAACTTTTATATATTATAAAAGTGTAAAAACCAACATATTTAAGGTATTATTGTCATATGACACAATATGAGATAGGTTGCAACGCAATTCATCAATATGTATCAACTTAATATATGATATATGCAAGGGAATAAACTACATAACTGGCTTTGTGAGAGGCTTCAGAATTGTAACTGAGTTAAGCTGACATTTTTGAGACATTTTATAAATAATTTTCTAATCAGCTATCTAGTTAACTTGTGATTTCTATTTTTTCTACCAAAGGGCTTCTATATAAGCAAATAAGAATTTGATTATCACATGCTTATTCATTGATCACTTTGTTTCTGTCTGTACTATGGGATTAAAATTGTTCCCTTCAGCTTAATTGGTGGCCATTTCTCACCCCTCATTTTCTCAGTCTGGCTAACTCTTATAACAGACAAGGAAGCTAAAACCTAAAAGCTATTAAATGACTTATGTCAATGATACATAGGTAATAAGTAGCAGACCATTTTATCATGGCTACTCTCCAGGAGTGTCCTCTGCATACTCCTCTTGCCCCAGGAATTCTTTTGTAATTAATTTGCTTATGTAGTTTTTGTTTACTTTTTGTTTATGTGTATTGCTTCCTCTTGATGATAGGGATTGTTCCAATTTTGCCTTTATATCTTCAGTACCTAACATGATGCCCTAGCACATAGTAATGGCTTACAAAGTGCTTGTTGATTGATTGAATTTGAGTTAAGGGAAACATTTTATCATAGGGAGATATATAGAACATCATATGACATGAGAAAAACGTAGAGACAGAAGTAGGTACTGGAACTTGTTCAATTTTCTTAGAACTTAGAGTATGTGGATGAAGTAGGCTCAGAGATCCCTTCTTGCTCTATTAAAAAAAATATATATATCATTAATGAAGGAATAATTTTCAAACAGACATCTCCATCCCTTCCAGGAGTAAACGCTTTCTTCCTGTTAAGTTCTTACTCTTCCTAGTCCTCCATGAAGCCCTTTCCAAGTTGCTTCAGCTTAAAATAAAAACAAAAACAAAAACATTGCTTGGCCATAAAAATGAAGAGGGTCAGCGTTAAGGGTGCATGAGACTCCAAAATACCAACATGCCAGGTCCTGTGGAATGAATTTGACTCATGCCTTCTCTCAGCTAAAGAAAAGCAAGGTTTATTAAAAGTTCACCATAATGGGTAGACTCTTAAGGAGCCTTGGTATCTGTGATGCTTGCATTGGGCAACCTGGCCAGAGTCATCTGATACAGAGCAGGTCTGTGCTAGAAAATCCTATGGCGCTCTGACCCAACATGGAGGCAAGATGGGGTCTTATAAACAGAAATGTTGTGGGAAGAATCTAGGGATGGTCTAGAGGAGGAGTTTGGGGAGGGTCTTCAGGAGGAGTCAGATGAGGTTAGACTCCAGTAACAAGTTTGGGGAGGCTCTTCAGGAGGAGTCAGTGAGGTAAGACTCCAGTAATGAGTGAATAAGGGTGGGAAATTGCTGGAGGCTACCTGGAGCCTACAGACAGTGGTGGACTAGGCCAGTTCAAGGGTGTAACAGATTTGGATATAGATATTTTGGGAGGATCAATGGAGGCAAGTTAGATATCAGTGTCCTCTTAATTCTATAGAATTTATTTGCCTTTTAACAGGTAGTACATGTGGTATATTTTTAATGTTTATGTCTTGTCTCTTTAATCTGATTGTAAATTACTTAGGGGCAAGGACTATGCTTTAAATCTGTTTGCATTGTTAATGGCTGGTGTATTTTTTTTTTTTTTTTGCTGGTGTAATTTTCTAGCTATAATTCATCAAACATTTCCACTCCTGGATTCCTAAGGGGGAAAAAGAATAACTAGGCAGTTAGCTATTTATTTGTCAAGGATAAGGTAAAAGTATTGTTAATCCTAATTGATTTCCATAAGACTGTGTAGGGTGGGGGGGGGGGATTGTTTTATAGTATTCTTTTCCAGCATATGTTTGAAAAGGAACATATCATAGTATTGTCTCACATTCATTTGTCAGTCTCAGAATGAAATTGTAATATAATTGCAAACACTTGATCCTTTAAATGCTCTGGTGGGCTGGAATTCTGTTTATTTCAGTCAACAGGTATTTATGGTGAAACACCAAATGCATTCTTCACAGTGTGATAATTCAATAGGACAGAGAAGAAGCATGGCTCACAATATGTTTAAGGAAATATGTCATCTACACATGAAATAAATTGGAATATGATAAACTATGAGAATCAGCAGCTGGGGCAAACTATAAGTGCTCCTATTGAGAGAAAGGATAAATTAATGCCTATTGGAGCAATTGGAAGGAGACCTCATGGGGCATGTGAGACTTAAATTGAGTTTGGAAAAAGGAGGAGAATTTGGATAAGATTAAGTGAGAGGATTTGAATTAAGTTAAGGTTGAGTGAGAAGAGTTCTACATCTCAGGTAGGAGGCACAGCATGAACAAAGACTTAGAGGCAGGAGGATGTATACCTTGTGAGGAGGATAGCGAGAATGATTTAGCTCAAATTAAATATACATTGGGGGCAGTTGGCAGATAAAGTTAGACAAATTAGGACCACAGTACTGAGAACGTTGAATGAACCTCTGGGTGAGGAGTAAGGATTTTATCCCATTGGCAGTTGGGAGCCTTCAAAAATTTCTAAGAAGAGGGTGCTGCTAGGTGGCATTGTGAATAGACCACCAGCCCTGGAGTCAGGAGGACCTGAGTTCAAATATGACCTCAGACACTTTAACACAAAAAACTAGCCTTGTGATCTTGGGCAAGTCACTTAACCCCAATTGCCCTCCAAAAAGCAAAAAGAAGAAGAAATTTCTAAGCAGGGATGTGTGTGGGATGTGTGTCACATGATGAAAGCAGTGATTTTTAAAAACATGACCTATTTTAAGGTAGAGGTAGAATTTCCTGGTCAACCATAATTGTTATCTTGACTCACCTCATCACCTTCCAAGGTAGAAACCCTCTGATAACTTTGGCAGGGTAGGGGGTCATGGAAGAAATATTGTTTTTCTTTCCTTTTTAAAAAATAGTTCTTTTCTAGCTACATGGAGATTTTTTTTTAGAGGACTTTTCCTTTTTTTTTTTTTTTTTTCCAATTAATAATGAATTCCTGCTCCTTCTGCTTTAATCTTTGGGGATCCTTCCCATATTCTAAAGGATGAGTTGTGTCCAGATGCTCTTCTACTCCATCTGCTTGTTAAGTCCTTAATCTCCTACACCTGGGTGGGTTCTAATACTCTATTTGTTTTACCTACTGATGACTCCCAAGTCCTCCAAGTTCCCTGCAGAGTATGCCAAATAAATTTTCCTGCACCAGAAAAGGGATACTCCCTGCAATCTCCCTGCAATCTCCTAGCATTTGTGAATAGCAAGTGACTGCTATTCACAAATGGACCAGACAGTTTTAATGCAACCTGGTTAGCAAATTGCACTCACTACCTTTACAGCCAAGAGTGCCCTATTGATTGACAGCAGGAAGCTACTTGTTCACATTGAGAGGTCCTTTGTACCAATCTGCTAACCTCTGAATTGTCAGTGTGTTTCCTTTGCAATGGAGTTAAAGGTCCTTCCCATTTTTCTGACTGCCTTTTGCTTCCCAGTTTGCAGCCAGTTAAATAATCTCCCTGCATTGTAAGATGTAGAAGCTTAAAATTAGTTTGATTCCTGGACATTCTGTAAGCACTCTTTTAAAAGAAAAACATTAAGAACAGAACAGGAATGGCCCAGTTAACCAGAGTTTCTAGTCTATCATTGTATTGACTTTGGTTCTGGACAGTGTTTTTCCTTAAGTACTTAAATACTTTGAATGTATTCTAGTCTTGAATCTTGCTCTAATTGAAAGTGTGTCACCCAGAAATGATTCTTTGGCTTTTTAATTAAAAAAAAAAAAGACGTTTCTCATTTAAATTGCTGTAATGTACTTATGTCACTATCTCAACACAAGGAACATAGTTATATAGTGTTCTTTTATCACCTAAATCTCTCTACTAAAGTAATATAAGCAAGCAAGGAAGAAAGGAAGGATGACAGAGAAATTAAAACTGTAGTCACTCCCTCCAGTCAATACTGTTAACTGGTTGGTAGAGAATGGTGCTTATTAGGACAAAGTTATATAGATATGAACCATTTAATGTCAGATTAGAATATTATTTGCTGGCTGAAAATTTTACCTATAATTTTTAAAAATAAATTCAATTCTATAGAAGGAACTGATGAGAGAGTGTGGCTCACTCAGTGTGGAAAGAAGTCACAATGACAATAATTTATTTCAACAAAAATTTAATTTAGTAAATTTTTGTTAACTTCTGTTTTTACATTACCTACATATCCCAATAAATTTCTCCTCTTCCTCCATTCAGAGAGCTATCTTTGAACAAAGAATGAAAAAGAGATAAGTAAAGCTCAAAAAGGAACCAGCAAATAGAAACAGAATGTTATTTCTCACAGTATTCCACGTGCAAAACCCAGTATCTCTTTAAAGAGATTGGAGATGCTTCCTTATACCTTTTTTTTTTGGAGCCAAATTTAGCCATAATAATTTCAGAGCATTCATTTTGGATTGTTTTTCAAGACATCCTCTGCTAAAAAGCCACACTTATTATTTGTAAAGTACAGGTGTGTGGGTGACCATGTTACTCCTTCCCTCAGGAATCCTCAGTGGTACTAAATTTATTTTAGGGATAAAACACATATTTTTTGACATTTAAAACTTTTCACAGTCTAACTCCAGCATACATTTCTTGTCTTCTTGCACATAATTCTCATTGATGCACTCTGTAGTTCAATAAAATTGCTTTTCTTTACCATATATGACACCCTCATCTTTCTTTTTTTTAAAAATAATATTTATTTTTTGTTTTCAACATTCACTTCCTTAAGATTTAAATTTTCTCCCCCCTTTTCCTTCCCCTAAGACCATGCAGTGGTTCAATATATACATTACTATTAAACATTTTCACACTAGTCATGTTGAATAGAAGAATTAGAATGAATGGGAGGAACACTGAGAGAGGAAAAAACAGAACAGAAAATAGTCTGCTTCACTCTTCATTCCAATTCCATAGTCCTTTTTCCAGATGTGGCTGGCATTTTCCATTATGAATCCTTTGGAAGTATTTTAGGTTCTTGCATTGTTGAGAAGGGCTAAATTTATCAACATCAATCATTGCACACTGTGGCTTTTATTGTGTACAATATTCTCCTGGTTCTGTTCACTTCACTCAACATCAGTTCATATAAGTCTTTCCAAGATTTTATGAAGTCCACGTCTTCATCATTTCTTATAGCAAGATAGTATTCCATTACATTCATATACCACAAATTCTTGAGACATTCCCTGATTGATGAGCATCCCCTTGTTTTCCAGTTCTTGGCCCCCACAAAAGGAATTAGTACAAATATTTTTGTACATGTAGGTCATTTTCCCATTTTTATGATCTCTTTGGGATACAACCCTAGAAGTGATATTGATGGATCAAAGGATATGCACATTTTTTATAGCCCTTGGGGCATAATTCCTAATTGCTCTCCAGAATGGTTGGATCAGCTCACAACACCACCAGCAATGAATTACTGTTCCAACTTTTCCACATCTTCAAAATTTATCATTTTTCTGTTTTGTCATGTTAGCCAATTTGATAGGTGTGATGTGGTAATTCAGAGCTATTTTGATTTGCATCTCTCTAATCAATTGTGATTTAGAAATTTTTTTTTCATATGACTATATATAGCCTTAATTTCTTCCCCTGAGAGCGGCATGTTCATAACCTTTGACCATTTATCAATTGGGAAATGACTTTTATTCTTGTACATTTGACTCAGTTCTCTATATATTTTAGAAATGAAGTCTTTATCAGAGACACTAGTTGTAAAAATTCCCAGTTCTCTGCTTCCTTCCTAATCTTGGTTACATTTGGCTTTGTTTGAGCAAAAACTTTTCAATTTAATGTAATCAAAATTATCTGACAAAAAAATCTGACAGATAAACTATTTCTTGCTCCCCTAATTTCTTTAGAGTATTAGCCTTTATACCTAAATTGTGTACCCATTTGGACTTTATCTTGGTATATGGACACTCTTTGTCTTTCAATCAAGTATAGATATACACATCTTGAAACAGTTATACATGAGTAAACTGCCCTTTTGATCTACTATCTCATTTCTCTGCTTTCACTGTCAAATTTTTTGAAATAGTGAATTGTATCTAGTGCTTCCTCTTTACTGTTTTCAGTTTTCTTAACCTTTGCTGGGTTTTACTCTTTCAATTATACCCTAAATCATCAGATCTAATGATCTTTACTATTCTTTTGCTTCTCTGTAGCACTTGATACTGTTGATCATAGCATCATAGATTTAGAGCTTTAAGAAACCTTAGAGATTCTAGTTAAACTCTCTCATTTTAGAAGATAAGGAAATGTCTTGTCCAAGATCATGAACCTAATAGCTGGAATTTGAACCTACATCGTCTAACTCCAGATCTAGCATTGTCTACTGTACCATTCTGCCTCTTCATGCTGTTTTTAGCAATTCCATTGTGAACTGTCTTTCATGATGCTATATAGACCTAGGTTCTCCAGCCTAGGTGACAGCTATGTTTTTTTTTTTTGTCTTTGCTTATTCCTTTTCCTCTTTATGCAAAGCAGTTTCCATAGTTCCATCCTTGATCCTCTGCTCTTTTATGTTTTGCTATTCTCATGCATTTAAGTTCTTTTACAATTGCCTGCTACATATTGAATTACTGATCATTGTCTAATATACAGTACATCTTTGCCTGAATATCCCTCCTTTTCCTGACAACTCTTTTTGTAAATGTACTATTTTGTTTCTAATCTCATGGACTCCAATGTTTAGAATAGCATTGATTTATAATCATCTCTCTCTACCTTCACACTCTGTTACCTCATTTAAAGATTTTAAATTTTTTTTCCAAAACAGCTCATATTTTACCCCTTCTCTTTCCTTTCTTAGGCCTTCATCACTTCCCCTAATTCGTCTTTCTGTCCTATTCTTTCCCTTTTCTAAGCCAATCTTACATAGTTACCAGATTAATTTTCTCAGTGTATATCACTTCAATCAATATAGAAGTAAATTGGTCTCCAAATCTTTGTTTTATTGAATGTGTTTCATGCAGGATAAAATCTAAACCTGGGATTCAAGACTCTAATTTTTCCCCCACCTTTAGTCCCCACTCCTAATTCAACTATTCTACTCATTTATTTATTCATTTATTTATTTGCAGGGGGGTAAGGCAGGGCAGTTGGGGTTAAGTGACTTGCCCAAGGTCACACAGCTTTTATGTCAAGTGTCTGACCCAGATTTGAACTCAGGTCCTCCTGACTTCAGGGCCAGTGCTCTATTCACTGTACCGCCTAGCCACCCCTCATTTTTTCTTTTTATAAAACTTTTGTTTAGGTATTCCTCCTGCCTGGAATGTTCATATTCCTTCTTTCTGACTATCCAAGCCTTGCCCAGTCTTTGAGACTCAGCTCAAATCTTTTCTTCTCAGTTCTTTCCCCTAGATTATTCTAGCTACTCATGATGCTACAGGATTTATTATCTGTTAGTTATTTGGCAATTGTTCATGTACTGTCTTGGGATCTATCTTCCATTGAAATTATTTTTCTCTTGCTCTTTTTATTCACTTTTCATATTTTTAAGGTCACCAACTTGATTGCAAACTCCTTGAAATAAGAACCATTGTGACTTCATATTACTTCCACTCCCTCATTAACTCTCCATCACTATGCCTTCTGCAGTGATGTACTCATTTTTTAATTAGTTACGCTGTTTAGCAGATCACTTAATCTTAAAAAGTGAATTGCTTGAATGACTTATTTTTTCACAATTTTCTCCTGAATGAATTATTTTGGCCATCTTGTTTTTGGATACTTTTTTAAAACAAGGAATTGAGGTTAAGTAACTTGCCCAAGGTTACACTGCCAGTTTGTGTGTGTGTGTGTGTGTGTGTGTGTGTGTGTGTGTGTGTGTGTGTTAAGTATCTGAGGCCAGAACCGATCCTGGGTCCTCTTGACTCCAGGGCCAGCACTCTTACTCACTGTGCCACCTAGCCGCCCCTTTTGGGATGCTTTTTACTTTGACAAAGCAGTTTTTAAAAATCACAAATTATTGAATAATTTACTTATTGTAAATTGCATTTTTACTCTTCCTTCTTTGATTTTTTTCCCTCTCTTCTCCATTTCAACATTTCTGGACTTTGTCAATCATTAAATCAATCTACCTTCAACTTTTAGTACATTAGCAGTATTCCTTTATGTTCCTCAAACCCTCCTTATCCTTTTCCCCTTCCTTTCTAGATTTTAGAAGTGTGTACAGTTTCATGGTCAAGTGTAAAAAATTTTTCTTCTCCAAAGAGAATTTTTTTGGGAATTCCTTGACAGTTTTATAGCTTCCTTGTAGGGAAAATAATGGTTGAAATACTCCCCACTGCTAAGCATTATGGTGGTAGACTCTTGTCTTCTGTGAAGGAGAAAAAAAATGTGAAGTAAGATTCTAGTCTAAGACTTTTATTTAGTTGACACCATTCTAGCATTTAGTTCCATTTATACTCCATGGTGGCATTTATAAATTGTCCAAGAATATATATCAAGGAATGAAATTCTTCTCAGATCTCCCATAAAGCATAGGGACATAGGTTGCTTCCATTTCAAACTTAATGTTTAAGGCAAATAATAGAAAGCTTGGTGCAGTAAAGTTCTTTATTTCTTGGAGATGGTTGTTTTTGTTTTTGTTTTTATTTATTTAATTGGGAGGGGGGGTCTCTTGTTTTTGAAAAAAATACGCTGCAGAAATAAGAGAAGCAGAGGAAGATGGGGCCATATTCACACACTTGCAAGTAGAATTCTGTTTCTTTACCAAAACTATGTGGGTGTTTTGTCATCAGGGAAAATTGTACATTTTAAGGTTTTCTTTAACCACATACACTGCACATAGAAGATCATGGCATTTAAAACTGGAAAGAGCTTTTAAGGTCATCTAGTTCATAGACCCAGACAGGTGAAGTGACTTGTTTGAGAACACACAGGTAGTAAATAGTGAAGGAATTTGAATCCATTGCTCTTTCCAGTGTGCAACTCTGTTTTTGTCTTTTTTTTCCTTCGAACTTTTCTACCTGCCTACTTGTATAGTTTCTAGGGTTTGTGGTCTTGTATTATTGCTCATTAAAATGAACTTAGTGGAAATCTGGCCCAATTTCATTATGATTGCCTGTTTTCCAATTATTTGAGGAATTTCTGCAAACTACTTTGGTTCTTTTGAAATGATCTTTTTAGCACCACTCAGTGGATTGTTGATCTATATATTTCTAAGTATGGGGAGGACTATCACAACATCTTTATTTATTTATTTGCTTTTTTTTCCTTTGGAATTCTCGATATTTTTTTCCCCAAAAGGAGGTAATTTTCCCTCTTCAATGGCAAGCTCAGCTGGATTGAGTAATGTGTACTCTTGTTTGTTACCTCCTCTGGCATTCAGAGAAATGCAAACATAACAAGGTCCAACCCACTTCCTGTGTTCAGCTAGTCTTGGTGAATAAGTCTTTGGCATAATAGGAATGGGCTTTCCCTGTGGCCTTGGTGAGGAAGCCAAATTCCACATGGGTTTGCATGGTTACAGAATTGTGCAAGTGGTTGGGCTCTGACGCTATCTCTTATACATGTGCTTCTACATACAGTGCAGCTTTTGTCTTCTGAAAAGAAACCTTTGTTCCCCTAACCTGACTTCAAAGGGCCTCACAATAAAGGTGTTGAAGCTGAGGTAATCAGACCTTAGCTTGGAAGTTACAATTATGGTGGAAAGATCTCTGTTGGGAACCTGGTACTATGGACTTATAAGTTTCTCTCAGAAAGAAGAATGTGGGCTTTAAGAAATATATTTAATGAAATAAAATGGATTATTTTTTATTTGCATGCCAAGACTTTTGCTTCAAATCTGCAAGTTTTAGGTGGTTTATATGATAAGAAACATTAGGCTAACACCTTAAGATAGCAGTCATGTCCACTTAGGGAATAAATAATTTACAGCAAATGAATGCCTATTAACTCTGAATCCTATCCAGTACATTCAAATCTTTTCAAAGAAAACCAACCTTCTTTTTCTTTGATCAAAGGAGATATTATACATTGGAAACATTCGCAAAACTTAAAATGCTGTGCAGTGTTAACTCTATTTCCTCCCCGGGTACTCAGTTACATTGGCAAATGAGAAAAACTAACTGAATAATACAGTGGAAGAAGTAATATCTTTCTAGATAAGGAGCTCTTAATATTGAAACTATGAACTTGAAAAAATGATAGTTGTATTTCATTAAAAATCATTATTATGATTAAAAAAATATGCATTTAAGACATCATTTTGAGAAAAGACCTATAGCTTTCACCAGATTGCCAAAGGGGTTCATGATGGGAAAAATGAAGTAATAACTTCTGTTCTAGATGTAAAAGTTCCTATTCTCTCCCATCTATACCCACAATGAATTTGCCTTTTCCCCATGTATAACTTGCCAAGAAATCATAGACATCACTATGTAGAAAATGTCCAAGTCCTTGGGAAAATTATGTTAGAGTTATATGGGTGTGAGAGACAACATGGTCTAGTGAGTGGTCTAGTACAGGACTTGGAATCAGAAATATCTATGTTCAAATTCCTTTTACAATCACTATGACCAAGGAATGTACTAAGCCTTAGTTTTGTCTTCTATAAAAAATGGAAATAAAAAAAAACCTGAGGTACTTCCTTCCTTTAGCCATTAGCAGGTTCAAATGTTATTTTTTTTGTAAAGTAGGCTGAAAGCCTTTATCTGTTTTATACATATCAGACATTAATATTAGTAGTATTGTTAATATTAATAGCAGTGATATTAAGGGATATTTGTATTCTTCCATCAGGAAAATGGCTTAAAAAAACTAACTCTTGATTGCTACTGTCCATTACACCAGGGAAAACTCAAAAACACATCAGAGTAAATGGTTTTAAAAGTGAAGAAAATAATGTAGAAATTGAATAATGCTACCATTTATCTTAAGTCATAAAAATAATGATATACTATTTCATCAGTATGGGCATGCCCTTTCTCAACAAGATTCACGACAACCCCACCCTTTAATAGATGCTCTTCATGTCTTTCTGTGACAAAAGAAAGCTAGTTACCTGATAGTCATCTAGGGATGAATCTGTTTAAATTTATCTGGGCTGGTCATCAAAAATCTTTCAGTCCAATAGGATCTGCATGGGTAGACCTGTAATCAAAGGCCTTCAAGCTTGGGAAGGTAGTGTAATACAGTTGGGTTTGGAGTCAGGATCTATGTTCAGATTTTGGTTCTGATGCTTACTCCATGTGTGACCTTGAGCAAGTTACTTTCCTTACTTGGGTCTCAGTTTCTTCATCTGTACAATCCATGGGTTAGGCTAGATGATCCCTAGAGTCCTTTACAAGTATAAATTTAATTCTGTGACCTAAAGGATGTGTCAGACTTTTCACTCCAGTGACATAGTCAAAGAAAGCCCTCTGGATTATGTCCATTTTATGAGACATCGCAGTGAGGATTTCATATGTGGAATTCAAGAATGGTTGACTAAACCCTTTATCTCTCCTTGAATAGGCTGACCTTCTCAAGTTATCATATTTTCTCCTTGAATCATAGAATCTTAGTTTTGTAACAGATCTAACCTATCCTTGAAGAGCAAACTGCTTAGTCTTTATAGGGTCTTAGGAATACACAACTCACCTTTCCCAATATGAATGACCCACATAATTGAGTGAAGAAGAAATGCTGATGTAAATCTGTGCAGTATTCTCTTTGTAGCAATACATGACTAATTTATAGTGAACAGAAATTTTCCTTTGGATCATGGATCATTCTAAATATGCACTTTAGGTACACTTATTTGATATATAACATTCATAAAATTCAGGAATCATAAAAGTGAATTCATGTCTATTTACTGGAGTAATAAAGTAATACTCCAAAAAGGAAATCATGACTATCATGGAAGTTAAAATAAGAACCATAACTCTATGGTAACTGGTCAGGGATGGACAATATTTAAATAACTAGGAGAATGCCTTTGGTCATCTGGGTAGAAGTTATGGCCTTAAACTAAGACTCAGTAAATTTAAATATATATATTTACAGAGCGAGATTATTTTGCTCCCTTCTCTATGTGCATTTGTTTAAAGGAAAAGAAGACTTGATTCTTCTATATTTTTTTTGTCTTTACAAATGTATCACCTGAATTTAAGTAAGTAGTAGTGTAAATTCAATTAAAATGTGTTATTCTCTACTTTCAGAATTTTCTAAACTTCTTAAAGAGACATCTAGGTTTCTGGTCAAGAAGTTCTTCTGTAATTTAAAGACCTAACATAATGGTGCACATCATCAGTAGTATCTGTGTCTGCTTCCAAGTTGTGAACTATATAGGTGGCACTGGTTAAAAAAAGAAAAGTAACTTTTTTATTATTTGCAGGATGACTTGTGCTTGCTATTTAAAATGTGTTGAAGGAGCTCATTATTTTTGTCTTCCTGGGGTATTTGCTTTGTATTAAGAAAAGGCAGGAATGATTTCTACAAATCTCCTCTTGTGAGAGGGTAGATGAATTTATATCAGTTTGTAGAATGTATTTTTAAAAAGTCAAGGCTTTTATTTAGGAAAATATCCATGTTGGGATGGGGTATAGAAGGAAGAGATCCTGGTACATATTGATATTATTACAGATATGAAAATAATGAATACACCTTGTTTTTATGTGATACAGTTTTTAAAAGGGAAGTTTAGCCTTTTCTCCTCTGTTACACCTTCTAAATTGTTGACATCCTTGGGAGGGTGGAGATGGCAAATCTGATAGAAAAAAAACAATAAAGGGTAAAAAATTCTTGCAGCACAGCATCAAAAAAGCAAAAACAAACAAACAAACAAAAAACTTCAGCAGTAATACATTGTTTGGGATACATGAATTAAATAATTCAGGGCTTTTAAGCAGATTTGGGGGCAGACTTTGGGATGTTGAAATCTGAGTGTGTTGTTCTATTCATTTGAAATGATGCTTACTTGAAAATACTGCAGCCTTAAGGTAATCCACTTGGGCCAGTCTAGACAGATCATACTTAAAGTATCTTGCTTTAGTTTAGTTTGGCCATGTCTGCACATAAATCTTTGTAAAGATATGCTTACCTTAAAAGGAAAAACAAACTCCTGGCCAATTGGAAAAAAAAAAGATGGAATTTGGCTGTTCTCATTATCTGAGGCTATATAAATGATCCTAAATCTTTCCCTAATGTCTGTAAGACACAGAAATAAGCCTAAAAAAATCTATAGCACCAGCATGGTGTGTACATTAAGGCAAAAATTCTACTTTATTCCCCTCTTGTATATAAAAATCATGACATTTCCTTTAAAAGAGCTAGCAGTGATTCATTATATTATTGAGGTAACAGGGATTATAGGTAATGGAACACTTAATCTATAGTGAGAGGACCTGGATTTAAATCTTTGTTCTATTTGCTATTCATATAACTTTTAGTAACCTTTCTGGACCTCAGTTTACTTTGCTTTAAAGTAGTGAAATTGGACTTGACAATCTTAAAAGTCCCTTTCAATTCTCAATCCAAAGATCTTTTTGTTTAACATTTCCTCCTTAGTTATTTGGATTTAAATTAGTACCTTAAATTTCCTTGATCATATATTCTTTTGTGTGTATCTGGCTAAAATTATGTTAAAGAAATATGGTTTTTCACCCTTATATTTCATATTTTGATTCTTAATAAAACTAATTATTGAATCTCCAAAATTGACTTATATTGTCATTTGATATTGTAGTTACATGTTCATTATTATAAAAAGGAAGATATAAGGATGTATATTAATGTGTTTTACCTTAAACATACTCTCCTTACTGAAAATTGGAAAATTTACTACTTAGAGTTGAAAAGTAAGGGAAAAAACCCACAGGTAATTAAACTTATTATGAATGAGGGGTAGAAAGGGAGGGTGGGTGGGAATGAGTAAAAGAGAAAATCTGCCATTAATTGGTGCATTTGTTTATCCCTAGTTAGACATTTCTGTTTTGCTTTCAGGCATGTCTGTATGTAAAAAGAGACGTCATTGATCCTTCCTCTGTGGTAAAATTGAGAGTAGGAAATGTTGGTGGTATTACTTTATTCTATTTCATTGAAGTGCTTAAAAATGATGCACTAGGAAGTCAGAACTCTTAGAAAGGGACTACCGTTGGTAGAATAATGTATTATAGGATATTGTTATAGTGTAGCCTACTGGCTATTCATGGAAGAACAGTTTAATATTACTGGATTCAGCATGTGATTTGAAAGGGACCTCAGGGCTATTAAGGCTACTTTGAAAGAGAATTTCTTCTAGAACTTACTGGACCATGTAGTTATTTGACTTTTGCTTCAAGATCTCTAGTAAAAAGGGAACCTGATGCTTCCACAGGTAGCCTATTCCAGTTTTAATTATTAAGGAACATTTACTAATATCAGGTCTAACCTTAGCTCCTACAACTTCCAGTTTTAATTATTAAGGAACATTTACTACTATCAGGTCTAACCTTAGCTCCTACAACTTCAATTACTCATAGTCCACCTTCTGGGAATAAGTAGAGTAACTCCCATCCTTCCTCAATATGATCATGCTGCAGATACTGAAAGATGATAATCATGTCTCTTTACATCTACTCACAGATTCAGAAAACCTGAAATGCCATGATATGAAGGTTCATAGCACAAAGAGTAGGTTGTCATAAGGAAAGAGTGGAGGTTGAAAGAATAGTTGGGTAATGTTTGCATTGTTATTGATTGATTGTAAAGAGGTCTTGTATTAGAGGGGATAGAAAGATTGTGTCAAAAGAAAAAAATCTGTCCCAGTTAATAGAAGTCACCTGAGTTCAGAGATTTTACTTGTCAGACAAGGGGGAAACAGAGTCAAATTGTTTTGAACACCATATTAGTTCTGCTTAGGATAACTTTCCATTTCTATGAGTTTTCTATGGTTTCCATTTTCTATGGGTAAAATGTAGTAGGAAAGTGAAAATAATATTTTGCTGTTTATGTCTTTTAATTTTAATTCTGTAATATTTATGTTTTGCATTAAAAACACTTTGCATCATAAGTGTGCATCCTTGTGATTTTAGTAGAAAGTACTTGTTGCATCAGTTTTGATTAAGGTAGAATCTATTTTGTTCCTTCTTTTCAGCAGAGATTGATGTAAGGGAGACTATTGAGGTAGGATCCATGAGATTTGGAAACTAATTGGATGTGGGAAATGTAGGAAAGGGAAGAGTCAAAGGTTTCAAAGGTTTCAATCACAGAAACCCAGGTGAATGGTATTGTCATTGGCAGAAAGAGAGTTCAGAAGGAAGAGCTAGTTTTGAGGGAAAACATATATTTGGCTTTAGATTTTCTGGGTTTGAGAAGATGAAGGAGGCACCAAAAAGGCAATAATTGGCATTGTCTCTTGAATTATGAGTAATGTTTTAGGATAGTGATTCCTAAAAGTTTTCAATTTTCTAGGGAAGATAGGTATTATACTATTGATCAGTAGTAACAGAAGCAAATAAAAAAAGAGAAATAGCTTGATTTGAAATACTATATACATTTTTACATGTTACTTTGGAAAATCTCTTAAGACATTATTTGAAGATGTGCATTCAAAAGGCTATTGTTTTAATCACATAATCACATCTATGCTGGTTTCATATTTCCTTATGAATGTTAGGTCAGAGTCAGAGGGTATTTAGAATAACCTTCTTATATGCTACAAACAAGTCACTTCTGTTCTTGATAAATACAAAAGAAAGGAAAATGAAATAGATTTCACTCTGAGGTGTTTTTTGTTGTTGATGAGAAAAGAACTGTCAGTCTGCTAAACTGACTCAAAAAAAAAATCATCACGGCCTCAATATGAATCTTACCTAGTTCCATTTTGTTGGTTAAATTGAGTGCACTTCTCTCTCCCCCCAACCTCCACCCCTTTCTTAGGCTGGATGGCTTAAGAACGTCAAGATGGTGAAGGGAGGAGAATCAAATAGTTAAATGCTAGCTGACAATACTAGATAATTATCAAAAAGATTTGGAAGACCTGAAGACTACAACTCAAGATTTTCAAAATATTCTTCCATGGAAGTAGAGCTTATTCACTCTGGCATTTGGTCTAAATGAATTCAGGCCTGAGATGGTTGTAACATTTTGTATTTATGTCAAAATAGTGCCTCAAATCTAAATCTATAGTTAAAATTGAAAATGGAGACAAATTTCTATCAACAGAATTTTTGAAACAGTAAAATAAAATTAATTCTCATATAAAATTATATATTTAACTGCATGAGCTATTTTGTTGTAGTTCTCTTTCCTCTTCTATTACTTTGCCCATCCCTTATATTAAATTAAGTTTTGTTCCCAAAGCTCTGTTATTCTTGCTTTGATCTTCCCTTCTATCATTAATTTTAATTTGTAAAGTAGAAATAATTCTTCTTGTAAAAACTTGATTTCATAAACCCTAAATGGCAATACATTAGAAAAATATAACAGTGGGGTGTGTATGAGTGATGCACACGTATCAGAAAGTGCTTTATTATCTCAACCCTGATGTTATTTTGAAGTTTCCACATGGGGGACAAACAAAAATTGGTTTTCTAGCAAAGGGGATATTTAACTAAAGCTCAAATAAAATTTCTCTGCTTATGGTGGCTCAACCTCAAGTTATTTTAAAAAACACACTGCCTGCCTAGTAGACAAGGGAGATCAAACGCAAGCTTTTGTTTCTTACCCTACAGCATTGACTAGCAAATCACCTTAATAAAATCAAATGTGAAAAATACAAACATTGGCCAAATTCATACCTGCTGGTTGCAATTGAGGGGCAACAAGTCAGGAACTGTAAGCCCATGGGAATTGGAGAGAAAACATAGTTGATGATCTGTGTGACAGTGGAGAAATGTAAACTGAATGGTTTTCAACTTCACTGTACGTATAAGAAATAAGGGGACAAAAGGAAGATTTCATGAATTTGCTGACAAGGGAAGCAGAGATAAATCTCACCCATTCAAGAAAAGCTTTAACATCTTCCACGCTCTCACATTTAATCAATAACTGACAATACATATCTGGCCTTCCCTAAAAAGATTGTAAGTTCTCTGCAGTCCAGGACTATCTTTTATCCTTTTCCCCAGAGTACTTTACACAGAGTAGTTTCACAATTAAGATTTGTCGAATAATTAGTAATTACAAAATTTACTTAAATGTACAAAATGCTCTTTGGTTGTGGTTCCAATGTATAACTTGACAATATGTACATTTTTCAACAAAAGTTTTAAAATGCTAAGAATTACAGACCTTGTATTATAGTAATTTTTATATATTAAAATATTTTATTGAAGCATTCTTTGCATTTTCTTTACTTCTCAGTGAATCTCTTCTCCTCAGAGGGAGTTATGGGGAGGGGGGAAGTGTACTCCACTTAGCCAAAAAAATAGAACCAAGCAGGATTCATATAAGAGGGTATGTTGATTTTTTTGGGGGGGGAGGGGTCAGTCAGTTTAGCAGACTGACAATTCTTTTTTTAACAACATAAACCATAAAAATGTATAGTTTTCTATTCGATTCCATTACTGCTTCACAAATCAAGTGTGTTTTAATAATGTTGTCTTGAAGGTGCTAAATACAGTGCTATTATTTTGTAACATGACTTTTATGCAGTGCAAAAGTATTTTCTTATTATGTAATGCATGAAAAATGAAATGTTAAATTAATAATGTACTTTGACACATCCTTGAATTTGCCCTTGAGTTATGATACTATAAAATACCAAACAATTTGCACTAAACTAAATTTGAACTCAATTTTGCTGTAATATATTACCAAAGTAACAAAGTTGCTGAAAGTATTAAATCTTCTTAAACTAACTTAAGATAGCATAGGTCAGATTATCATTATTTATCTAAGTTGTAAAAGACAGAAATTTTAGAAGGAAAACAAAGATGGGAAAATCTCATTAAAACCTTCAAGTTCATAATTAAAACAGTAGACTCCTGCAAGAGTAATTGCTGCTTTTTGGAGGATGGTGTTTAAAAAAGTATAATATCATTGTACCAAATGGAATGTGGGAGAAGAGCTTTTTCACTGGTGAGCTGCTTTGGACCACTGGTTCCTTAAGTATTGCTAAGTCAGGCATTCTTTTTCAGTAGTTTGGAACTAAGACTGGACTTTGTCATTTTAAAGTGGATTTATGTGATGCACTTGCTGGAAGAATAATGTAAAACAGGTAATGAATTAAAGATGGGTAATGAACTACTTCTGGTTTTATGTTGTCTTATTCGGATAGCCTACTGAGGTTATATAACTGTGTGGTAGTGTTACCTACAGTGGACGTTAGGGATGTGACCCCTGGAACTAGGATGGTCCAGAGCCTAGATTGTACTAGCAGGGAAGTAAGTGGGAAAGGCTGAAACCAGCAAAGGCCAGTGCTTTTGTGGGCAAAAGGGAAGAGGAGTCAGGAGCTTGGAGAGATGGTAATATTACAAGCTTTTCTGGAAAGATAGTACTACTTTCATTAGGGGAGGGAGCTCAAGGTAACTAACCCCTGCCTTTCTTAGTTGTTGCAGCTGGTATATAATTTATAGTCTTGGAGAGTTGCCTGGGCACTGAGAGATCAGATGAGTTAACCAGGGTCACACTACCACCGTGTCAAAGGTGAAACTTGAACTTAGATGATCCTGATGCCAAGGCTGTCCTACTGTCCCTTTTGCCATGCTGTTTCTGTGTGTGTGTGTGTGTGTGTGTATGTGTGTGTGCATGTGTATGCACATGTGGTTCTCTCAGTACAGAGGTACATACATGTGTCAATTTGATTTTGGTATTTTAGAATCTTTTTAAATTTCCATAAGTAAAAATTAATAATCACTGATAAAAAATTGGAGAAAAAAATGAAACTACAATTGTTTGGTTTGTGGGTTAATATTGCTTATTTTTAAAGGGGAAATGTGGTTGTTGTTTTTTTCTTAGAATTGGAGAGGTGGAAAAGAAATGTATGAGCACTTAATGTTTAGTTTCTCCACTGGCTCATCATAATTCTATCACGAAGCTTTCCTTCCTTCCTTCCTTCCTTCCTTCCTTCCTTCCTTCCTTCCTTCCTTCCCTCCTTCCTTCCTTCCTTCCTTCCTTCCTTCCTTCCTTCCTTCCCTCCTTCCTTCCTTCCCTCCCTCCTTTCCTCCCTCCTTCCTTCCCTCCTTCCTTCCTTCCCTCCTTCCCTCCTTCCTTCCCTCCCTCCTTCCCTCCCTCCTTCCCTCCCTCCTTCCCTCCCTCCTTCCTTCCTTCCTTCCTTCCTTCCTTCCTTCCTTCCTTCCTTCCTTCCTTCCTTCCTTCCTTCCTTCCTTCCTTCATCTCTTGGCTGAACATATGGCTGATTTTAATTTTCTGTCACAATGCCATCTGATACTTTGGTTTAAGTAGCATGGGATAATAGTTTGAAGCCAGGAAGATCTGGGTTTAGTCCTACTTTGGCTGACTGTGATCCTGGCCAAATTACTCTTATCTCTCAGTATTCTAGGAGACTCTACTATGATAAATTGCAGAGAATGTACCTACTTGCATTGAAGGAAGGAATTTCCTTTATACCAATGAAATCAAAGATCTGGTGCCAACTGTAATTCTGGTGTAAATAGTTATTTCAAAGAAATAAGATTTTTTCTTTAAGATTTATCAATACACTAATGTTTTTTAGCAGCATTTGTCATATCCCAGAGACTGAAGGTTGCCAGGAAGGAGAATACCTTCTTGATAGTGCTGTTTATTAGTATGTTCTGAAATTGGCCCCCATAGTTAATACTGTCCCTTTTTTGCCTCTCCTTTTTACCAACTTTGCAGTGAGTTAACTTATCCTTTCTCTTTTGGTATCCTTTTTTACAAGTAGTTTCTCCTTTATCACAAAAAATGTTGAGATATTCTTTCATTTTTTTACAGTGGGTCTATATCTGTGTTGCATGTATCATCTATATATTCTATCATCTGTCTGTCCTTGTCTGTGTCTGTCTGTCTATCTAGCTATTTATTTATCCATCTACTGCTAGATGGCTTAGTCTATAGAATGCTGGCCTGGAGTCAGGAAAGACTTGAGTTCAAACCCAGCTTTAGAAATTTTCTAGCTATGTAACCCTGAGCAAGCCATTGTTTGCCTTAATTCACTGGGGAAGGAAATGGCAAATTACTCTAATATCTTTGTCAGGAAAACCCCATGGACAATATTGGTCACAAAGAGTTGGAAACAACTAAATGACTGAACCATGTCATCTATCTATGTGTCTGTGTATCTACATGTGTCTATGTATGCATATATCTATCTATCTCTCTTTTTGTCTGTTGGTATGGGCTAATCTGGAAGCTGTTGAGCAGGAAATTAGAAAGTTGGCGGGATCAAAAAGTTTGTGAACTTTCTTTTTGGTGAATCTTGGGGAATTCAATTAACTAGGGGACAAGAAAGCTTTAGATTTTAAGAGAAGTGGAATAAAAGTCAAGGTGCAATTTTTAACATTTTGTATTAATTGTCTTCTTTTCTTCTTTGGTGGAATTTCATTGATCATTTTGCATTGTATTTCTTTGATCCTTCTAGAAAAAAAGTTGAGCTTCATTTGTGGTTGTAACAGGTCCTAATAATCCAATCTAGATGATCAAATGAAAAGCCTTCTTTGAGCTTGAAAATGAAAAGGAAATAAGGAAGAGTTTCATTGGATTGGATTGTGTCATCTACTAGTATCAATTTGCAATACTACGTACTTATGCAACACAATCAGGATACTGGACATGTGAATCGTAGGGAAAAAGTTGTATGAAATTGCAGCTTTCAGGCATAGAACTTTATCCCCTCCCTTTGTTACAATTTCCTTTCTTGCATGCTCTCTGCATGTTTCTTCAACTATAAGGTAGGTATAAAACCACATACCCAGCTTGTTTCTGAGCCAAGCCCTGTCTAAGCCCCACTCCATTCCTCATTGTCAGGGTGAATTCTCAATGTCATCATTTCAGGTAATTTTAAAGTGTATTTTTATAAAATATTTTTTGAACATTTAAACAGAAAGCTACCAGTTTACAACTCTTTGTTCAATTTTCTTTATCTATAAAATTGGGAGATTAAATTATATTTCATTTGAGGTTCTTGCTAGCTTTAAATTATTTGATTTCTGTGAATTATCAAAGATCTAAATACCTAATATGTTCCTCTAGTCTTCCTTTTCCTCTGCCTTTCACATGCCTTTTAGTCATTTTACTTTTTTTTTTTTTTTTTTTTTTTTTGCTTTTTGGAAGGCACTTGGGATTAAGTGACTTGCCCAAAGTCAAACGGCTAGTAATTGTGTCAAGTGTCTGAGGTGTATTTGAACTCAGGTCCTCCTGACTCCAGGGCTGGTACTCTATTCACTGTGCCACCTAGCCACCCCCATTTTACTTCTTATTGGTTTTTTTTTTTGTCTTTTTGTCTTTTTTTTTTTTTTGAGAGGGGAAGACAGGGCAATTGGGCTTAAGTGATTTGCCACAGGTCACATTTAAGTGTTAAGTGTCTGAGGTCATATTTGAACTCAGGTCCTCCTGGCTCCAGGGCTGGTTCTCTCTTCACTGCACCACCTAGCTGTCCCTTTACTCCTTATTGTAGCTCCTAAGGACTGAGGAATAGAAAAGAGGGAAAATCATTACCCAGCATTTATTCAGTGCCTACTTCATTCCAGTAACTATTCTAGGTGCCGGTTTTACAAAGACAAAAATGAACAGTCCCTGTTTTTAAGGAGCTTTCAGTCTTACTGCTAGACAGCATGTACATACATCGGTATATGCAAAATAGATGCACACCAGGTACAAGGTAACCTTAGAGGGAAGACATGAGGGTCAGAGGTGGTCAAGAAGGCGCTCAAGTAACAGGTGGCTTTGCTTAGCTTGGGATTCTAAGAAGCACAGGTGAGAAGAGAGGAACTCTCACATATATAGCACAGTCAATGCGAAGTCATGGAGGCAGCAGGTAGTGTGCTTTGCATACAGCCAGTTTGGCTGGACTCTAAGCTATAGAAAAGAGAGAAATTTGTGATAAGACTGAAAACGTAGGTTGGGGCCAGGTTGTTAGGGATTTTAAATGCCAAGCACAGCAGTTTATATTTGATCTTTGAAGTAATAGGGAGTCACTAGAATTCACTGAGTAAAGAAATGACATTATCAGATCAGCACTTAAGGAGAAATCACTTTGGCACCTGTGTGTAGGATGGATTGATCTAGGGAAAGACTCGGGGTGGGATGAACAGTTAGGAAGGTTTTGCATTAATCTTGGAATTGATAACTAACAGTACTGTGTAAGTGGAGAAGAGGGGCCATCTGCTTAGAGTTGTTACAGATGTCCAAATGGCAAGATTTGATGAATGATTTGCCATGTTGGGTTGTGTGTAATGGAGGAGTTGAGGACAGCGCTGGGGTTGTGAAACTGGGTGACTAGAAGGATGGTGATGATGCTCTGAAGAGAAACAGAGAAGGATGTGGGACAGAGGTATGTTTGGGGTGGGGAGGATAATTAGTTGCGTTTTGGAAATGTAATTGAAAACCCTATGAGATATCCAGTTAGAAATGTCCTGTGGGTCATGTGGTCCTAGAATTCAAGAGAGAGTTTAGGGCTGGATAGGATCACTCTAGGAGTTATCTGTAGATAGAGATAGAGAGGATAATGATGGGGACTATTAAGAAAGGAGGTGTCAAGATAAGAGTCGGGTGCCAGTTAGAGTGACCTGTGGTTCACCAGTGCATTAAGGGCAGGGTCATGGTTGATGGTCCAGCAAAAGGAACTGAAAAGGATTGGTAACTCAGGCAGGAGGAGAAATGAGAGAACAATGTCAACAAAGTCTAGAGAGGAGAGGGTATCCAGGAAGAGAGAGCAACTGATGAATAAAATGAATTAATGAAACAAATATCAAGTTATTTCTGTGTGCCAAATACAGTGTGCTAAGTGCAAGAGATATAATGATGAGAGAGAGAGAAGGAGGAGGAGGAGGAGGAGAAAGTAGAGGAGGAGGAAGAGAAAGAAAAAGAAGAGGAGGGGGAGGGAGAAAGAAGAGGGGAAGGAGTTTATATTCTAATAGAGGAAGAAAATACATATGAGGATAGGTGACCAGGAAGGGTAGTTTTAGTTGCACAGATAAGAAGGGAAGAGGCTTGTGGAGTTTTATGATGATGATGAATACTTAGGTGAGTGGCTGGAAGGAAAATGAAGCCAAAACATGATCAGCAGTCTAGGGCTGGTAGATAAGATTGGTTGAAAGGGTGCAGTTTGCATTAATCTAGTGGACAAACCCTTGGCTTAGGTTTTGGGGCAGGCTTGCCAAGGATGAGTGGATTAACTTTCCTTGAGACTGAGATATAGATTCCAGAAGACCCTCCTGTGGAATTCTGGGTCTCAGGTTAGTAGTGTCAGAAGCTGCTGAGAGGTCCAAAAGTATGGGGATAGAGAAAGACTTGTCAGTTTTGGCAATTATGATTAGTAACTTTAGTTACTAATAATGATTAGTTACTTTAGAGAGCAATTTCAGTTGAGTTATGACTTTGGACGATATATTACAAAAAATTATGGAGTGAATAAAAGGAAAGGAACTACATGCAATGAATATAGACAGCTTTTATCTAGGAGTTTTACTGAGAATGGAAGAATTAATATAGAGTGGTAGTTCCAAATAGTTGGGTCTAGCAAGATTTTTTTTAAGATGGTATAGATTGTGAATAAACTTGTAGGCATCAGAGAAGGAGTTAGTATAGAAAAAAGATTAAAGTTCAGATTAACATAGTCTGCTTGTTTTTTTTTTTAACCCATTCTTCTAAAATGTCATTAAAGGGAAAATTGAGACCTAATTTGAATAATATTGGTGGATGTAAAATATGTCCATACTCTAATAAAATGCCTGAAATTAATTTATTTCAGAAGTAAATTTTATTTCTTATTGATAGGATTTTTTATTTGGGGTTGATTATAAAAACTCTTCTTAGCTAGATGACACATTCTGCTGGGCTGGACTCTACTTTCATATATGTTGAATGACTCAGTGGAGCAACTTCATGAGAAAAATCTTTGTATCTCTATTTCTGTTTCTTTGAAAAGAAGATAATATTACTGACTTACTTATAGGGGAATTATGAACAATAATTATTAAAAGCATCAAGCACTTAATAAAATCATTTTATAAATGCCAGTAAAGCATTTTTCAAATAGTTATGTAATATTTATAAAGTAGTTTAGCCCACTAAATCCTTCCAAAATACAGGCAGCTGGTGCTTTAAATGATGCTTTATATGTAAGTATAACTATTTACTGACTCATTCAACAAATTTGTTCATTTGTTGTCTCTGTGTAAGACTCTGTTTGGTTTGTTTAGGATAAAAAAAAATATAAGACATGGTCCTTACCCATAAGGAAATAACTAGCATTTATATAAAGTTTCCTAGTGTGCAAACATTTTATATATGTTATCTAATTTGATCTTCACAACTGTCAGAAGAAGGTGCTATTATTCTATTTTACATAAAAGAAAATTGAGCTAAACAGCTTGCTAAGGGTCACAAAGCTAGGAAGTGACTGAGCTTAGGTTGTTCTGGCTCTGGATCTGGGAGTCTATCTACTGTGCTCCCCAGCTGACATTTAACAGCTCCCTTTTCTGTGTTCAATGTTAAAGGCTCAATGTTAAACACTAGGAATTTTATAATGGAAGGGGGTAGAATAAATCAGATATACATATCTGTTGCTGCTACAAAATCTTAAAAGTTATATTTAGCGAGCACTGCTTTCTACTGAGTCCTTGAATAACAGCTCTTCTGTATCCCCATCACTGCCATCCCGCAACAAAATCACTTTTGTCTCTTCAGATCAAGGGCTCCATGGTCATCAACTCTTTCTTGCCTTATGCAGAGCTCCTGAAGTTGCTTTTCTTATTCCTGGCATTTAGATCCATCAGGAGGTTTAGTTTAGTATTTTTCAGAAATAGCAGATATGCTTGTTGGTGGTACAAGAGGCAGATGCCTTCCCAATCCCTAGCTGGGCTAAGAAATCATATAGATTGTGTTTTCTATTCTCTTTTCTCTCTTTCCTCTATCACTCTATCCACTCCTCAAAAATAATATGAAGATACTCCTTATCATCATCACCCTTCTAGAGCAAGAAGCATCAGAGCTGTTGTTTCCCACATTCTCATTCTAAATAGACAAAGATAGTGAACTGGGTGCCATCTGGCAAGAGATGCTTGGGCCAATCCTAATAGCTTCAATTTCATCATCTGTCAAATGAAAGATTTCATAGGATAGATTTAGAGTTGGAAAGGATCCTAGAGACCATGTAATCTAACGCCCTCATTTGACAAATGAGAAACTGAGGCTTAGAGATATTAAATTACTTCCCAGGCATCACATGGCTGTGTAAATGTCAGGCTGGATTTCTTCCTTGTCCAGCACTGTATTCACTGTGTTATATTGCCTCTTTGAACCAGATAACATATAAGTTTATTTCCAATTCTAAAAATGTTATCCTAGTTATTATAAAAATAATAATATAATCCTCTTTGTAAATTGCAGTCTTTGGGATGGAAGTTATCCACTCCTCCCCTAGAATGGGGATTCTTATTAGGAATCTGTGCTCGCAGGCACACTATCCTCTTGGGACAATACCCCACTGCTAATTCACCACTTGATCTTAGAATATATTCTTCCATTACATATTCTGTGTGAATACTTAACCACCAAGGGAATAAACAAATCAGTTCTCTTCAGACCAACTAGGATTTGACTTTTCAGTTAGGTAGATATCAGTTCAGTGGCTCTGCTTAACATTCTTTCTGCAGTATTCAGTAGAAACTGGACACCTTAAGCAACTGCTCCTGTTTTATGCCTTATAATAAGCGTGCTAAGAGAAAAGTTGTGTGCAGATACTCAAGTATCTTTAAGCTCTGTGATTTCACTGGTATGGCTACTCCCTTGACTGATAACAGATCAAGGACCATTCACAATTTAGCAGATGACTTCTTGAAATTCTGTGATCTGAAATTTTTTCACTTTTCATTCTGGAAAGTAGGCAGGTCCTACTCTCCATTAGTAAGGTTTTTCAGAGATTGTATTTAAATTGAACATTAGAGTGAAAAATGTGCAGATTACTACTTAAATGACTGTTATTCATTAATATGCATATTCATGAGCTAAATAATTTCCTACATAGAGAGTCAGAAACACTATTTTCACTCCTTACTTAAACCCCAAAACCATCACCAGGAGAATGTGTGTAATGCAGTGGTAAAAATTAGTTAGACTTGTAGCTCAGGAAGAATAGGTATGTATCTTTCACTAGGGGCCACTAGATGGCATAGTGCAACGAATACTGGACTTCAAATTGGAGAGATCTTTGTGATCTTGGGCAAGGCAATTAACCTCTTTCAGCCTCAGTTTTTTTAATCTCCAAATTGAGGATAACAACAAAACTGAACTTGCAAAGGTTTTAGAGATCAAAAGGAATAATACAAACCAAATATTTTGCAAAATTGTGGTGATTTTTTTAAAAAAAGACATCAATAAAACCTTTTTTAAAAAGCTCTTTGCAAATCTGAAAGTACTATGTGAATGCTAGTATTATCTATCTCTCCTCTGGTACCTTCTGGCATCAGGAAGTCCAATGATCACTGGTCATCTCTCACTCCATGATACACTTCAGACTGATTACACAAGCTTTTCTCAAATGCAAATCCAGAGCCCCAGCTCCTACTCCATAAGCCAAATCTTGTAGGCTCTAGTACTGGGCGGGTGAGCTCACCTCATTGATTCTCAGTTTCCTGATCTGTTAAATGAAATTTTTGAACTCAAAATGTCTATAACCAAGCTAATTTTTTTTTTCAACTTACCCTCTTTCTGTCACAAAAGTTCCCAGCCATGGCTACATAGATCTGCTCGTTCTCTCTCATTTCACACAACCAATAAACTGCCAAATTTTATTATATCTACCTTCATGATATCTCCTGCATTCATCTCTTCTCTAACTGGTCAATTGGCCTTGATTAAGATCCTTATCACATTTTGCCTGGATTTTTGCAAAAGCCTTATAATTCACTTCTCTGCCTCAGTTTCCCCATTACAATCCATCATACATGTAGCTGCTAAAGTGCTTTTCTTAAAGTGTACGAAAAATGATCTTGTTACTCTCTTCCTTAATGAAATCTGTCTATATAGACTCTAGAGTCAAATATAACTTTGATTTTTAAAGTCCTTCACAACCTGTTCCCAAAACTAATTTTCCAATCTTATTATATTTTATTTCCCTTCCAGCATTCTATGATTCAGCCAAAATGACCTTCTTGCTTTTCCTCATATTTTTTCCACTCAATTTTTCCATTTCTTTGCCTTAGCATTGGTTGTTTTCTGTGCTTATAATGTATTCCTTCCTAACACCCTCCCCTTAGATCTGTTTTCTTCACAGCTCTGCTCCAATGCTTTTGACCTTCCCTCCCCCTGCCAAAAATTACCTTGCATATATCTTTTACAAGCAGATGTATTATCTCCCCAGGAGAATAAAGGTCTTTGGAAACAAGGACTGCTTATTTTTTTGTCTTTATACCTGGCACATAGCACAGTAACTGGCATATGTTAGGTGTTTAATAGATTCTTTGTTTATTGATTGTTTGAGATTATCTCTTAAAACAGCATGTCATAATGGATAAGGTTTAAAGTTTAAAAAGACGAGTTCAAATTTGACCCCATACACTTACTAGTTCTATAGTTCTAGGGAAGTCACTTGAACCCTTTCAGCCTCAGTTTCCTCATTTATAAAAATAGAGGACTGAACCTAGCATCTTAAGTCCTTTCCACCTTTATATCTATGATTCTATGTTATTTTGGCTTCTACCAGAGACAGTTTGACTTTGTTTTAACCCCCCACCTCCCCTATTTTTTTGTCCCAGTCACACACAAAGGTTATACCAGAGTGACACAATTTTCTTTTTCTTCTGAACAAAATTACTATTCTGTTAGGACAGGAAAGGAATAGCTAAGTGGCACAGTAGGTAGAGTGCCAAGCCTAGAGTAAGGAAGACTCTTTTCTTGAGTTCAAATCTTCCCTCAGACACTTACTAAGTGTGTGACCCAGGCAAGTCACTTGACCCTGTTTGCTTCAGTTTCCTCACCTGTAAAATAAACTGGGGAAGGAATGGAAAACTACTCCAGTATCTTTGCCAAGAAAACTCCAAATAGGTTCACGAAGAGTGAAATTGTAGTCACATATTGATAGTGACTGAAAAATGACTGAACAGCAAGGAAAGGGAAATTCTGTAGACATAGGTTACCTGGATTTTATCAAAGCATTTTGAAAAATATTTTTCTAATACTACTCTCGTGAACAATATCTCCTGAGTAGTAACTACAGAAGAACTTCTCATTCTGACTTGCTTCCTTGAAAGCTTATCTCAGGTGTTACCTTTCCATTAGGTCTATTCTGAGGCTCCCAAATATTAGTATGTTTTCAATTCTGAAGTTACTTCATGTGTACTTCTATTTAATTATCTGAATATATATTCTATCTTCCCCACCACTTCCAAACCCCTAACAGAATGTAAGCACTTTGAGGGCAAAGTCTCTTTCATTTTGGTTTTTGTATTCTCAATGCTTTGCACAGTGCCTCCTTACACAGAGGTGTAATGATTGTTTTTTAATTTTATTGAATTAAATGTAAGCTAGATAATAATAGATAAAGAGCTGTTTGAATGACTAGGCACAAAGAATAGTCATCAATCATTTTATGTCAGCTTGAATGAAGGACATCAGTGATTGTGATTGCCCCTATGCTGTTTGACATCTTTTATCAATGACTTAGGTAAAGGAAGAAATGGCATGCTTATCAAAATTGCTATTTACACCAAGTTACGAGGGATAGTTAACATGCTGCATGATAGACTGAGAATTTAAAGAGATATTGACAGACTGTATTGTTGGACCAAAACTGATAGGATGAAATTTAAGAGGAATAAATAATAACCTCAGACCTCTGAATTACAAAAGAACCAGAATTAAAGAATGTAGGGCTATGTGACTAGGAAGCAGTTTGTGAGGGAAAACAATATGTGAGGTTTAGTGAGCCTCAAAGTGCCATATGAAATAGAACTGTGTTATTTTAATGAAAAAGCCAGTGGCCTTGAGATTTATTAAGATAAGGAGCAGTTCAGGAGCTGAGAACTAGTACTGCTGTCTTCTGTCCTGATCCGATCTGGACATCTGGAGTATGAAATTCAGTTTTTGGAACCACATTTGAAAAGTGGCATTAATAAGATGGACAGGGTTAATGGGGATCCAGAATCGCAAGGTCCTCCAATTCTTGTTATTTTTTAGGCAAGTTCAAGGAAAAGAGGATCATTAGCCCTAAGAACAGAAGAATTGGCAGGGGGTTCTCTAACTTGGTTTCAGACTATACATGTAGGAGCAATGGATAAAATTTACAAATAGCATAGTTGAGATTGTTGTCAGTTTTTCCTTTTTTATATGATGAAAGCCATCTAAAAGTTGAGTGACCTTGGGGGATGAGTAGTTTCTCTTTTCCCTCAAGTTCTTGACATTAAATTTAAATTATCAACTCAACCACTTGTTTTGAGGTGTATCCGAGAGGGTTTTTGCTGCTGTTGTTCTACCATGGTCTGTACTAGATGGTCTTCGAATTCTTCCTCAAGTCTTCATTTTCTTAAGTCTGTGCAAAAACATAAAGTCCCAAGTTAATAAGGTGTGATAAGGTGATGAAGAATAGATTGCCATCAATAGATGTAGCATAGTGGAAGGGATCATGAGAAAGAGCAGCAGGATCTGAATCGGAATATTTGGATTTGAGTGCTGTATATTAGACTTCCTCACCATGGGATGGCAAGTTATGGCACCCTCTGCCTCAGTTTCTTCATCTGTAAAATGGGAATGATAATTCCACTGACTATTTTGCTGGATTATTTCAAGAAAATTACTTTGTAAACTATAAATTGTGAACTGTTATATTATGATATGATTCTAAAGCACCTGAAATACCAGTTTTAGAGTTTAGAATTTAATCTGGGACAATGAGAAATAAGCTATTAAGTTAGCCATTCAAGTTAAGATATAATTTGTAATATGAAAACTTAGTCATTTATGGAAACAGCCCTATAAGAAACAAAGACCATAGATGTTATGTTAATTGCTGTAGGATTCCCATGCTTAAATTACTTAGCCTAATCAATGAAGTTTTGGTCAGCCGCCCCGGGTTCTGTTTGTTACCAGCACTTAGTAAAGTATTATTGTGGTTTGAGTTCAGTAGCAGCAGCATTTCCCGGCTTACTCAACAACGGGGCATTCAGTTCCCAGGACCAACAATACTGGATGCCATGGAGCCGTGCCTTCCCCAACCCAAGAAATACTGTACTATTGCCAAGTTCTCACTTGCAGCTCAATGATGGTCTTCATCCCTATCCTGACCTTTACCAGAGGTATCCTAATGACCCAGTGTACTCTGATCCTTGCCCCTACTATCTCTTTAGTTTTTAACCATTTGCCCTGACGTTACTTTCCAAGGTCTTCATAGCCATGCGATCTGCCCTGTTACTTCCCTTCCTAGGACTTAGATACCACCTCACTTTTGCTTTTCCATGAATGTAATCTTCCTCAATATTGTCTCTTTCAATTGAAGCTTGGACTCCTTTTGAAGACAGTCTTATTTTTTAATTTGTATGTCCATCATTTATCACAGTTATTGGCATGTAGTAAATACTGTTCTATTGCTTTCCATGTAAAATAGTCAGGTGGGATGAACTTTTATTTATAATAGAGGAAATACTGAACTTGTAGTCAGAAGACCTATGTTTCATCTTGACTCTGCTGCTTATATGCTGTGTGACTGTGAGCAAGTAGTTTTTCCTCTCCTTGAAAACCCTAAAGTTCAATATAAATAAATGAGTTAATGAATATTTATTTATTAAGCAACTAATCTATGCCAGATACTGTGATACACATGGAGGATATAAATTCAAAAGTGAGAGTCTTTGTCCTCAAAGAGCTTTCATTAGGGGGTTACAACACAGATAGGGGAGTTGTGACTAGGATGGAGAATTACAAGGTTTATGAGTGGAATCATGGGTGATTTGAAATAGTAAAATAACAATGATATTAGTAACTTGGTCTTTATGTAGAGCCAGAGGCACACAAGGTGGTTGAAGGGTAGAGGAGGGGGGTAAAGCGTGGTCTCTGAGATCTGGAAAGGTCATTTCCTCAGGTGATGAGAAGGAAGTCAGTGTCTTGGCATATAGCAAAGTATCCTACAGGCTCTAGTTTCCTGGTAGAAAGTTGAATGGAATGTGAAGCTAACTAGATGTAGTAGGCTAGCTGTGTTTTCACTCACTTAACAATTTGACCCAAGAATGAGTCCCAAAGCTGAGTACATTAACCCAGCTTAATGCCATCTTCAGCCATCATTCAGTGTCGACTGGGATAGTTGCACTCAATTTCTAAGGGACCTTTCTAGTTATAATATTATGTGATTTTTAATTATTATATGTGAAGAAGTCATTGTAGTATTTGGGGCCCATGAAAAACATTTAGAAATCTGGATTTTATATCATTAGGACATTTCTGAGGTAGATTAAAAAGGTGTGGAGTCTGCATTAGAAAGTCTTGCCATAATATATTCAGAATTTAAGCCTGTCATTGAGGCCCACCTACAATCAACCCAACTTACATGGCTCCTCAGTACAATTTAACCTAATACCTTGTAGCTGACGAACTCATTCCTGCTCTAAGACAGGACTTGTGGTTTTCTTTCTTCATCTGGAGGTAATGTTTTGAGTTACAATTCTCTTATCATTTATATTATTCTAGTGAAACATTTACTAAAAAAACAAACTGAAAGCTTCTTCCTTAGCCATTAGAACTTAAAGATTAATTTGGAAAAGGTCTGTGCTCATGATTTATTTACATTATCTCTATCTGTACCATTTACTGTTTTCCACTAATCTTCACTTTGTCTACTCTGCACTGAAATAGGCTTAGGAGTTCCACTGATTTTTAAAGATCTCAGACATTTTCAGTTAGAACTAGCTGCTTGGGTTAGCTAAGGCAATATGGTATTAAGATGCTGAAATAGGTGTGGGAAGAGTAACTGATATTGGGTCGATATTATAAAAAATGCTTTGTAGATTTCATAGTTTTGGTTCTCTGTCAATCAACAAGCATTTATGAACCACTCAGTATTAGTCAAGTGATATTTATGAATTGTAAAATATAAAAACAAAAAGGAAAAGGACCTTACATTTTATTAGGAACAAAATACACGGATTTGCAAAATAAATACAATTAAATACAAAATAATTTTGGAGAGGGGGGCAATAGCAGCTCCCATACTACCATTCAACTAAAATAGTATATGAAATTACTCTTATCTATAAAATTTTTCAGTTTCTGATAGGTTTAATTTTCAATCTTCCCTCAACTATCTTTTTTTTTTTAAATTATGGATTGTATCCTTACTAGTCCATTCACAAAGAAGAAAACAATAGCAAAAATCTTTAAAAAGTTGCAGGAAATAGCTTGCTAGCCAATATTTGGGGGATAAAAGCAAAAAAAACATTCAGAAAATGTTAGAAGTGGAAGGTACCTTAAAAACCATGTAATCCAACCTCTTTCTTTTATAAAAGAAAAAAACTGAAGCTCAGAGAGAGGAAGTGTCTTTCTTATAGTGTAGAATACGCATCACTACATAATGTTAATAGCCCACTTAACATGGTTTTACCTTAACATGGTTTAATAGGTAATTACCAAGTTTTCCTGTATGGATGCTGACACAAATTAGCTCTTTTTCATTCTCCCTGGGTCACCTAGCTGAGCAGAAATGCTTACCTACCACTCCTTTTCTGCTCCTTCCACTAGTCTCCAGCTAACCCTTGTTCCCTTGATAACTGACATCCAACCCCATTACCTGTGGGGCTCATCTCCCTTACTTTCCTGTTCCACTTATATTGAGGTTCAAGCTCAGCTCCTTTATGAAAATTCTGGTTACCCTGATACTTGCCTTTCCCAGGCCCTTCTTGCATCTTGAGTTCTAACCTTTCTCATAGAACTGTTTCTAATTTATAACATGGTTTCTGTATCACTAAAAATCCCCAGTCATCTGATTTTGCTTAATATCTTATTTTCAAGGGACGAGTTAATATTAGTTATAGCTGTAGCAGAGTAATTTATTTCCAAATGCTGTGTATTCAGTAAGCAAGATATTTTAAGGATTTTAGATCAAAGAAAATATCCTGTTGTAAGTAAAGGAACAAACCACTAAAATCTTTCTGACATGTATACTGAGGGAAAATTATGTGAAACTTGAGGTTGCCTGTTTCCACAAAGAAATTGATGAAGCTTATAGTATGATGTTTTGTTTATATGCTGTCATGCTATTGCTAACCTGGTGTTACTTATACATACTGTGAGTTGATTCAGAAATGCTTATGTATGAAGTATAAAATATTATCATAAGTAAGATTAAAATAAAATGCATAATTGTGATCTATGAATACATTTTTCTCTCCTAAACTAATATTTTCTAAGTGGACATTATAAATTTCTGGTCTCTTGTGAAAATTAGAATTAATGGTATTTTGAAATGTTTCATCTATCTGTATTATTTGCACACAGAGTTTTTGGACAAACCAAACATTTTGAAATAATGTTGCTAAAGAGTATTTTTTTTTAATCTAGGAACTTTTGGGGAGGCTAGGGGGAGAGGAGAAGGGCACGTTCACATTAGCTATCCAACTACATTAATCTTTATTGAAAAACTGTAATTTTAACATTCATTTGGAAAACTGTTTCTTACCCACCCACCTCAGTAAACTGTTTCAGCAAGAAAGGAATCCATTTACTTTGTGGTTTTAATTAAAAGCCTGTGATTGGGAGAGCTTGTAGTTTTACTATTTTCTAAAATACCATTTCATTTTTCCTGATTTTTCCATAGCTGACCTATGGCTTTTAAAAAATTGTTAGATATAAAGAACAATACATAAAATAGCATACTTACATTTAAGTATTGAAAAATTTATCTAACAATCTTCTCAGCAAATATTCTTTTGAGAATTTTTTTTAAAAAGATCTTTGTATCATTTCTACTTGAAAGTTCTTACACACATACGTGTGTGTGTTATACATACATACACAAACACATACACATATATATATGTGTGTATATTATCAGTAGCTTCCTAGAAAGCAGTCTGGGTTTAAGTGACTTGCCCAGGGTCACACAGCTAGTAAGTGTCAAGTGTCTGAGGCTTAATTTGGACTTGGGTTCTCCAGACTCTAGGACTGGTACTTTTATCTACTGTGCCACCTAGCTGCCTCTTATACATATTTCACAGAAGCTTAACAACAAAACTATGAGGTGGGTGCTATTTTTATCTCAGTTTTACATATGAGGAAACTGAGATTGAGGGAGGTTAAGAGATTTGCCCAAGATCACAGCAGGAAAGTGTCTGAGATAGGACACAGATCAGGTCTTCATACTGTGTGGGACAATATGACTATTACCCAAAATAAAATAAGCAAAGATATGTCCAAGTAGAGACAGGAAGGATTTATTTAATTATTTCTTCTTGCAAGAAGGGTGGTCTTGCTACCAGAGGCAGTCTAGTAGGAGAGGCAAAATACAAAATGCAAAGCTTGGTTGTATACCCAAAAGACCATCCCTTTCCCCTCTCCCTTGTTTTGTCTTGTTCTGTTAATTAGGAACTGAGGTGCACAATCTTAACCCCCAAATCTGCTGGCATTGCAGGTGAAATGTCAATAATACCAAAAAGCAGAAGGTACATGTCTAGCAGACATGAAAACAGACAAAATATGTTATCAACTTAGATATGAAAGCAGAAGATAAATGTTCTAACAATATCAATATAGATATGAAAGCAGACAATATTTTATGAATCATGGGGATTTTAGGGCATGGTGACCTGCCCAGAGTTCTGTAACAGGATTTCCAATTTTATATTTGTACAGGTCAGATGGCTGTCTGTGGAAACAAGTCTGGGACATTGGGGCCTGTGGTTAAATTTGTAGGGTCTGTGCTTTCCCCTCCTATGCTTAGCTAAGCTTAGCAAAAACTTCAGCTTATAACCGGGGAAGTAAGGTGAGGGTCCTAGTCTCCCAGCCCAGGTTGCTAAGTCTTTGGTGCTTTATTACAATCCTGTTCGGATTTCTGGAATGTTACCTGAGAAGTTTACACTTTTTAATTCCACTCATGACAAGTCCAATACTCCCTCCACTCTGTCACCTATCTGATTCTGTAGAGCTCTGGCTTTGGAGTTGGGGAAAGTCTCAATTCAAATCTTTCCTTTAATACTTTGTGAGCATCTCCAAATTTTAGTTTCATTATATCAAAAAAAATGGGGGGTAATAATGAAACCTTCCTTAGAGGACTGTTAGTGCCACACTAGATCTAGATCTTTCAAGTGCTATCTCTTCAAGAACTAGCTGATCAGTGATGGAACTGACAAATAGAAATATGTATGGAATAATTTTTCATATACTTGTATGTGTGTGTGTGCTTGTGTCTGTGTGTATACATACCCATTTGTCTAGGGTTTAGAGGGGAGAAAAAAAGAAATTTACATGATAACTTGATTATATATTTAAAAAGAATAGCAAGGTGTACATAAGAGATCTGCAGTTTCATGTGCAATCATCTTTTTTTATTATACTATGTTATGGAATTGCTTGTTTTATTCCATAAATTAAGAATAAAATAATTTAAAAAACTAATTGATCAGGCATTATCATGGATGTCTTTAATAATGGAGAGGAAAAAAAAAATGCCTAAATATTCACATGCAAAATGATCAAACTAAATGGACCAATGCTAAGCAAATACTTTGAAAATAGTCTGCGTTATATCTATACAAGATGTTTTCTTCCAACTCATTCAACACTCACATTCTGTCAAACTGTTATGAAGCTACTCTGTGATGGATGGAGACCTAGGCTTCCACTCAGGAAGACCTGGAATGAAATTTCACCTCAGCTGCAATCCTGGGCAAGTCACTTGACCCTATAGGCTTTAGTTTTCTTATCTGCCCATCCAGGGATAGATAATGCACATGAGTTGCTTTGTAAACCTTAAAAATAGACATTGGCTCTATAAGGCTCTATGACAACAGCTCAAGCTTATACATTTTCAGAATGTTATTTTCACTCTGCCAGGACATCTTTTTTTTGAGGGGCAATTGGGGTTAAGTGACTTGCCCAGGGTCACACGGCTAGTTTTTGTGTTAATTGTCTGAGGCTGGATTTGAACTCAGGTCCTCCTGACTCCAGGGCCGGTGCTCTATTCACTGTGCCACCTAGCCACCCCGAGGACATCTTTCTATTAAAAAAAAAACCTACCTACCAGTAACCCTCTCTCTTACAAAAGAAGAAGAAGGGTAGCCTTAGAGGCAGCTAGGTGGCACAGTGGATAGAGTTCTAGATGTGGCATCAGGAAGATCCTTCCCAAATCTGACCTCACACACTTACTAGCTATGTGACAAGTCACATTGATTTGTCCCAGTTTCCTCAAATGCAAAACTGGGATAATAATAACACAGACCTCCCAGGGTTATCGTGAGGATTAAGTAAGATAATATTTGTGTAGCACTTAGCACAGTGCCTAAAGCATAGTAGGCTTTATGTAAAAGCTTAGCTGCTATTATTGTGATGGTAGCAGCAGTAGCAGTACTAATAAGAAAAATAACAGATATTCTCATTCCTATGTGACTCTCACTTTCTCTTATACTTACCCCAAGATCTGGTTCCTCATTTTTACCTAGTTAACTAGTTGCTTTTCTGCCTGAGGGATGTTTGTTTTCATCCCTTGTTATGTTTAAGAGTTCTTCCCTTCTTGCATCTTACTGGCCTTCTATTCCTCCCTCCTTTGTCCTCTGCCCCTTTGACTGGATAATGGATCAGAGGACTCCTCCTAAAACCTCTATTTAAAGAAGGCTCCTAGGCTAGTCACTCTTCATTTTTCAACCCACTGTACTTGACTCCACTTTGCCCCTGCACTGGGCACTGGATACTTTCTTACCACATCCTACCCTCCCCTGTTTTTCAGCCCTCCATCCCCCACTTCCTTATTTGCTTTTAGGCTCTTTGAAGGCCAGGATTATCTTTATTTTTCTTATTTGTATCCTGTGCAATTGCCACAAGGCCTGTAACATGACAGATACTCAGTAAATCTTTCCTTCTTCCTTTCCTCCTTCCCTCCCTGTGGAAGTTATCTGGGTTGAACTGACAGATTTCATTCACTGTGAAGGGGAAGTCCACTGAACTTTCATTGCTCTGGATTTCTATAAGTACTGCTTTAAATACCATGTAATTATTAGGATTAAGGATTCTTTTTGGTATATCAAATTAGATATGTTAAATTAGTATAATGGGATTTGAGTGTTTTAGGTAGTGGTAAACTGAGGTCTAGAGACAGTCTTTCATCAACATTTGGCCAAAAATGGGATTTTGATTTTTTTAACCAACTATGTAGAAGGCCTTTCTACTCAACCTCCCCCCCCCCCCCCCCCCCCCCCCCCCCCCCCCTCCTTTATTATTTTAATATTTTTTTTTTTTATAATAATATATTTTTTTTTTTTTTTGTTTTTTTTTTTTTTTTTTTTTTAAGTACTACTGTTGAATATCT
>NW_027187391.1:19222483-19246716 GCF_028583685.1 Petaurus breviceps papuanus
TTCTACATAGTTGGTTAAAAAAATCAAAATCCCATTTTTGGCCAAATCTTTTACCCTTGACAGTATGTTAAACTTACATATGATTCACTTAGAGATACTCTGGATATTTGTTTTTGTATGCATGTATATTTATATGTGTTTGGAGATCACGGGTGAATTTTATAACAGAAAATTCTATTAAGATTTTTAGAGCTCAGAATGGGTTATATTTCTGGTGAGAAAGATAAAAATAAATTGTACATTTTTGAAGCTTTTAGGAAACAAGTACATTTAGTAAATCATTTCTTCCACTTCACTAACTGACATTTTAAATACCAGTCAGTGAACATAGTTCCAAAAAGCAAGCAGTCGACTCACTTTCACCTGTTTATAGATGTCTTCTATTGTTAAATTCCAAAGTACCGCATTATTTATTTGTGATTTAATAGCTGATGAACATTTGTAAAACTTCGTTGAAATTTGTATGTTAGAGCTAGGTTCTTGCTTTAGGAAACTGACTTGATTACATATTTCTAGATGAGTTTAGCAGCATTTCTAGTTCTTTCTTTGTAAAGGATATAATACCTCCTATTTCTGTAATGTTTAAAAATTTGTAATATGGATACACTTTATGCCCAATTCTTTGTATTTGGATATGTATGTTAATAACAGACCATCACATCATCAGGATGTAACTTTCCCCTTTTCAATCTAATCCACACCTGCGGTTTCAATGATCACCTCTGTGCCAAGAATTCTCAAACCCAAGTACCTTCTCTTGAGGCTCTAGTCCTGATCTCCAGTTCCTAATTGGGCATCTTTGCCCTCCCTCCAAATACAACACTTCCATAATCCAACTCCTCATCCCTATTTACTCCCAAACTTCTCCTCCTAAATTTTCTATTTCTGCCCCTTTAAACCTTCCTTAATTGTAACTGACTTCTCCCTTAACCAATTTAATTTTTCTTGGCCTTGTTGCCTTTATTAACACATTCCCTGTATCATACATATTTGTGAGCAGGTTTTATACCCTCTATTTATTTTTTTCAAATTCCTCAAAACAAGTAATGCTTCACTTTTCAGCTTTGTGTCACCAGTACCTAGTGGAACAAATGGGGTGCAGTGTGTAGCACTGGGCCTGAAGTATGTAATACTGGAGTTCAAATCTGACCTCAGACCCTTATTAGCTGTGTTAAAAATCATGACAATATTTTGTTACTTACTTTGTAGAAATTGATGCAATTTGTGAGCAGATGATCACTTTTCTATCCACTGTTCTCAGGGTGGTGGATTTTTTAAAATACCATTTTTCTTTTCTAAACTAAATAAGGTAAATAGAAAACATGAAAACAGACATTAAATTGTGCACCAACACCTTCAACGAATTGAGTGTAATGTGAAAACCAAATGGCATATTTAGACTTATACTTCATGATAGAGGGACCATTTCTTAAGCATATATTTTATTACAGGCACTGTGTTAATTGCAGAGGATACAAGTACAATCAAGCAAGTTAGTCCCTATTCTATCCCAGTAGCTTCTGCTATCCCAAACCTGAATGATGCATTAGTTTGCTCTCTTGATACTCCTTGTGCATCCCATAAAGCCTGACTCAAATGTCAACTTCAGTGAAGCTTAACCTGATGATTCTCTGGTTTTTAAGTGCTATTCCCTTTATATAATTTCTTCCTACTTTTTACTACTCTCATGCACTTATTCTTTTATTAAGTACTTCAATGATCCATAACATTAATGGCATGAGTATTCTTTCAGCAATAAATATGGTTCCTTTAAAACTTCGAAGATAGTCATTGTGAGTTGCATTGGCAGATAAACTCAGCACCTGGTGATGACCATTTCCAGACTTAGCTATGTATTGGTCCTTAAATGATTGACAGGCTCTATTTTAATCATCTTTGCAATTTGGTATAGAACCTGCTTAATGATAACCTCCACAATCTTGATGAGACATTACAAATAGATTAGAATTGAGAAGTATATTCTTATGTTGTAACTAAAACCCTATCTAAATCTCAGCTAAAATCTTTTACTGGAAGCCTTCCCCAGCTGCTTTTATTTTTAGTGTCTTCCCTCTGATAATTGTTTCCTATTTCTACAGGACAGGGCTTGCTTTGTATATATTTTTTTTGCATGTTACCTCCCCCATTAGATATTAAGCTCCTTGAGGGCAGCAATTGTCTTTTGCTTCTTTTTGCATTCCTGTTACTTAGCACATTGCCTGGCACTGAGTGGCATATAATAAATTTTTATTGATTGATCATTTTGAGTTATATTTGTAGATGTTCATGTTTTATTTCTTCTTACTAGATTGCTGACTCTGATGCTTGGGACAAACACATGGCTCTCCCAGCTCCTCCCAGTGAGGTGTTTATATTGCTGATTTAATAAACACCTATTGAATAAATGAGTTGACTTGAAACTCAGCTTTTAAAATGTGGGCATTTTTACCCAATATTGTGGAGATATGATTAGACATCAAGTGATATGGCCAATGATTATTTGTTTTTGGCATTTTAAATGGATATTCTTTCCCGTAACTTACCAGTTTATGAAACAGAAATGTGGAAAAAAATATTCTGGGCAAAAAACTTTAAAATGATTTTTTTATTGAGCTTATAATTATTTTAGGATGTAGTAGAAAATACGCAAAACAGACAAATGACATAAGTATAACAAGGGATATGTAGTATTTTAAATATTTTAATTAGATGACATGTATTTAATAGGAAAATTTCTCCAAAGTAAGAATTATTAAAATTAGGTGATCAGGTTACAGTACATTAGTTTAACTAGTTTTTATGTTTTAGAGAATTCTAAAACAAGTGAATTGTCCTAATTGTTTTATTGTTCACTGGGGCGTTAATGATTACTGCATAATAATGCTTTTTCTATTGTTCCTCCAGTTATATAAAAGTGAGCAAACTTTCACCTTTTCTGCCAATCTTCTATGCTCTACCTTTCTGAACTAGGTCTTTGTTGTTAAGAGAAATAGAAACTATTATCAGCCTTTACTTTTTTAATGACTTTTTGGTGCTATAAATTTGAAATGATTATTGAGTCACTCTTTAAATTAAAAAAAAATCCACTCTACTAGTAAATGTGATTCTACATTTACGTTAAGTGAAACTCATAGCATTAATGAAAATATGGGTTAATTTAAACTGTTAGCTTTCCTTTATCAAGCACCTTCACTATTTAAAAAAATATTGTTTTTAAAAACTCAATTCTCAAATACATTTATCCATGAGATAATAAAATGTTGTGTACGCAAAAGATGAAGACAAATATGACTGGCTCTTTGACACAATGATAATTTCATAACTGGGTGTTTCATTCCAGGCCTTTACTGATGTCATCACATTTATTTATTTAAATTTGGCAGTGAAGTGGAGAATATAATTTTATGTATGTGTTAAAGTATGATGCTGATAACTTTATCGTATGGTTCAATGTAGATTTCTGCTGAGCTGTGCATCACTTTTTAATTTGAAACCTTAATGGCCCATTAGTCCAGGCTGTTGCTATAATTAAGAGAGAACATTTTCCTGAGCTTTCCTTTTCTTTTCCTTTCCCACTTTGGCCTTCCAGGCTTCTCTAGTTAAATCACAAATACTGTAGGTGCTGATAGATATTTTGAATAAAAATAACTTTGTGCTCCAGATTTGGTCCTCAGAACTCAGAGGCACAAAGTAACATTGAACTCTGTAGACTAGTTTTCAGCAGCCAGTTTGTTTTGCTGCCATGGATTTTAGTGTTCAGGTATTGTTATTCTTCTTGACCAGAGCAGATTGCCTCATCATTTATCATTTTGACTTAAAGATGGCTAGGCGAATAGGAAAAATGACTATAAATTGTTGTTGACCTTACTTTCTACTTCATCCATCCATCCATCCATCCATCCATCCATCCATCCATCCATCCATCCATCCATTTACTTATTTTACTAAACCTGTAATTTCATTCACTCAGGGAAGTTTCTGGTTAATAACTTTCTCAGCTAATGCACGTAGGCACCTATTCTGCAATTACCTATTCGGTACTTTATGGTCTTTGAAAATGACTTGTAACACAGAAAGGATGAATGTTTACCCAAGGTTACAAAAGATCAGCTAGTGTCCAGGACTAGAACTTGAACCCATTTCTTCTTGATGAATGCTGTCTTTCTGTCTATAACTTCATGTTGCCTCTCTTCTTTTACAAAAATTCTGAATGAGATCATTTGTTGTGAGGAGGAAGCTGTCATCTTCAATTTTGTTGCATCTTCTCATATCCTCTCTTCATTTTACTATAGTATGGTAGTCTGGTAGAACAAGTTGACTTTCCTTCCTTCCTCCCTCCCTTCCTTCCTTCCTTCCTTCCTTCCTTCCTTCCTTCCTTCCTTCCTTCCTTCTCTCTTTCCTTCCTTCCTTCCTTCCTTCCTTCCTTCCTTCCTTCCTTCCTTCCTTCTTTTTCATTCTCTCTCTGTCTGTGGGCAAATAGAGAAAGACAGAGCAGTTGTTTCATTGGCATGGTAGAAGTCTCAGTTTGGAAATTCTTTCTATCCCATGGCAATCAATACACGGTTTGTAATTTGAAGTCTTAGAGAGTAGCTTCAGAAAATAACAACTTAAGGTACTTGACCAAGGTCCAGAGACAGTATATAGCTGAGGTAGTACTTGAACCCAACACCTGCTGACTTCAAAACCAGCCTTCTGTTTACTTTTGCCACATTGCCCCTCTCATCTTGTGTTTGGACAAGCCTTTGAGTCTCAGGTTCCTCATCTGTCAAATGTCTATTTTTTCCTCAGTCCTAGGGTTTTTGTGCTACCAAATTATTAATAAGCTTCCAAGGAGTATTAAATATTTGTGAGGTACCAATCCAGTGCAAATATACCTTAATAAGTTTATTCACAAAACAGGCCCATAGTTTAGTTTAGAAAATATAAATGACAAATTTAATTCTATTTAACAAACTTTTACTAAATAGGCAAAAGATACTCTAGATACTCTTCTAGGCGCTGCATATATGAAATAAACACAAATGAGTCCTTCCCCACAGAGAGCTGTGTTTTGCACTGCGGGAATCTGGGAAGTTAAACAGAACAGACCCTCTGAGCTGTAATTCCTGATGCTTCTCGCATGCCAGAACACTTTGGGGGGCTCAGTATGGGAGCTGTAGTGAAGTAACAGAAATCAATTGCTAACTGAATCTGTGATCCTGTTTGCCATAAGGTTTTGCCTTCTCTTTTACCAACATATATTTCTATTTAAAGACTGAATGGGAGTTGGCACTTCTCATCTTCCCATAGCATCCTGCCTATTTCTATGCTTTTGAGATACTTATATACTAACCATTTTGCAAGTATCATTTTGACCTTACTTCTTATATTGAAACTAGGTCACTAAAACCAACATTTTAAAAGTAATTTTCTGGTCTTAACAGAGTTGGTACTCAAAAAGACTTCATATGAACTTAAGGGTATCCTTAGCACTAAATTATCTCTTTTCATTTAAAATGTCTAGATTCTTTTTTTTTTGAGTTAACATTAGAATCTTGACTTGAGGAAAAACCTAAATTAGTTTAACAACACATATATTTTTACCCTTATATAAATACATTGATTTGTTCTTTCATTACATCCACTGATACCAATGGCATAGGTATGGAAAGCATGCATTATGCTTTTTTAAGCAATATTTTATTTATCCCCAATTACATGTAAAAATAATCTTCAACCTCTCTTCCCCCTCTCCTTCCTTAGATGGTAAGCAGTTTGATATAGGTTATATATGTGTAATCATGTAAAATATATTTCCACATTAGTCGTTTTGTGGAAGAAAACTTGAACTAGAGAGAAAGCTAGGAAGAATAAAGAAAGGAAAATAGTATACTTCAATTTGTATTCAAACTTTATCAGTTCTTTCTTCAAAGGTGGATAACATTGCATTATGAGTCCTTTGGGATGTCTTGGATCATTGTATTGCTGAGAATAGATAAGTCATTCACAGTTATTCATTATTCAATATTGCTGTTACTGTGTACAATGTTCTGGTTCTGTTTACTTCACTTTGTATCAATTCGTGCAAATCTTTCCAGATTTTTCTGAAACTATTCTCCTTGTCATTTCTATTAGCAGAGTAGTATTCCATTACATTCATATGCCACAGCTTGTTCAGCCATTCCCTAATTCATGGGAATGCCCTCAATTTCCAATTCTCAGTCACCACAAAAATAAGCTGCTATAAGTACCCTTGTACTTATAGATCCTTTTTTTCTTTTTTTAAAAATCTCTTTAGAGATTTACAGACCTAGTAGTTGTATTGTTAGATCAAAGGATATGCATAGTTTTATAGCCCTTTGGTCTTAGTTCCAAATAGAGCTTGCATTTATCAATGTAAAACACATCTAAACTGTACAGTAATTGATACCAAAGATATAGGGAGGCAGTGAGAGCTAAACTGAGAGAGGAAAGAGCAAAAGAGGAAAATCAGGACTCTTGCTTGTGGGATTGTTCTAGATACGTTTCATACATAAAACATATATCTTACTTTCCCCATTTATCTTATCAAAAATATATATTGTTGAAAACATACCTTGTATTTTGTTCCTTTATGATTCATTTATTGCAGTGAAATTAAGCAGGAACTTTTGATTTATGCTATGCTTACCTTGTACCAACACTAATTTGCTCAATTACTGTACAGGAATATTTACTAATGCTTTCCAGTAATCCCAGATACCAAGGTTACCATTTTCTATACACAGAATTATATTTTAAATTAACTATGAATTTCTGTTAGGAATTTATAGTTATTATAGCATCATTTAAAAATAAACATAGCTGCATGAAGGATGATATATTATTATACCCTATGATATTTAACACAATAAAACAAAGCATCCTTGCACCCCCTTTTGCCTATATGATTTCTTCATTTAAACTCATCTTAATTATGTGGACAGAAATTATGTGAATGTAGTCTCAGGATACTTCATTCTTTTTTTTTTTTAAGTATTTGGGGTTAAGTAACTTGCTGAAGGTTACACGGCCAGTTATTTTGTGTGGCTGCCAAGTATCTGAGGCCGGAACCTATCACGGGTCTCCCAATGCTGGGACTGGCACTCTTACTCACTGTGCCACCTGGCCACCCCAATACTTCAGTCTTATTCCAAGATTTGACACTTAGTTGGAGTGTGACTACAGGGAAATGAGAATAATACTTCCTCTCTGGAGCGAGGTTAAAATATTTTTTAATAAGGAAAACACCAAATAAATATGAATAGTTATTGTTTTTATTATGAATTGCCTTCTCCTTTCTTGCTCCCTTCTCTGGTATAGTTACCTCCACCTGCAGCTTCTGAGCTAGCCATGCTTAGAAATTAGTTCTTTCCCCCACAGGAAGAATATAAAATCTCTTGAATCAAAAAGAATGTATAGCCTAATTATGATGCTATTTTTTGCTAGTAGTGTGCTTTACCTGTTGCTTGTATTCCTTTTTGATAAAAAGAAACATTTATTAAGTACTTATGGGTCAGGCACTGTGTAAGAGTTGTCAATACAAATCCACTCACCCACACTCACCCCCCACCTCCCCCCAAAAACTTCCTGCTTTTGAGGAGCTTATTTTATGATAGAGGAAGATGACACATAAAAGATAGTGCAAATGTAAGTAGAGGAAGAAGGAAGGAATATGGAGAGGGTATATAATGGAGGTCTGAATTCTAGCCTGGTCAAAATGAAGATATGGCTGGCTTGGGATTCCTCCTGAAATGGAGGTTCCAGGTCCAAGGATAGAGGCTGCATCCAAGGTGTGAATTCCAAGGCTAAAGTGATCTTTTTGTATGAAGAGCTTTTGGTCACCTGGTAGTGAGGAGTCTAGTGAGAAATGACCTTGTCTTGACTGTCTCAGATCCTTGCTTCTCAGTGGGGACCCTGGATAATGGAGCTGTTGTCTGCCTTCACTTTCAACATGTTCTTATAAATTATAGAATCATAGGATTGGATGGGGATCATTTAATAGATGAAATTGAGTTTACACATGAGTTGACACAGATAGTGACAGATCTGGAACTAGATCCTATGTCTGCTCATTTCTAGTCTGGTGGTCATGCCAAAATGATATAGTAAATGGTTTTAGGATTATTGATCTGCTCCCTCCTTAGGAGCATGTTTTAGATCCATGTTTTTGTTTCTTAACTGTTCAACTATTTTTGTACATCATAGTTTAGCCTGAACTAAGCTTTTAGATTCTTGTCCAATGGTTTCCTACTTCTGTGCTTTTCTTCTTGTTATAGAGACCACACTTCCTCTATTTTCTCACTTTCAAATATTGTGTCCCATGCAGAAAGTCTTTTGTAATACTATATGTCATATCTTTTTTGGTTGAGAAAATGTGGACATAATTTTTTTCAAACACACCCCTCTCAGTGTGGCAAGTTCCTAGGAGTCCAACATAATATATTTTTTTCTATTAATTGGTTCATTCCCTCTCCCTTTCTCAATAATTTTTTGATGTTAGCAAACAACCAGAGCATTAAGATACAATGAAGTTTTTATTTACATTCAGTGGGAGTTGATAGAAGTTTACTAAAGAGGAGAGTGTCTGAGTTTTCCTTTAAAAAAGATGTTGAGAAATGTTTTATTGATTAGAAGCTACAGTGATAAATGACATGCTATCACCTCTCTTTATCGCTTTCTGTTTGTTTTTCATTCATTTTTTTGTGATCAGTTACATCACCTTGCATTGCCCAGACTGGAAGTATAGTGGTCATTCATGGGTCTTACCCTACCATGGATTTTTAGGGAAGCTTTGTGCTACTCCATTTCTAACCTGGGCCAGTTTACTCTTCCATAATCAGCCTGTGGAGAGAGTGTAACACGGTGAAAATATGTTATTTATATTTAGAAGAGAGTCTAGGCAAATTATTACTGCCTAGAGAGGAGCCTTCCTATTGGGGGAGGCAGATGATTGAACTGTTCAAGGCCTTTCTTTAAGGCAACAACCTCATTGAAGATAATGTTGTGTTATGTGAGGTTGAGGAGGTCTTCCTCACAATAGGAAGGAGCAAATGGCAAGTATGGTCTGGAGGAAATTGATTAGAAGTTGGGAGCTGGAAATTTTGTGTGGGTCTAATTGGACATAGGTCTTTGGAGCATTAGAGAAGGCCCTCTCATGTCCTGAGCAATTACAAAATGAATTTAGGTGCTATGACATTGGGTGAATAGAAATTTAATATTTATATTGTTTTATTCTTTCTGATTCCTTTTAGCATAATGTAATTTCCCTGTTTTTCACTGGTGATCATGATAATTTTTCATTGTTAGTTTTTCTGGGATCATGAGTGTACATATTTTTTATGGTTATTAGCCCTCTTCAGCAGGGCTAGGGGGGAGAGTGAGTTTATCCTGTCACCCATTAAAAGAATTAGATAATGTGACTACTATGAGGAGAGTGTTTGACTTCACATAAGCTAAAATTCCAAAGGGAAGCTGGGTGTTATCTGGTTGGGGGAAGTAATGTCATGCATTAATTGTTCTACTAATCTAAACTGCTGTTTCATGGATCAGAAGGTTATCTTTTTTAAAATGCTATTTTAGTATCTATATATCTGGTAGATTTCTTATTGATTTGAATTGTATTGTGGGAGTTATGCTGATACCTAGGGTTTTTTTTTTCTGCATTCATGTGGTATCAGATTAACTTTAAAAAACATTTAACAATACATTGTCCCATTTAATAAAGTTCTGTGACTAAGTTATGACATCCTTCAATATACTGTAATAATAGTATGTATCCATGAGATTCATATGGTGTAATTTATTGAATAAAGCTCATTTCCTTCTTTAAATATTTAAAATAAGTGAAAGTTCCTTTTTATAAATCTTCTATTTTATCTTCCTTGTCAGATATGTACATTGGTGATAATTCATAAATACAGGCTACTGAAAGAGTTAAAAAGTGATAGAATTTTCACGTAAACGAAAAAGGCAAAATGAATCTAAGAAAAAGAAATTTGTAGTTTCAGATTATTTGTCAGAAGTACCTAAAAGCTATCTTTTTTTGAAAGTTTTCTGGAGTATTATTTTGATCTTAAGGTTATATTTTAAAGGTATGAAGAGAAAAATTAATTTTATTAAAAGTAATCTGAAATGGTGTATGTCAAAGTTCTCACTGGGAAGTTACCATCTTGCAGCTGGGGAGAGCAAGACAAAATTTAAATAACTTGCCTAGTTAGGCAACCACTGAACATACAGTCCAGAAATAGCATGCAGATTAGTGACATGATTTCAAGTGGCAACCTTTCAGACTCTGAAAGTAAAAGAAAAATCTATCTTATAATGGAATAGAGATTGATATTACATTTAAAATCTTTCATGAACAGATTATCTGATTTTAAAAAATTCTTCATTGATCCTTAAAAAAACCCAAGAAAACAAAAAAAATGCTTTTATTGCACAATAACCACCCAGCAAAGAACTCTTCATTGTAATAAAGAAGCATTGTTAAACTAAACAAACCAATATGTTGGTCATGTCAAAGTAAACTCCCTATAGCACGTGCGATCTGTCTTCTCTCTGCCAACAAGAGGACACTAATGTTGCATATATTTTTCAGCAAAGTTGTTCATTGCATGGATCAAAATTGTAATATTGTTTAGTGTTGTTTTTGTGGTCATTTGGTAATTGTTCTCTTTCTAGGCTTTAAATATGTTCTTACAAATCTAAGTTCCTGTTAATTTGTCATATCCTTGGTTTCTTGTGGCACAATAACATTCCATTACACTAACATACTATCATTTATTCAGCTCTTTCCTTCCTAACCACTTTTTTGCAAGGAAAAAATATAACTATAAATATTTTTTCGTGTATCTAAGACATTTCTCTCTGCCTTGGACCTACTTGGAGTAGATGCCCAATAGTGGTATCACTGGGACAAATGGTAGGCATAATATAATGACTTTTTTTTAAAGTAGAGTTCAAAATTGCTTCATTGTGGTAAATGATTTTAATGAGGTACTCATTTTTAAAAATTTCTTTATATCTGAGGCAGATGCACTATGTTCTAGTGAGCTTAATAAATAAAAAAAAGGTTTATTGATAACTTTTATTTGAAGTATATCTTTCAGTGTGTTGCTGAATTTCTCAGCCATAAAATTAAGGTGAATAGCTAACCCAGTAAAGGAATAATTCTTGGTTGTAGTAGCAAGCAGTACAATTTTGCTAGACCAAAAAACAGTAAAGCTCCACTGATCTGGTATATTGTTGAATATTTGGAGATTTTTTTTTCCCTAACCATGAAGACTACTAGATACAAGATACCAGAAGTAGTTGTGATGATTGTTGGTATTTATTTGCAACATGAATGAATTCCTTTGTCATAATATCATGAATCAAAATTGGCACTTTACTTGGAGACAGAAATGTTGAGAGAGAGAGAGAACACAGTGGTCTTAATTTGTATTGCCTACTTCAAAGGTTTTTTGAGGATTAAATGAGATAATATACGTAAAAGCACTTAAAATACAAAAGCACTGTATTATTATTGCCACTACCACTAATAAAATATGAAAAGATGTAGAGAAAAAAGTATTTGATAAATTTGGTACCTAAATACCAAAGGAAATTACAATTCTTATCACAAAATTGTTCAGGATATACTGTGCAATTAGTTGAATGGAAAATATATAGTGCTTATCCATTAGTGCATGTTTGTATGTTTGTCTGTATCTCGGAGAGACACTAGAGATGGGCTCTCATAGGGTCCCACAATTGAGCAGCAGTAGGAAAGCCAATTGCATTTTCTTTGGGAAATGGCAAAGTACATTTAACAACCCCAACCTACCAACTGAAACAAAAAGCCAGCTTTTTAATACTAATATCCTTTCAGATTTATATAGCTGTGGGGCATAAAACACATTTAGAGTCTGGGAAGAATTGAAAAGTGAGTATCACCCAGGAGGTAATGGGTGTGGATAGGTTGCGACATATCACTAATAAGTTAAGAAGGAAAAGTGGAGTAAACGATAATGAATGGGAAAAAAAAATAGTAAACACTTCTTATGTGGTAAACACCTTGCTAGTACTGGAGATGGGAATACAATAGCAAAGACAGTCCCTTTATTCAGTGAATATACATTTGAATAAGGAAAATTATACACATCTGGGAAGTGAGTGATGGCCAAGGAGAATCACCTTTTTTTCCAGGAAAGTTCTAGGGAAGGTAGGTTGACGATCTTGGTTGTTGGTTCTAGAACTGCGAGAAGGAAGTATACCTGATGCTTAGGAAGAGTTGTAGAAGTAGTGGTGGGGGACTTTACTGAAATAGTGGTCTCAGAGAAATAGTCATCAAAGAAATGAAAGTAAAAAATGTTATGGAATAGTCACTTGGCAAGAATGAAGGATTATACCAGGAGAACATTGTACACAATTACAAACTCATCATATCTGTGATGACTAACTTTGATAGACCGGGCTCCTCTCAGCAATGCAAGGCTAGAAGACAACTCCAAAAGACTCATGATGAAAGGGGCTCTCCACATCCAGAGAAAGAGTTACAGAGTCTGAATGCAGATTGAAGGAAACTATTTGCTCTCTTCCTTTTTTGTTTTGTTTTGTTCCTTCTTCCTCACTGTTCATTCCATTGGTTATAATTTTTCTTTACGACTTGACTCATGTTTAATATGAAGATATCTGTAGAACCTATATCAGATTGCATGCTGGCACTGAGGGAGGGGGGAGGAGAGGGAGAGGTAGAAAAATTGGAACTGAAGGGATGGTGGAACTGAATGTTGTAAACTAAAAGTAAATAAAGAAATAAAGTTGTTAAAAAAAAGAATGAAGGGTTATAGCCAGCAGGTAGCTTCAGCAGGTAGCCTTTGTTATTCTCATTATGTGAAGAGACTTTGAGGAAAGCCTCCTAGCATGTTTGGTGAGTCCCCTGTGATGCTGTTTTGAAGGACATGTGCAAGCATTGCAAATGACAGACTTAGTTGGATTATGATGTGTTATTGGATATGATATATATATATTCTATTAAATTCAAATATATATATCATATGTATATATAATCACAGATCATCCATTTGTGTATTTGAATTTAATAGAATTTTAGAGCTGAAAGGGGATTTTTATGTCATCTATTTTAGAGTTTCTAAAATATGGTCCATGGGACTTCCTGCTGTTTATAACATCCTTTCAGGGGGTCCACAAGGAGGAAATGAAAAAGCATTTATTACATGCCTACTGTCTGTTAGGAGTCATACTAAATGCAACACAAAAATTGTCTCATTTGATTGTTAGAACAATCCTGTGAAGTAGGAGCTATTATTATTTTTATTTTTTTCTTGTGGCAACTGAAGGCAGACAGAGCTTAAGTGACTCAACCTGGGTCACATTGCTAGTGTGTTTGTGGCCATATTTGAACTGATTTACTGTCTCCAGGATCAACTTTTTGTCCATTATACCATTTAATTGCACAAACAAAACTATTTTCATAATAATATTCTGATGCTATTTGCCTCTCAAAATATACTGTTTTCTAGCTACATATCTGTGTGAAACTGGATTTTCTTCAACTGAAGTAATGTATCACAACATATTGAATACAGAAGCAGATAAGAGATTCCAGCTATCTTTTAAAAAGCCAAACATGAAAGACATTTGCAAAAAATATGTAAAACAATGCTGCTCTTCCATTAAATATAGTGAGAAGAGTGGCATTATTTTACATCTATAGGTAGATGATGGGGATAAATGTACTGTTAAATGCTAAAGTTGCGTTTCTTGCTTATGTTTGGAATAACTCATAATGACCTACTTTGCAGTATCTTCTGGCATACTTGAGCCCCTTAGACACTGAACCTGTTTTGATAGTTGAGGTAGAGCAGTAAAAGAAATCTATGTCTACCTTCCAGTATGTGACATTAGCAGCCAGGGCTAAGAAATGGAGATGGAGAGGGATAACCATCTAGTGACTTGTGTGTTTCAGACATGAATGGAATTTGATTGTAAAATGCTCCCAGTAATCCTTAGAGCAAGCCTCTTGATTTTGCATCTTGCTGCAATTATACTCTTAAATAGCTAGGACTGTTCAGCCCAAGAAAAAAGTAAAGAAGAAAGCAGATGGCCTGTGTTATAGATTGGGACTCACTTTAATTTTTTTTTCATTTACTGATGCCTCTGCCTCAAATGACCTGACCTAGACTGCATGTTGGAAACTTGTCTTATCATCCCTTCACTCCCCCGTAGGTGAAGATTCAGTGAATCAGTCAGCAAGTATTTGTTAAGCTTTTACTATGTGCCAGACACTATGCTGAGAGCTGGGGGGAAGAGATTAGTGAGTGATTAATAGGTGTAAGTTGTATGTGCCTGTGTGTCTGCTATGGGGAGGAGAGTAGGATTCATTATCATGTCCTAACATTGCTCTCATTCAGGAGTTCAAATGAGCAAGACTTCAAAGGTCAAAATGAACCTCTCCAGAATAGCAGGCAGTATGAATTTGACAATTGTCCAAAGCCAAGGGGAGATAATAGAGAACAAATAGGGAGCAGTGGAGAAATTTTAATGACGACACGATTCTCCAAGACATTGAACTATGCTGCCTAATTTTATGGCTGAAATCACCTCTGTAACAAATAGAAGAAATGTTAAGTCAAGGTCCTGTATTTGCACATTAACGATTGACATAGTGACTTAGATGATCTATTGTGATGTAAATAATAAAATTGGTCTCTATGTAGACATAAAATGTTGTACTTGGAATCATGAAGACTTGAGTTCAAATATAGCTTCAGCTTTGTGATACCCCTGGGCAAGTCACTAATTCTGCCTCATTTTCTCTATTTATATCATGAGTACAATCATAACATCTACCTTCCAAGGTGGATGAGAATAAAAGGAATCATCTGTAAAGTGCTTTGCAATCTTTAGCGTGCTGTATAAATATTAGCTATCATTAAACTTTAAGTGATAATTAAAAAAAAGTTTTATATGGTGCTTTCCTTACATCAGTCCTATAAAGGACTATAGGTGTTACCTACCATTTTATAGCTAAGAAAGCTGAGATTCAGAGAAGTAAGTCATTTGTTTGGAGGTCACACAACTAAAAAGTGCCAGAATTAGAATTCAAACATTGATTTCTTCACTACTGTGTAGTCACTGTAGTCTCTATTCTTACCATTCTCTTCTAAGCCTTTACTCCAATCTCTGAGGTTGAGGTAATCTTTCTCTTTTTCAAGGCCAAACACTTTCACTATTACTTTGATCCCATACCTGTTCATTGCTTATTAGAGCTTCCCCATTGATTATTCCCTCTTTCTTTCCCTCTCTCAGTTTTCATCTATTGCTTCCTCCTTTCCTCCCTTCCTACTTCCATCCATCTTTCTTTCATTTTTTCTTATGTGAGTAGGTTTTTCCCATTAATCTTTCATATCATTCTTAGGTGTTTTTTTTTTCCCCTTTACTTCCATACTTGCAGGAGGAATCCTCTATTTTGTTTGCTTGCACTTCCTTATATTCTACTTAATTTTGCAGTCTTGAAATATAAAAAAATGAACTTTTATTTTAAAAAGTCCCTGCTGTGGGCCAGGTGCTGTGTTTAACTGGGAATACAGAGATAGGCCCCCTCAAAAAACATTACCAATCCCTGCTTTCAAGGACCACAATCTAATGGAAGACACACTGCAAGCAACTATGTCTATACAAGAAATGTATAGCATAGATTTGAGGTAATCTCAGAAGGAATGCACTAGTATTCCTGAGATCAGCAAAGCCCTCTTAATGAAGGTTGGATTTGAGGCTGACTTGAGGGAAGCCACGAAGCAGAGATGATGATAGAGAACATTTCTAGGCATGGGGGGTGGCCAGTACAAAGGCTTGGAGTCAGGAGATGGAATGTAATGGAGGAGGAGCATCCAAGAGACCAGTGGTGCTAGATTGTAGATTATGTGGAGAGGTTGTTAAGAACTTTAAAAGTCTTGTGAGACTTTGTTTTATTTTATTTTTAGGTGAGGCAGAATGCTTTTCATTTAGCTGCTTTAGAGATGAGTTTGCTCTTTCTCCTAAAACTTTACTTGTTCTTAATGCTGGTGTCTTCCTTCCCTAATCCCTCCCCGTCCCCCACATGCTTGGTAGTATCTTTTTTCCAATTATATGCAAAGATAGTTTTTAACATTCACTTTTACAAAGATTTTCAGTTGAAATTTTTTTTCACCTTCCCTCTCTTCCTCCCTCCTCCCCAAGATGGCATTCAATCTGACACAGGTTTTACACATCCAATAACATTAAACATATTTTCACATTAGCATATTGTGAAAGAAGAATGAGAACAAAAGGGAAAAACCACAAAAAACAAGAAAAAGAGAAAATAGTATGCTTCCATCTGCAGTCAGACTCCATAGTTCTTTCTCTTGATGTGGACACCATTTTCCATCATGAATTTTTTGCAGTTGTATTAGATCACTGCATTGTTGAGAGGAGCTAAGGCTATCAAAGTTGGGCATTGTACAATGTTGCTTTACTGTGTACAATGTTCTCCTGTTTCTGCTTAATTCATTCACAATCAGATTGTGTAAATCTTTCTAGGTTTTTCTGAAATCCGCTCATCATTTCTTTTTTTTTTTCAGGTAACTTAAAAGGTCTTTTACTATTTCCACACCCAAAAAGGAACAATAATGACGTTATTATTATTGATTTTACAGCAAAATATACTCAATGCAATATTTAACAGTTTTTCAATGTTTGGGCCACATTCTATAATAGCTCAATTTATAAAAGATTAAAAGAGAGTTTACCTTTATAATGATATAATTGTAACTTTCTGGGTATCATTTTTCAAGTCAACAGTATTTTTGATACAATATTTTTCCAAAACTCACAAATACAAGAAAACTTAAAAAATTTTTTTTATATTTATTTATTTTTATTTTTCAAATGCTCATCATTTCTTACAGAACAATAATATTGGAATATTACATTCTTACAACTTGTTAAGCCATTCCCCAGTTGATGGGTATCCCTTCAATTTCCAATTCTTTGCCACCACAAAAAGAACTGTTATAAATATTTTTATTCAGATGGGTCTTTTAACCTTTTGTGTGATCTCTTTGGGATATAGGCCTAGTAGTGGTATTACTGTATCAAGGGGTATGCCCAGTTTTATAGTCCCTTGAGCATAGTACCAAATTGATCTCCAGAATAATTGGATCAGTTCACAACTCCACCAACAATGCATTAGTGTTCCACTTTTCCCACATCTTCTCTAGTATTGATTATTTTCCTGTTTTGTTATATTAGCCAATCTGACAGATGTGAGGTAGTAGTTCAGTTGTTTAAATCTGCGTTTCTCTGATCAATAGTGATTTAAAACATTTTTTTCATATGACTATAAAAAGCTTTAATTTCATCTGAAAACTGCCTGTTCATATCCTTTGACCATTTCTCACTTGGGGGGAAGGTAGGGCAATTGGGGTTAAGTGACTTGCCCAAGGTCACACAGCTAGTTTTGTGTTAAGTGTCTCAGGCCAAATTTGAATTCAGGACCTCCTGACTCCAGGGCTGGTGCTCTATTCACTGTGCCACCTGACTGCCTCTGAATGATTTGTCTTCTTTCAAATTTGACTAAATCCTCTATATATTTTAGAAATGAGGATTTTATCAGAGACACTGGCTGTAAAAACTATTTCCCAGCTTTGAGAATGCATGATTCTTGAGGGCCAATCTCTGTACCTTCAGCCGTTAATAGGGCCTTACACCATACATGATAGGCACTTAATAAATATGTATTCCTTGGGATTCAGTTAGCTAAGACGATGTCCTTGTCCCTCTTCTTTTTTTTTTTTTTTCAGCCTTTCTCACTTTGTGATCTCATCCAATTCTCGTAAGTTTATAGCATTTTCGATTTAGAGGTAACATGGGCACTCTTTTCAAAGATGTGGAAATGGAGGGACAGAGAGATTAAGTGACTTGCCCAAGTTGACTTATCACTAATATATAAGGCACGACTTGAATCTAGGTGGTACTGATCCAAAATCCCATGTTTTACACACTGTATCCTGAAAGCTGTACATCTATGTTACTTCCTCATACATACATCTAGCCATAATTTCTTTCTTGAACTCCAGTCAGCATCATCAGCTCCCTCATAGGTGTTTCCTCTTGGACACTATTAAACTTAACATGTTTAACATGGAACTCTATATCTTTCCCCTGCACCTAGACATTTTCAGAACTTTTTGATTTCTAATGAGGAAACCTGACCTCCTCCTCACCCAGGATTATAATTTGGTTCAACATTTACTCTTCCTTCTGTCTCTCCTTTTGTATTCAGTCAGTTACTAAATTTTTTCATGTCTACATCTATAGTATTTCTCACATCTCTTCCTTTCACACTTCTCATATATTGACAACCCTCATTCCTTCTTTGCCTGTACTAATATAATGGTTTCCTAATTGGTCTCCTTGCTACCAATTTGCATCCCCTGCATTCAGCACTCCCCCTCCCCCCAACTGCCAAAATAAGATAAAAATACATCCATGTTACTTCCATTGGGGTGACTAGGGGGGCACCTCAGTGACTTCCTACTGCTGACAGTTTAAAATAAAAATTCCTTTGCTTGGCCTTACAAGTTTTTCCATAGTCTATCTCCAATAACTCTAGTCTTATTTAATGCTGCACTTGCTTTGTCTCTCTGTTCTAGGGAGAGGATCAAGGGAATGAGCTGGACAGCTTACTATTCCATGAACACACTTGTTTTCTCTCTCTTTCGTCTCTTTGAGGTCAAATGTCCCAAATAGAATTACCTTCACAGTCCTCCATTCCTACCTGTGCTTCTCACAGTCTTTAATTTTCTTCAAGATTTGGTTCAGGTGTCACCTGTCTATCATCTCTCATAATTATTAATGTTCTTTTCCCCTTGAAATCTCTGTGACTTTCAGTATTATTGGCCAACCTCTCCTCTCCTCCGAGACATCTTTGGTGTCTGTGATCATGTTCTCTTGATTTCTTTCCCACTTTTCCTTGAATTGTACTTATTTGTAGACAAGTTTTATCCCCTCAGTTCCCATCCTCTAATAGATTGTAGGCCTCTCAATGACAGGAATTGTCATATTTATTCTTTTTATTTTGGTTTAAATCAGAATTTATTATTTAATTCAAAAGACAGGTTATGAAGAGTGTAGGAGGCACATTCAGAACAAAGAGTCAAAGATGGAGCCATAGGGGAGGGGTGGAAGAAGGAGACAAGAGAACAGAGACTCTCTAGATGGGGTGGATCCAGATTTCTGAGCCTTGATCCAGGGCACATAATGAAGGAATACATTTTTTTTTTCATTTTTCAAGTGCTTTATTAATTTCTGATTTACATCATTCATTTCCACCAGATTTTGAGTTATACATTTTCTCCCTGATTTTCCCCTACCCACTGCCCCAAAATAGCAGTCCCACAGTATATCCCCTCCTCCAATCTGTTCTCTCCTACATCTTCTCTCATACCCCCTTTGACTTTTCCACTAGGGCATGGTGGATCTCTATGCCCCAGTGCCTGTATATCTTATTTCCCAATTACATGTAAAATACTGTTTTTAATAGTGCATATATATATATGTATATATATCTCAAATGTTTAAAAAAAAAATATATATATATATATATATATATATATATATATGAATATATATTTAAACAATTGATTTTAAAACTTTGAATTCCAGATTCATTCCCTTCCTCCCTCATCACCTGCCCTTACTAGAAAGATAAGCAGTTCAGTATAGGTTGTACATGTGTAGCTTATGCAAAACATTAACATAGTTGATATATTGTAAAAGACTGACTATATTTCCCTCCCTCCTATCCTACCTCTCACTATTTCTATTCTCTACTTTGATCCCATCCCTTTTCAATAGTGCGTGCTTCCAGCTTCCTTCCTTCCCAGCCTGTCCTCCATTCCATCATCCCCCCTCTCATCCCCTTGCCCCTTACTCTCCTGTAGGGTGAGATACCCTATTTAGTGTGTATTTCATTCCCTCCCTGAGCCAAATTCAATGAGAATAAGGTTGACCCATTCCCTTTTGCCTTCCCATTCTTCCCCTCCATTGTAACCATTTTCCCTTGCCTCTTCTAAATGAGATAGTTTACTCCATTCTTTCCCTCCCCATCTACTCTCATTATATTCCTCTCTCACCTCTTAATTTCATTTTTTAAGTATCATCCCTTCCTATTAAACTAGTCCTGTGCCCTCTATCTATGTCTGCCTGTAAACATATACACACATTCACATATGTATTCATACACGCATATACCCTCCAGTATAGACATATATATTCCCTTAAACTATTTTCATACTGAGAAAAGTTTCATCAGTTAGAATTACCATTTTTCCATGTAGGAATGTAAATAGTTCCACTTTGATAAGTTCCTTATGGTTTCTTTTACTTGTTTACCTTCTCATGCTTCTCTTGCTTCTTGTATCTGAATGTCAAATTTTCTATTCAACTCTGGTTTTTTCAGCAAGAATGCTTGAAAGTCCTCTATTCCACTGAATGACCATATTTTCCCCTGAAACATGATACTCAGTTTTGCTGGGTAGGTGATTCTTGGTTTTAATCCCAGCTCCTTTGCCCTCCAGAATATCATATTCCAAGCCCTTCGATCCCTCAGTGTAGAAGGTGCCAGATCCTGGGTTATCCTGATGGTGTTTCCACAATATTCAAATTGTTTCTTGCTGGCTGCTCGTAATATTCTCTCCTTAATCTGAGAATTCCGGAACCTGGCTATAATATTCCTAGGAGTTTTCTTTTTGGGATCTTTTTCAGGAGGTGATCGGTGGATTCTTTCAACCTCTATTTTGCCCTCTGGTTCTAAAACATTAGGGCAGTTTTCTTTGAGAACTTCCTGGAGGATGATTTCTAGGTTCTTTCTTTGATTATGGCTTTGAGGTAATCCAATAATTTTTGAATTATCTCTCCTGGATCTATTTTCTATGTCAATGGTTTTTCCCATGAGATATTTCACATTGCCTTCTATTTTTTCATTTTTTTGGATCCATTTAATAGCATCTTGATTTCTTATAAAATCATTAGCTTCCATTTGCTCCAATCTAATTCTGAAGGAATGATTCTCCACATTGAGCTTTTGAGATTCTTTTTTCATCTGGCAAATTTGTCTTTTTAAGGCATTCTTCTCCTCATTGCCTTTTTGAGCCTCTTTTGCCATTTGAGTTAGTTTATTTTTCAAGGTGTTATTTTCCTCAGTCAGGCTGTTGACTCTCGTTTTGTAATTTTCTTGCATTGTTCTCATTTCTCTTCCCAAGTTTTTCTTCCACTTCTCTTATATGCTTCTTAAGGTCCTCTATGGCTTTTAACCAGCTCATATTTTCCTTTGATGTTTTTGTTGCAGGAGTTCTGACTTCACTGTCTTCTTCCTGTTCCATGCTTTGCTCCTTTTTGTCCCCAAAATAGGAGTCTAATGTTGGGTTCATCTGTTTGTTTTGTTTCCTTTGCCTGGTCATGTGGCTACTCAATTACTTGACTTTTGGGCTTTTTGCTACAGTAAGACTCTGTTACCAGACAAGGGAGCTTTCATCCCAAACTCTGGGGTTTTCTCAGCTGCTGGAGGTATTAGTTGGGAGCCCTTGCTGAAGCCTCCACACGCTTTGGCAAACTGGACACACACCCCAGGGCTTCCACCCTAGACCGCAATTCAGATCCAAGTAGGTTAAAGAAAGAGCGAATACCCCTCAGACTGGTCGCTTGGTCCCCCTATGCTCTGCAGGCCAGGAGCTGAAGATGGCACAGTGGCAGTGGCTGCTGCTCTGCAGCCCTCAAAGTCTTCTCACCCCAGGGGCAAAAGCGGAGGCACTCCCAACTACTGGGTCCCAAAGTGCATACTGCACTGAACTCTCACTTTGTCCTTTGCATCTGTATGTTGATAAATCTGGAAATGACCAGCTGCTGGAAATGACCACAGCTGGTGGCTGATAAGGCCTGCCCTGGGGCTAAAATCTCTGAGTGGAGTTGGGCTCAACTCCCAGAGCGCTTCACTGGCCAATTCCTGCTGGCCTGCTGGGCTCTCCTCAGTGGGCGGTTAGCTTCTCTGTGTCATTTTGTGGGTTCTGTAGCTCCAAAGTTTGTTTAGAGTCCTCTTTTACATGAATTGGGGAGGTGGAAGCCAGGAGCTGTGAACCTGCTTCTTGACTCCACCCCCCAACGGCTTATGTTTTAGGAAAACATGAAGGGGTGTCTAAAGTTACACATCCATCCAAAGGTCAAGGCTGGGATTCTCGTTGGATTAGCAGTACCAGTTTGCTTCCTGTTATGGAATCAAAGCATAGAAGTTTGATAAATTCCATCCCACACATTTTAGCTCTTATGAAACATTCTTATAGTTAAAATCTTGGTGCTAAAGAATTATTTTATTGCCTCTCCAACTTCTTGTACTTTGCTTCTGGTTTCTTTGAATGTGCCTGCAGCTTCTAGGCTTAATGATCAAGAGTTGCTCCTTGCTCCTCAGTTAAAGTGATCTGATCCAAATAAGGGTGTAATGCTGCATATTTCTGGTTTAAGTCCTTTAGATTTCTACTTATGTTTAATGCAATATATTTCATTACTAGACACTTCAAGCTAGTCAGTTTGTTCATATTTCAGAAATTTATGGTTTTCACTGGTGGCTGTCATTTCATGATCTTGCTCTTCATGACCCTGCTTTATCATATTTATTCTTGAACCCCAGCATCTTACTCACTGCTTCGCATATAGTAGAAGTTTCACAAATTTTTGTAAAATAAATAATGATAAAATAAGCGATAATAATGATATAGCACCTACTTCCTTACATAGTTGTTATGGGGATTAAAAGAGATTACATCTGCAAATATTTTGTAATTACAAACATTTTTTAAAAAATCACAATTTTGCAAACCAGAAAGAGCTTTATAAATGCTACCCAGAACGACTCATGATGATGAGATGATGATAACTATGGTGATTATGACAGCAATGATGATGTAGGACTGTGAGTCATCTTTGGTCCTCTGGACCTGTGGCTGGTAACTGTTTGATCAAAATTCTTACCTTTTCCTTTTACAACGTTTTTACAAAAAAAAAAGTCTTCTGTGTTTCTGCTCAATTCACTATACACCTGTTCATATGTCTTTCTAAGTTCTTTGGAAACCATCCCTTTTGTTATTTTATGACTTTTTATTACACAATAATATCCCTTTATACTTATATACTGTCCAATTTTAACTCTTTCCTCATTTGATAGATTACTCCCTTTTAGTTTCTTATAGATAAAAAATGAAAAGGATTCCCTAGCAATTGTGAATCTATGCTATTGAAGGTCATACTTGATAGTATGAGACTAAATGTAATTTTTTAAAAGAGATTGTTGGGGTATAAGGAAATTTTGGGGGAGAGGGGAAGAAAACCCTAGTATGGGTATAGTGTAAAATAATACTGTTCATAGACTGCTAATATCTTTTAAAATAGTGAATGTCTTTTGATTTTTACAACGCCTAGGCTCTTGGTTTTTAAAAAATTAAAAAAAAATCTTTTTTTACAGCATCTTCACTTCCAAATATGTCCAAAACTTTTCCATCAAACGATTTTTTATAAGAGTCATAGCAATAATAATGATAATAATAAAGCAATTGAACAAAATTAATAAAATATTAACCAAAGACATTAATTATCTTTCCTTGATATCTGTTATTTTTTATTTCCTAAATTTATCCCTTTACTTTATCACTACTCTTTGTATCTTATAAGAAAAAAACTTTTTAAAGCAAGAAAAACAAAAAGATGAAGATGAAAAAAGTCAGGAAACATGTTAATGCATTAGAAAAACACAAAACCTGATAGTTCACAAAGTATACTATGCCTGTGTTTCACACACTTTTGCCAAAAATAATGAGTAGAATTGCCAGTGGGGTGGTGGATTGGATAGGGTGTTGGCTATAGATGTAAGAAAAATACAGTCTTATTCCTGATCTCTATACTTATTTATTCTTTGGCCCTGGACAGGTCACTTAACTTCTCTCAGCTTCAATTTCCTCATCAATAAAATAGATATAATACTGGCACCTGCATTCTGGTGTTGTTGTAAGTATCAAAGGAGATGATGGCTACAAAGTGCTTTGCAAACCTTAGTGTACTATATATGCTGATTTCTCTTGAAAAGCAAAGGACAAGGGGTGGCCAGGTGGCTCAGCGAGTAAGAGCACCGGCTCCAGTGTCGGGATGACCTGGATCAAATCCGG
>NW_027187391.1:19246816-19293158 GCF_028583685.1 Petaurus breviceps papuanus
GCAAGTTACTTAACCCCGATTGCTTTAAAAAAAAAAAAAAAAGGACAAACCAAAATTGTCATCAGTATCATTTGTTTCTTTAGAGCTGTGTTGTCTTTGTACTTTTGCTGAGTTAACTTTTTTTTTAAGCAATCGGGGTTAAGTAACTTGCTCAAGGTTACACGGCCAGTTATTTCTGGGTGTGGTGCTGAGTATCTGAGTCCGGATTTGATCCAGGTCATCCCGACACTGGAGCCGGTGCTCTTACTCGCTGAGCCACCTGGCCGCCCCTGCTGAGCTAACTTTTAAAAAAATAAAATGTTACTAAAATTTTTAACATAACCCTAAATTTTCCCCTGTATTCTCTTTCAGCCTCTCAGAGATTCATACCATATATCCAAGAGATTTGTTTAAGGAAAAAGAGGAAGAAAAATACCCAGCAAAATCATTCTGTTTATCAGAGTTCTAAAAATGTATATAGTACTCCCCAATTGTGGACCTCATTTATCTGTTGCCATGTTTTTCTACATCTGGAGTGAGAAAAGATATAGAAATGTTTCCTGTCTTTTCCCAAAGATTTATAACTCTTAAAGGAAACAGGCCCAAAGAGGTAAAGTCACCCCAAAGTATGTTAAAAATTTATTCTTCCTTTTTATAACTTTGAAGATTTGTCTATTTCTGATAGTCTAGAAAGATCAAAAAAAATTTCTTTAACATAAATCAAAATTTCCTAACTCAAATCCTATCTGGAGAACTATGTTAAATAATCCCTTAAGCTATTTTCCCCCTTTTGAAACATGGTACTTTTAATTATTTTTCCTTTAAAATCAGAGGGTGATCTTTATCTTCTCAAAAAATGTGCACAGACCCTGGAAATATTTTCTCTACCTCTCTGTTATTGGCAAAAATTATTATTAGCAAAAAATATTTTCAGTATCAACATGGGTAAACTTAAAATGACAGAAATCAGGTACAGGCCCTACTTTTCTTGTCATTGCCAAAATATTTTACATACTCAAGAATCCTTACAAGTTCTATCAAATTATATTCTGAATAAAATGTTAGTTGGCTCTCTTTCTTGCTTTGCTTTCTTATAAAGTTTAAAGCAAATAAATGTTTATTCTTTTTATAAACGAATAGCCCTGGTGCTATGTAATAAAGAAAGCTATAAATTAGTTCAGCATACTGTGTCAGTTTTGTGATGACCTCCTATTTTGAGACGATTAAAAATGATTGCACATCTTGCTTATGTATTAGGAGTAGACTTGAATTATAGTTTTAAGGGTTCAAGGTTGGCATTTTAGCTACAACATCTTTTCTTGACAATTAATGGTTCTTTGGTTAAAAAAAGAAAAGTTTGTTTAGTGTAGCACACAAAAATATATCACCCAAATTAAAATTCAGGATACTGCTGGCTGTGTCCTTTCATCTTCAGGGAAATACATTGATAATACATGTTCATGTACAGTCTTCACTCAGTGGTCTTGTCAATAGGGATTCGAGCTTCATTTGAACTTCATTATAGTTGTACTGGTAATAGTGGTTATGTAATACACTAGGATTGAAAATTGCTGTATGTAAGAAATTTCAAGATCTATAGCTAGGTCCCAATTAGTATAATTCCAATTATGTCCCCCTGCAGTGGTTGCATGCATTTAAATTTGTACTTTTTGAAGTTATAATTAGGTAAAATGTATTAATTGGTTCCAGACTAATGGAAATATAAACTACAAACTTGAATAATGCAACCATTTCAGGGAATTAATTATTTTTACTAATGCGGACCTAGTTGCATTACCAAGCACAACATTAAGAGTTATCAATGAATTATATTACCATCATTTGTCTTTTGGAGGGTTGAATACTTATCTGATACCCTTTTGACTCTATGTGGGTTTATCAATCAATTATTAGAATTGCTTTTAGATGTGTTACCAGTAGTTAATTTCTTGAATCTCCTATCCTTATCCTTTTATTGCAAGGGTTCTTAATCTCTTTTTTGTCATGAACTCTTCTGGCAGTCTGCTGAAACCTAATAACCCTTTCACAGAATATTTTTAAGTGATAAAGGACATAGGATTACAAAGGAAACTGGGTATGTTGAAATAGTTATCAATGAAAAAAAATAAACAAGTTTATGTACCTTGTGTTTAGAATCCCTGTCTTAGAATCTCTACCTGAACATCAAAGCTCTATTCTTTCTGAGCTTTTTCAGTCTGGTTTCAGATTTTGTCTAAGTAGAGGGAAGAATTTTCCAACAATTAGGTTTCTCTAAGAGTGAAACAGGTTATATAATAATGAATTACTTGTTAAGGAAAGGAACTATTTATGCAGAACTAGTTGCCTACCTTTCAGAGATATTGTGCACAGTATTCTTGCTTTGGAAGGAAGATAAGAATACATGGCCTAAGATCCCTTCCAATTTCCTAGATGCTTAACTTGTTAGTTGCTAGTTACTAACCAAAGTTAATAAAGTCAACTGGCTGATTTTGGGAAGAAGAAAATAAAACTAGACTTAGTGTGTCAGTTTATATGAAAGTAAGATGAGCAAAGTGATTCGTCTATCTAAAAGGATAGGTGATAAAATTCAAATCAGGAAATTGATAAATTTTTACTTTTTAATGGATTCTTTCCAAGTGGACACCAGGAAAACCTGGGTTCAAATCTCTTACATCCATCTCCTTTATTCTTACCACATTCACCTTAGTCTAGACCCCCATTACCTCTAGAGAGGTTCTTTTTCTCATTTGGTGCAAAGAAATGCTGTTTCATAGTAGATACTTAATAAATTCTTATTGAATTACATCACACTATATGTAACTATAATAGTAAAAATGTTGAATTGACATTTTGCTAATGGATTTGTAGATTCAAGGAGAACCTTTGATGCATTCTTCTAATTTGCTGCCACTTTCTTTTGTGTTCTGGTTTCATTTTTATTGAAAATGTCAGTAGTGATATGTTCCATGTTTCTAGAAGGATTTCAATTCCTCAGTTTTTGGATTTCTCACATTTCACAATTATAGACTACCAACAGTTATTTAAAGATAAGAAACAGTGTCGAAATTGTGTACCTTCTGGTAATTTTTCTATTATTTTGCAGAAGCAGAATGAAACTCAGTAGACTCAATGACCATTTTGTACTGTTCTGTATCTTGTATAATAATAATGATGATGATGATAAGAAATACTAATAAGAATTAGTAATAATTATAATACTACCTAGAATTTTTATAGAGCTTTAATGATTTCAAAACACTTTAAATATATTTATTCATTTGATCCTCAGAAGAACCTTGAAAAGTAGGTGCCCCCATATCCATTTTATAGATGAGGAGCCTAAAGGTGAGGGAAGTTAATGACTCACCCAGGTTCCTCCATTGTCTGAGAAAGAATTTGAAAACAGGACTTCCTGACTGCCACTGAAGAGATTTATACAAAATTAGTAGATCAGCATTATGTAAGTGAATCTCTTATCTATTGTTACCAATTATAATGTAATAGATACTGTTTTGGTTTAAGTGCTTGGGTTTGGGAAGGGAATAATGCCTAAGCTTTAACATCTACTCAGACTTTGGTTTAATATGATATTAAGTATCTCAACCATTCTTTGTTAGCTTGAAATCCACTTATTTTAAAATTCACCTCTCTTTTATTATGTTATATTTACCCTAGCCAGGATTTCATACATCTCAAGAAAAAGCAATAATAGTCTGAACTATATGTTAAACTTTCCTTAATTGAATGCTATGGGTACAAAAAGAGCTCTTTTACCAACCAATAGACTAATGTGCATTAATTTAGACATTTTTTTAGATATAATTGTGTGAGTGAAGTGATCTACTCTCTCGTGTGTAAGATTGGACTGTTTGTGCTAAAATTTAAAAGGTTCTGCTTGTGGATTGTAAGAAGACAAATGACACATCTCTAGGATTCAAGAAAAATAGTAATGTAATCCCGTGCCGTGTTGATAAGTGCATAAAAGAAATAGAAACATTTACCAATCATCTTTTATTTTTATCTAATTCAACTTACTATAAAATATAACACAAATGGTGAAGCCATGATTACAAAGTTACAGAAGTGACATTTTATTGATGAATTTCCTGTTCTCTTCTTCAAGTTTAATTTTTTTATTTTTTTGCTGTTTGGAGGGCAATTGGGGTTAAGTGACTTGCTCAAGGTCACACGGCTAGTTTTTGTGTTAAGTGTCTGAGGCCTGATTTGAACTTAGGTCTTCCTGACTCCTGGGCCTGTGCTCTATTCACTGAGCCACCTAGCTGCCCCCCTCTTCAAGTTTAAAAATGATGTTAATGATGTGTACTTCTTGTGGAAATACCTAAGCATAGTGTCCAGCATATAGGAGGTGCTTAATAATAGCTTTTTAATTGACTAGCCAACTCACTGAGGGCAGACCTTTAAGAGCAAAAATTATTTTTAGGTGATTTCGACTTCTATGGTTTTAGTTGCATCTTGTGTCTTTGACAATGTTTTTCTCCTCCATCTTATTGAATCCATTTTTCAATGTTTAATAGACACTACAGTGAAACTCTCATCTTTTAACTTATGCTTAATATCTTAAGAGTAGTATCTCTTCAACTAGTTTTCTAATACCATCCTCCATTTCCCCAAAACAGACTTTCTGTTACTTTACTGAGATTAAGAAAAGGGAAAAAAAAAAACTTTTGAAAATTTGAAATATCTTAGTTAAATTACCGTAGAAGAGGAACATAAAATATGTTGTTTTATGGCTCTTATTTATTACCTAGACACGATAGGTAAAATATGAAACAGACCTAAGCTTTATATGTATCTCTTCAAATACATGGTTGTATTTCTGAATTTGCACTGACTGTTGGTTCATTGATAACTAGTCAAAGAAAGTATTTGGAAGTAGGTAAGCTTTTGTAGAAAGGTCAATGGAAGGAAAATGCACATCAAAACTCTTTGAGATAACATTCTTCCTCATTTATCTCAATTTAGCTTCAAGGTAAAAATATAAAATGACAAACTTACCAGTTGGCGTCAGTTCTGTGCACTTACTGTAATTGGGTGTCCCAATGTGAATAACACTCTATATCTTCCCTTCCTTCCCTCTAGGATATAGGGCAAATAATTGGCTAGTTTTCTTTTTTGAGTGTGAAGATGTCAAGCCATTGCTGATCTACAACTTTAATCTCTTTTAGTCACTAAAGCATCAGGGAATGCAATATGTTAATTTGGGGTGTAGGATATCTTATCATTATGATGTGCTTTGGGGATATCTTTGGTCACAAGAGACACTGAATGTGGATCTATTAGTGTTTGGGTTTCTTTTTAACCATATTTTTCCTCTTTCTGAACTCTAGAAATGAAGTCCATGAGTATATAAGACAACCATGGCCATCTTCTAATATTTGAAGCATTGTCAAGTGAATAGGGATTAGAATTATTCTTTTTATCCCAGAGCATCAAAGTAGGAACAATGAGTGCCATTTACAGAGAGGTAGATTTTGGCATGATTCTTTGGCAAGAATACTTCTTATCCATTAAGATTTTTTCAAAAGTGTAATCAGCTACCTGGAAAAGTAGTTCTATTCCTCTTATTAGAGGTCTTCCAGCAAAAATTGAGCAAACATTTATTAGGTATTTTATTATGAAGATTCTTTTTCTTATATGTTCAATTAGTTGTTATATAGACTGACTTTGTATTTATTATTCATCTTATGTTAGAAGACTTGCATTCTGAGATAATTTATCAAGTTCATGACTCTGAAAATTTATTATGCATAAATTGGGCATATATCAATTATTTTGGTGCTATAAAAGACTGAAAAAATGTCAGAGAACCAGGTATCAAAGGGTTTTAATGGAAAAAAAAATAAGAATATTGTCTCCTTAGTAGCTATTACTTGTTGCCATGTTCAAATGGAAATTTGACCTGGTTAAAAATCTGGTGTAGTTTATAGTCCAGTATACTGAATTTACCACCGCTTGAGTAATAATGTACTTAGGCAGCTGATTTTTCATTTTGAGACACGTCTCCATTAGGACTTCAAATTTCCTCATTTTTGAATGAAAAAATTGGAAGAGATAATATATAATGCCCTTTCCAGCTCAAATCTATAACCTGGTGAATGGAAGTTATGCCTACAGGAAGGAGATTCTTTTCATTTTTTTGAAAGTAAAATAATAAAAAAACCCCCTAGATCTAAAAAGTTTTTCCACAAGTGTTTGACTTGCGGTATTTAAGATCCTCTGGGGCCCTGTCAGCAGAAAACTGCCTCACAGCATCATTTAGCATTGAAATGGAAGTAATTATGTTTTTGTGGTTTCTGAATTAGCTCAGCAAAAGTATCCAGGATTTTCTCCAGGGAAAGTCACTTTATTATGTCAACAAAATTTTATGAATTAGGTAAAAATGTACTAAACACCTTTGTCCTATTTTCCCCTTCTCAGTGAAACTACCTTAACATAGAAATCATTTTGATATAAGGACACTTGGGATACTTGACACTACTGTGAGGTTTAAGCCAAGAGTTTTAGAACACTTCAAGCTTGGACTTTTTGCAGTGTCTTTATTAAATGTTTAATGTCTTCATTTGTATTGAAACACTAATGAATGGAGATAAGCTGTGAATATTTGGACTAAAAACTCTAAGTTTAAATTAACTGTTACACTTCCTTATGTGTTAACAGCAATATTCTATACCTGAAGTTTCAGTTGCATATAATATAAATCAGTATTAAAATAGATACATTTTAAAATGCTGTCCAGTGTTTGATTTATGTTATCAGAGAACTGAATATAAACTTAATTTTAATAGCAAAAAAATTGAAAAACATATAAGGTTATTACTTGTATGAATGCAGTCCTATATTTCAATTTCTGACCTATGTATTTTAGATTTCCTAGATTGTTTAAAAATTTATACATCTTGATAAAATAATATTTATCTTGTACCTCTTTCTTTTCAGAGGTAGATGGGTATGAATGTGAAAAATTTCATCTATGATCAGGCTGAGTTTATATGTTAGTTTATTTTTGCTGAACTGTTTTTGTTATCTTTTGTTATCTTTATTTTTAATCAGCATTTGTTATAATGGATGGTTTTCTAGGTAAAGTTAGAGGGAGGTATATTTGTAAATAAAAGTGATATAAAGATGAAAGCTATTTTTTTAAAACAAAAAAGGTGGGGTTTTTCCTTTTTAATAAAATTTCATTTTTGAAATATGCATAGTTTATTGAAATATCTTCTAGTCAGCGAAAATTAAAAGCAAAAATACAGTTGCTCTTCAGATATTTTACAAATAGTTAGTTGAATTAAGTTAAACAAGAATACAATTGTCCTTATTCTCATTACCTATCTCCTTTCCACTATTTTGCTCTCCTCTTTTCAATCAGTAGTCCAGAAATGTTGCCACAGTTGCAAAACTTAGATGAAAACAGCTACCTTCATGATTTCAGGAAATGGAGTAGAGGGGGAAAAGCAAATAAACAAAACAAAACAAAACAAAAAAACCAATCTGCAAACAAAGTAGATCTCATTGTATGCCTCAGCAGAGAGAATAGATTTTATTTTTTTAAGTTGATCTGTGTCATGATGACAAACCCATTCTATTAAACAGCACCCTCCTGGGAATGCCTACTCTATTAGAACTGACCTATTACTACAAGCTTTGCTTAATTTACATAGTAGGAATCTTTCTACCACCCTCTTCCACTTTTTTGAGAGGTTGAACAGAAGAACTTTATGAGTTGAATGCTCTGTTGAAGAGAAAAAACTGATTAGATCTTTACCAGTCAAGAGATAGTCTCTTAGAAATTTCCTCTGGCTTTTGTTAATGATGCAAAGCCAACACCTAACAGGGAGAAAAAGGTCAGTAAAAAAGAGAAGCTAATTATTTTCTCACAATCAAGAAACATTTCTTTAGTTTCCTTTTTAACAAAGGCCTAGATTTATTACACCCCCGTGAATGAAGTTGAATTTAAATGAGCAAATAAAATACTTTTCTCAGGGGTACAGTTATCCCAGTCCCTAAAACAGCGTCAGAAGCAAAGGAATTTTAACAATTTGGAAAAGTACAAGTAGAGTAAGTCTACAAGTTAAAATAACTTATGAAAGATACATGTCAATAGTAAGATAAATGATATATGTTCTAAATAGGTCACTAGCATAACATAGAAAACCATATATTGCAACATTTCAGTGACTTGTGACCAATTGATCTGGCTGTTCCATTGCCTGTATATCCCCATCCCATTTATGCTATATATATATTATATGCTCATCAGGCAGCTAAGTGACATATGGGATACAGCACTGCATCTGAAGTCAAGACCTGAGTTCAAATATGGCCTTAGGCACTTATTAGGTGGGTGACCTTGGGCAAGTTATTTGACCTTTATCTACTTCACTTTTGTCAGCTATGAAATGAGAGTCATAATAGCATCTACTTCACAGGATTTTTGAAGATCAAATGAGAAAATATTTATAAAGTACTTGGCAAATGATAGGTGCCCCCACAAGTCTCAGACTAGACTCTCTTTTCTCTCCCCTCTTCTGCCATTCCTCCTTTTTTTCCTTCCCTCTCTTCTGTCCTATTCTTCCACAGATTTTACAAAGGATCCATCCAATATGCTGGAGGCATTCCTATAGATCATGGGTGGCACTGGAACATTGGCTGTCTATGTGTTAATTTGTAGCAGTTGCTACCCGATTGTGCCATTTCTCTTTTCTGCTCATGTTTCCTTACTGATATCCATTTAAAAGCAACTTTATGTAGTACTTCATGAGAAATATATAATATACTTCATAGGATTATAAATTTAGAGCTGGCAGGAATCTCAAATGTTACCTAAATCAACTCTCTTCGTTTATAGATGAGGAAATTGAGTACCAGCATGGTTAATTGAGTTATCTAGAATCATACAGAGTGTTGTTATGGAGCTCGACTTTGACTATATATTTTTGGACTCCAGTTACAGTACTTATATCTCTCCAGTACTTTTTTGGATTACTCAGTGCTCTAATTTATCAGAGATTGTTTTGTTTGAATTTTCTCCATCATATAGTATCACTAGAATATTTGTGTAGAAAAAGTTGGGTATTTGTTCTAAAGAGTAAATTATAATAATTAAAAATATGGTAAATTTTTTTCTAAATATGAACCAGCTCCACCCTCTTCCATCTATTCTTTACAAGGAGCATAGTTAATCTATTTAATTTTTCTTATATGAATTATTAGTCCAGTCTTTCTTGTATATTTTTAAATACCATTGAGGATGCCTGTAATGTTCTGAGGCTTGATGCAATCAGCACATATCTGTAGGAAATCCCGCTCCTATTTGAACTTTGCAGAAAACTTTCTCCAGAATGGGGATAAGAACCTGTGGCCAGTATGCATTTCTTGACCATAGTTAGAAGATTATTGACTGCAGTTCTTTTTGTTGTTGCATCTATCTAGGAACACAGGCACCAGAGAATTCTGGGTTGGAAGAGAAGAAAGAGTCTTCAAACCTGCATCTTTCTCCACTGAGTTTGTCTTTAAAAAAATTGTTTTTACATAAAATAAACACATTATATTCTCTACACTTTTCTAGGCAATTATTTTACTCTGTATCTTCTGCATTTCTACTTCCATCTGCTGTGTATCTTTTAAAAGTCTCCTTTTTTATGTGTATTAATATCCACTCACATGCCTGTCCCCATGAGAAAACTCTCACTTTCACTAATATGAATTGTTCTGCAAAATAAATCAAGGCATTGGACATGCCTGAGAATGAATATTTGGTTCTGCACCTCAAGTTATCAGCATTTTGCCATGAGAAAGAAGGTATATTTCATCATCAGTCTTTTGAAGTCATGATTGACTGCTGCTTTAGTCAGAATGTTGACGTCTTAGAAAGTTATTTCTCCACACATTGTTATGATCATTGATTAAACTATTCTACTTCTACTGACTTCATTCTGTATTAATCCATATGAATCCCTATATGTCTGACTCTGGCATAGTCTTTATTTTTAATCGTATAATTAAATTCCATTTTGTTTGTGTGCTACAACCTGTCTAGACGTTCCCAATTGATGATGATTTATTTTCTTTCCAGTTCTTCACTTAAAAAAAAGTACTATAAATATTAATGTACACTTATGTCTTTTCCTTCTAATCTTAAATTCTGTAGGATAAATGATTAATAATAATAATATTATCACTGATTCAAAAATTATGTGCAATTCAATATCCTTCTTGGTATGATTTCTAATTATTTGGAGTATAGTTAGACCAGTTAATATTTTCTCCAGTGGTGCATTAGTACATCTATCTAGCTATATCCCCTCCAATATTGACCAGTCTTTTCTTTTTTTTGGCTCTTTGCCAAACAGCTTTTTAAGACGTTCATCGTCACTCCTCATTGGCACTTCCCCACATAGTGCACAAAATATTGAGTTGAAAAGTCCAAATGTAGGGATTTTAGGATGATTGCTCATGACAAATGATTTCAATAGAATTCCTGGCAGATTATTTCCATTATATGTTATCTTTGACTGTCCTTCAACTGTTTAATGTGTGTGTGTACATACATACATATATATATATATATACATACATATGTGTGTGTGTGTGTGTGTGTGTGTGTGTGTGTGTGTATATGCAATATACCCACACAGAGTTCTTTCATAATAACTATTTTGTCTCATGTCAAGCTTTTTCTGAGTGTATATTTTCCACAAATATTTTCACCACTTTTTGAGATACAATCATTCATAATCTTTCACCTTTCCCCACGTTTTACAAAGTTTTCATGTCTGTTGGTCAGGTTAGGAAGTTTGTGAGTACTTTTGACTTGGGTAGCTTTTTATGTTGGTTTAATTTCTTAAAGAAATAGTAAATGCGTGATTATCATAAATTTTTTTCTATCTCCTATTTTGGAGTCACCTTGTTTTAGAGGTCAGATTTTAGTTATTGTAATGATATATATTGTCTTTCCCTTTTTTTCCAGTTGTTTTAACCAAAATAGAAATATGACTACACATTCCTTCCAATAGTGTGGCAACTTGACATTCTTAGTACTAATGATTAAACTAATATTTACAACATCTAATAACTCATATTCTGAGCAGTTATTTTCCTCTTCTCTCTCAATCTGCCATTTTTCTTAGGAAAATCAAGGCATCTGAACAAAAGAAAAGCCTTCATATTTTTGTTTTTTGTTTTTTACTTTTATTGTTTACTGTTATTTAAAAAAATACAACACATAATTGTGAGCCTTGAAGGGGCAAGAGGCTCTTATCTACCAAGGTGGGCTGATTCTCATGTGACTGAAATTGTCTGCCTCCAGACTTGTACTTATCTTTTCTAATTTGATAGAATCTGCATAAACATAAGGCCTGCTGTTGTAACCTTCAGAAACCCATAGTAACCTCCGCGTCATAATGAATCATGACAGGAAGGCCTTGAATGGAACATGTTAACAAAGAATACTATTTTATGGAGCAGTGGTTTATAAAGTTTTTTTCACCTGTATTCCTTGCCATAAAACATTCTTTTTTACTAACATACTTGTTTAATTCAACAAGCATTGATTACATGAGAATGAATGAGAATGATGTTATTTAAATTGCTTTACAAATCTTTTAGCACTAGATGCATATGAGATATTCTTTTTAAATTTGATTTTAATTATCTTTTTAACTAATATACATTTTTTATTTCCTTCCCAACTCCTCATATTAACAAAAATGAAAAGGGAAACCTTTGTAGTAAATATGCATTGTCAAGAAACGGAAATTCCCGTGTTGACCATGTCCAAAAATGTATGTTCCATTCTGAGGCCTTCACTTCTCTGTCAGGAAGTTGGTAGCATCCTTCTTATTTGGCCCTGTGGAAAATTGTTGATCATCATATTGTTCAGAATTCTCAGATCTTTTAAAGTTTTTTTTTCTTATAATGATGTTTTACAAATGCCCTGCCTAGTTCTACTTACCTTACTTTGCATCAGTTCATATAAATCATCACAGTTGCTCTGAAAGTATTATTATATTATTTCTTAAGGCACAGTAATGTTTTATTACAGTCATATACTCTTACGTTCAGCCATTCTCTAAAAAATGGACACCCTCTTAGTTCTTTGCCATCATAAAAAGTTACTACATTTCTGTACATATGAGTTCTTTTCCTCATTCTTTGATCTCTTTGATGGCATAAAACTAATCATGGTATAATTATCATGATTACTATATACTCTTATCAGACATTAAAGCAGACATATGATGATAAACAATTTTATTGCTAATTTTCTTTTTTTTCCCACTTGGTCACCCTCTTTGAATGGACATTATTATTGTGTTGTCTGTACTTCACACATGAAGTAAGATTGAAACGTGACTTTTGATAGAATTAGTTTCTTGAGTGTAAGCATTGCTTTAGTGTCTGCTAAGTAATAGCAGCTTCAGAAGCCTACAGTAATGTCCATGTCACCATGAAACATGAGTGTAAGACCTTAAATGAAGTATGTTACCTAAGAATGCTATTTTATTGAGGAGTGGTTTTCAAAGTTTCATTTGCCAGTTTTCCTTGCCATAAAAATCTTTTTTGTTAACACCCATATTTGTTTCATTCAATAAACTTTGACTACATGAGAATGAATAAAAGAATGAGATGTTATTTTAGTAAAGTGCTTGCTAAGCAATATTGGCTTAATAAATGCGTGTTCAGTTTATGGAATGAAAATGGAGTGGCTTGTTTAAAAAAGACTAGAAGAGCGAACTTAACTATTGCCTGGCAGTGGGACATAGAGAGGCATCAGAATGGGAGGGAGGCAAATTTAGGCTGGGAAGAGCATTTGACACAAAGAAGGTCTTTGTGTCCTTAGAAAGTAGAGAACAGAGCCATTTGCTTCTAAGAGCCTTTGCCTTACTATGACTATCTTGGTGGCATTTAATTAGTATATAAGGATTATACAGATCAAAGTCATATACCTTGGAGAAGTTGCAAGAGTATATAAGTCATGGTCCCTTCTATTCTGGAGCCTGCAGGGTTGTATGGTTTATTTGCAACCTACAAATATGTTATATGATAATTTTACCATAATTATAATCCAGAGTGAATCCAGCTGAGTGTTACTAGCATTTCCTTCAGTAGAGAAAATATGGTAAAGTCATTATTGAGACATATTACTAAAATAGGAGGTGTTCTTTTTAGACATAAGAGGAGATAGTAGAATAGTGTATTTTATTCGTGCCTCCAAGATATTAATAGGATTAGAGAAGGTTATCTAGTGTCTTAGGTGAATCTTACATGGGAAGACGAGTGAGAATCACACATAATGTGAATGTATAAAGGAATCATACCTTGCAGTGGTAGATATCTCAGACCTATGTAAAAGTATCATGTATTTTAGCATTTAATTGCCTAAGAGAGGTATACAAAGTGTTATGTGAAATAAGAGAAAGAAGGGACCATTTCTTACTGGAAGGATCAAGGAAGTCTTTCTGAAGGATGATGATTCTGAGGTAAACTTTAAAACACAGATTGGATATCAAGCTTATAAAAATTAGGTGGATTACGGTAATGGTTGTTTGTAGTAATCACAGGTATATGAGAAGTGATGGAAGACTAGAAAGAAATAAACACAAACAAAACAACTGTGAAACTATATATTGAAATTGTTATATATGTAAAAAAACAAGCAAGCTGTCCCTAACAGAAATCTACAATTCCATGTACAATCATTCCTCTTTTTTAAAGTTTTGTTTTATATATAAAATTACTCACTTATCTTGATATTTGTTAAATCCATAGTAAAATAAATTAGAAAGAAAATAATTCTGAACATAAAGAATATAGCAAAAATAGCATAAAAAATATAGCATAAAGCAAAAATTTGGTATAAGGAAGCTTTGGGTATCCATCCGACTCTACCATAATATTCAAAGTGCTCAGGGTGAACATTATTGCTATAGACAGACTTCATTCATGTTCTGTACAGCTGCCTTCCCATCCTATATTAATGGCAACATAACAGTGTTTTTTATCTCAGACTCCATTATTAGAATTAGAAATTATATAGGAGATGTAGGAATATATATGAATGCATCTTTACTATCCCACACCAAGCTTTCTCCTTGCATATCTTTGGTCGGGAATAATCCATCCACATCTCATTTCTTTGTAATGTTGAACAACTCATTCAGGTTCCCCCCCCCACTCCCAAGATTTCCTCTGTAATCACACAATGAATTCATTTTTCCTGTCTAAAAAGATTCTTTCCTATCCATTGGGGGGTGGAATTCTTCTCATCATACTTTCCTGAAATTATGTGTCTACCCCTTGGAAGTAGATCCTCTTCCTTTCCTCAGGTACAGTGCTACTGTTACCACTAACCTAATATCAATCCAGTCCAGTCCAATAAACATTTATAACCATCAGTGACACTGAGGAAAAGTTGTCCATTTATTTGAATTTATTTCAATTGTTAAGGTAATATGGGGCAGATAATATAACCCCCTTTTCTCCTTCTCCATCATATCAGGAAGCTCAGTTTTGCTTTCCCACTTCCTACATATGTAAGGAAGGTCTAGTGCAAAGGGCACTAGGAGAGAGAAGGTCAGAGTTCTTGTCCCAAGCCAAATCTTTATTTATTAGCCCAATGACTTGGGGTAAATTTTACTTCTCTTACCGCATGTCTTCGACTCCACTTTGTACATCTCTTGGAGGGGATCTTCATAGTACTCAGAGTTCTCCCCTACACCTCCAAAGTGCTTTGGTTTTATTTTGCATGTATACCTTTTGTACTTATCTGTGATGATATTGTCTCTTCCTGGTGGAATGTTAGTTCTTTCCCAACAAGAGCTGTATCCTTTTGTCTTTGTATCTTTAGTGGTTGACTAATATTAGCCATTCCATAAATACTTTATGAATTAATTCAATTTGGTATAAAGATAGTTGCCTGATCTTCCTCACAGTGTTTTTGTGAGGGTCAAGTGAGATTTATTAGTGAAAGTTGGACAAGCTTGTCCCAGGCTTTTCCATGTTTATCTCAATTTTCAGCAGTGTGCATGTGTGTGTATGTGTGTGCTCATGTATATTTGTGCAACATAACTTACTTTTGGAGACCATATATTGCCTACCAGAGATAAAATATCCGTTTTCAGTAGTTTTTTTTTAGCTGAGTGACTTCATTTCAGAAAAATTAATTATTGTTCTGATATTCCTGTGATCCATCTGTGATTAAAGTTTAGAATGTGATCAAAATCGGAGGTGTTACATAACAAATATCTTTTAATCGTAATGGAAAATTCAGGGTAAATAAAAGTCATATGTCATTTGCTTCCCTTCCACACTGGGAATTGTGCAGAAATGAGTGTTGTAAACATTTTTCCTTTCATTCTGACAGGTAATATTTGAGGCTGAAGTCTCAGATGAGAGAAATGGCTACATTGCCATTGATGACATCCAAGTTCTGAGCTATCCTTGTGGTAAGTGTGATTAAGAGCTGTGTTTTTCTGGGACTATTCAGAACCTATTTGATATTGGCACTGACTTGAGTTTTCATCACTTGATCACTCTTCTCTTTTTCTGTCTCTAGTATTTCTTTTTACTGCTTTTAGGAAAACCATTTCATGGTTGTTGCAATAACTTGTATAAGAAGTATTCCTCATTCCTTGGGGAACATATCCATCCCTGTTAATTCAGTTTAATTAAAAAAAAAAAAACCTTTTACTAAGTGCAAGGCCTTGTATATGTAACTATAGAGATCAAGAGGTATATAAATTATGGATTAGAAATTTATTTTGAAATTTTTATCCAGTATCCAAAAGAACATTAGAACCACAATAAGGAAAAGTAGTTCATTTATTTTAATTCATCCCAGTTCTTAATGTAATATTATGCAGATCACCTTTTTTTCCCTTTCCCTCGTACTGTCTTCCTTTTCATCAGTTTGTCTGGATAATTGCTACATCTTTTGTGTAGCATGTCCTACTATGTCTCCTACTATGTTGACCAGAGATTTTTTCCGTCTAGGCTATTTAATAGAAAAGGGTGGTAAGAGCCCTAGCAGCTGATGCAATTACTGACTGGTACCTAGGGAGGAACTTTATCTGAACTTTCTTTTAAGGTCACAATTGATATGTGTGTGTGTGTGTGTATATATATATTTATGTGTGTGTGTATATACATACACACATACATATAACTATGTGTATATACATACATACATACATTTTATACACACACATCTATATATATATATATATATATATATATATATATATATATATATATATATATATATATATATATATATATATATATACACTCAAGCAACTTGCCGCAACCCAAATAGACAAATATTTATATATTCAAAAATGTTTCTTAATGTGGGTTCATTGTATTGCTTAAATTAAAGGATTTCTCTTAGAAGACATAGGCATACACATAGTTAGTTGGACCTTTACAGTAAAATGCTATATTTAGAAACGGAAAAAAAAGTCAAGTGTAGGAACTAGTTTTGCTTCTTCTGGTCTAAGTATTCAAATAGATTCTTATGTCAAATAGGAATGCTGATCAGTCTCAGTTATAAGACTTCATTAATATATTGTTCCATATATTATGTTCTATATGTCACAATCTGGCCCATTTCCAGATAGACTTTTGTACATATCTCTTGGTCAAATCACATCCACTAAAACATAACAATTACATAGAACTGCTGAAGCCAGGTTTAGAACAATTCACTTATAAGGCATATTCCTATCCCCTAAAACCTGATTATAAAAGGGCTTATAGTTTCTGTTGAGTATTCAGATATCCTCCATGTCAGGTTTATATACTTGTTTACATATATGTTCTGTCATTGATGTGAAAGAACATTATTAAAAACAGGTGCCATAGTTCCACTTTTATTACAATGGCAGCTAATTGCTTCTAGTATTTTGGGAGAGCAGCTAGCATCTTATTAGAATCAAATACAAGCTGCAAAAGTCTTAACTGTCTCCTCTAAGAATAAAGAGGTAGGAAAATTATTCACTCCAAGGACTAATAAGCATCATAGATTCTCTTGTAACATTAATGTGAAAAAGTAAGTAGTAAGTATGCCAGCCTAGTGATCATTTGGACCTTAGAAAAATAGATATTGAATACAGAAAAAGGCTTTGGCTACAAACAAATTGCTAAACAAAAGTGGATAACTTTAACTGTTATTTACCAATAATGTGGTATTCTAATGAGCCCCCAATACTTTCTAATTGTAATAGTTTTCAGTTGATTTTTAAGGAAAGCATTAGGAAACTTTTTGTTTTAACAGGTAATTATGCAAAAAAGTATATCTGAGGGATATATAAATTATATCCTTCAACTATAGTCATCTCTTTTGTCAGTATACTATTTCACTTGGGTGACTTTCCTGAGACTGTACAGACATAAGGATTTAGTCACACAAACTGTTACTGTATTTGATGGCACCTGAAATGCTATTTTCTTGGAAGCACTAGATAGAGAAAACTTTGGCAGTTTTACTGTGGGGGCTCAGAGATGGGAAGGAATGAAGCTTTGGCTAATTAAATGGGGTGTTGGCATACCTGTGGCATGGTTAGGATTTTTAGAACACAGATAAGCTTGGACTTGTTTCTGTATGCTTACATTATTTTGCCTGATATTTTCTGTATTGAGTGCTTTTCCTTATTACAAATTGTAATGGTTTTTATTATTATTCACTTAGAACTTTAAATAGTTGTCACTCAGTAATTATTGAGTGTATATACATTATTGAGTGCAAATACCCATTGCATATACAACATTATCTTTGCTGTGGTCCAATATTCAAAGAAAACAAAGTTACTAATAGGAAGAGAAAGGAGACTGTTGGAGAGAGAAGAAAATTTGTTTTTTTTTCCTTTTTGAGAAAATATATCTTTTTTGAGAGAATAGAATACCCTCCTTTTCATGGAATTTCTGTTGGCCAATTTTAGAATTTGTAATTTTGTTAATCTTTGGGAAATAGAAATACAAAATGTGGGGTTCCATATGAATTGTGATTTTCTTTTTTTTCCCCTCTCTCCATAGATAAATCCCCTCATTTCTTGAGGCTGGGTGATGTAGAGGTCAATGCAGGGCAGAATGCTACATTTCAGTGTATTGCTACTGGGAGAGATGCTGTGAATAACAAGTTATGGCTGCAGGTAAGCCTAATTACTCTGTAGGGCTAATGTGGATAAATTTGATAATGAAAAATCACCAAAACCACATGAGCACAGATTATATTTTAATTCTTTTATTTGGTCATGTAACTTTTCTCTTCTTGGCTTATACTGATTTTGTGAAAATTCATCCTTTTCCTTGCTCTCCAGTTAAGGACGTGAATTAATTTATTGAGGAATTTAAATATTGTGTCTTCTATCAACTCCTAGTTAAATTTCATTTTTCTTCCAATTTCTCTGTATTCAACTTAAAAAAAATAGTTCCTTAGAATAGTTGGAAGTGAAAAGAGTAGAAAAAAATTTCTTTCATTTTAAAGTGCTTCACAAACTAGATTTACTAGAGCATGGTTCATAAGATGGAGAACTGTCAGTATGATAAATTACATTTTGAGAAAGCTTTGGGGCAATATTCCAAGCAATGTGTAGTCCAACAAAAGAAAATTAAATTGTTCAGAGTTTAGGTGCATGATGGATAAACTCAGATTTCAGGGTCAAGATTAGGTTAACTGAAGGATAAGTGTACAAATTATGCAGAAGAAAATAATATATGTAAAATGAAATCTGAAGAATCAGATTGGCCAAGTGAGAGAAACAGTCTAAACCAGAAAATAAACATAGAAGTGAGTTTGGAGAAGGTGGGAATGAGATGAGGAGATTATGTCTTTGAAGCATTGGAGAATGGACCTGTGCATTGAGAAGTAACATCAACGAAGTTAATTTGAGATTCATAAACCCTTATTAGCTAGATGAGTCACATAATCTTTGTGGACCTCAGTTTGTCATTTGTAAAAATGAGAGTGTTGGCTTCCGTGTCTTTAAGGTTTCTTATAGCTTTAAATATGTAATTCTATGATTACATACTATTTTGACTCACAAAATCTTAGAGTTAGAAGGGACCTAACAGGACATACAATCCAGCCCACAGGTGATTAAAAATTCCTTATCCAACATGTGTAACATGTGGTGATCATATTTTTTCTTGAAGATATAGATGACAAATTATCATTGTGCTTTTGCTTAAATGCCTACCAACTTATATGTCAGATTATTCCACTTTTGGATATTTTCACTTATTGGAAAGTTTTTCCTTAAACCAAGTGTTTAATATGCCTGAAAACTGGCTGATCAAGGCTATATGTAATGAAGTGGTCTGAGAAATATTTTATCCTAACCAACTCAAAATAAATTAGGGGAGTTGGTAGCCTTGAGTTCTAGGATAAAGAAAGGAAATGTGAAGACTTGATGAAAAGCAAATAAATGAATGTTTGTATAAATTACTATTTAGTCTGCCAATGTCTATTCATATTTACTATCATTTATCTTTTAGTTCTCTGCAAAGGCAGGATTACTGTGTCCAGTAAGTCTGAATTTATAGTCAGTAGTGAAAGAAACTTTTATACTTTTTTTTTTCTGAATAGTCTTTGTACCTTTAGAACCTATATAAAATTGTAATGGAGTCTGTGCTCCAAAAGGAACTTCTGGATATGACTTTTTCTTTACATATTAAAATAAAAATGAATCCCCTGAGATGCATTCCCAATATACTTGTGAAATACATAAACAAACAGAAATCTTGAGGGTTGAAAAGCATGATACCCATCTTCTCATATTTGAAAGGTTGTCACAGAGAAGATGAATTAGACTTGTATTGATTTCTCCTAGTTCTACCATTTGGGGCAAACATGTCAAAGTCCTAATGAAGCATAGACAGCCTTAGCATAAGCAAAGATTTAAAACAATTAGAACTATCCTAAATCGAAATGGGTTACCTTAAGGAGGTAGTATGTCCTCCCTCACTTGAAGTCTTAGACAAAGACTGGCTGACAATTTGATTTTGTTTATTGTTTATTTTTAAAGATAAATGTATTCAGTGTCAGACTATAATATTTTACAACCATTTGCATGGGTGGGGAAAATAAAATACGATCTCTTTGTTGGAATGCTGTATATAGTGCATTAAACACAAAAGAAATCAACATGTTATATAACTAACAAGAAATATAGTGCTGATGTTTTATTGTTTTGTTTTCTTTTTGGACTCACACACACACACATGTGCACACACGCACTATTATTTAAAGCACATCATCACTGTGCCTGAGTTCACAAATCACTGGTAAATTAAAGTTTTCCTATTACTTTTTTGAGTCTCCTTTCCTTCTAAGTTTTTCTTTCTACCAGTAATTAAAATTTGCCATTGCAGGAACTACCATACCTGCCTTTGTTATGTGATTTCAGAAAATATTTGCCCCCATTCTAAGGTCTGGAGTTTCTGCCTCCAAAGTTTTGTTCCTTCATTGAGCCATAATTTGATGATGTGTATTGTATTTTCCAAAATGATTTAAGTGTCCTTCCTTCACATTTAGAGTTGTTTATACTATTACCACTTTCACTCTGGCCCTCTCCATTTCAGTTATATCCTCTACCATCCTAAAGCCACCATGACCAATGAAGTTTCCACCTTGGCCTAAGTTACATTTACACAAAAGATGAGATGTCTCTACCACCAAAAGAACTCCCAGAACCATTTCATTCTCTTCATTTATATTAAACACTAGCCATTTCTTGTTTTTGTTACTTCACAGTTTTTATTTTTACAGTATGGTAATTTTATTTAAAATATTAATTGAATTTTTCAGTGAAAGTATAAGATTATTTTCTCTTTCTCATCTCCTTTCCCCATTGGGAAAAAAAAATAAAATTCTTACAATAATTATGCATAGTTAAGAGAAACAAATTTCTTCAATGGCTGTATTAAAAAATATATATCTTAATCTGCTCCCAGAGTCTAATCCCACCCATTTAGAAGGAGGGTAATGTGATTCATGTCCTTTAGAAATCATCCAGTCTTCCAGAATTGTAACCATTGCATTGATGGAAGTCTTTCAAAGTTGTTTTTTTTCTTTATGATGTTATTACTGTGTAAATTGTTCTCTTTCTGCTATCACCCTGCTTTAGTTCCTGCATGTCTTCCCATAGTGTTCCAAAAAATCATATCTGTAGTTATTTCTTACTGCACAGCACTATCCCATTACATTTATATATACCATGATTTGTTAATCCATTTTTCCCTTAGGCACATTGTGGTGGTGGTGGGGGGCAGTTTCCAGTTCCTTGCCACTCCATAAAGAGCTCCTATGATGCTATTTTTCAATGAGATAATCTCCTCCACAGAATTATAGTCATTAAAAGTCACAAAAGTAAAATCCATCTTCTTTCCACCTTTTGGTCAGTCATAATTTCAATCACTTCAGTCTCTCCATTCTGTTCAAAATTATCTCAGTTCTTATTACTCAATGTCTTCCTCAAAGCTACCCTTAAAGATCTTTTTCACATTTAAGTGGATACCCACTCATTGAAAATTCTCTCTGAAAATATCCCTTTTTAGGTCCAGTAACCCTGCCGTCATTCTTATGAGTTCTTACATTTATATATATCTTGAACTGTACAATAGGTAGCAAAACAATAGCCCCCAGATTGTTACAGATTGCAGACCTCTGCAGAAATGTCCTATTTCTCAAAACGACTCCGTAAATTCTCATCTATCCTTTGGAAGCTGAAGCGTCCAATAAATGGTTTCCACAGCTGCTAATCCTCCTTCATATAGACTGACTTTGACATAGTAGTGATGGTGGCAGATACTTCAATGATCCTTCCTTGTTCATTGTAGAGAAAGAACACTGGATGAATACTTTTTCAGGAAAAAGTGTTCTTGAGTTGATTCACTTACACATTGTGTTAAATGGAATTCCATTTCACTGATTCTCTGATTCCTTGTACTCATGGTGAAGAGAATAATTCTTTAAGCTATTACCTTTGGTTAATATTTCTAAATGTCAACAATTGATTTGCTAAATCTTTCTTGATGTAGGTTTTAATTATCTTAATATCCTTTCTAGGAGAACTCAACTATTTTTCATTTGTTGTTTTGTTTTAGATTTAGATTTTAAAGCTTAATGTCATGATAGTTAAATTCATTTTTTCATCTCCATATCTCAGTATCCTCCTAGCAGCATATACTGCCTTAAATTGACCCTGCTCTTTTAAGTGAACTACTCTAAATCTTCTGTTCCTTGTTTATTTTTCCTATTCTTGTAATGAACATATTTTATTATTGCTTCTACAAATTTGTTAATGTCTCTTTTTTCTTCTTTTGGGGAAGGAGGAGGAAAACGTGATGGATATTAGGGACTTCCCTAGGGGGAGATAATATGTATTTCTCTCCTATATTCCAAATGCTATTATTTTAGGATCTCAGTGAATCTTAGTATTTTTCTTAACTTCTGAACCTCTGTTGTCTGTTTTCAGATCAGTTTACACACAGACACACACACACACACACACACACATGAACATATACATAGTAAAGTCAAAAACCTGTTAACTTTCATTCAGCTAAAGTATATTCATTAACCTGATCACTTAAATAGATTTTTTTATTGTACAGCAAATAGTTAAACTATTGATCTTCCTTTATTTTTTAATCTTTTTTTTAAATTTTTCAAATGCTTTATTAACTTCTGTTTTATATCATCCATTTCCACCAGATTTTGAGTTACAAATTTTCTCCCTGTTTTTCCCCTACCCACCACCCCAAAATAGCAGTCCCACAGGATATTCCCTCCTATAGTCTGCTCTCTCCCATATTTTCTCCCATACCCCTTTCGACTTTTCCAGTGGATCTCTATGCCCCAGTGCCTGTATGTCTTGTTTCCCAATTACATGTAAAATAGTATTAATAATAGTATACACACACACATATATACATATATATTTGAATATTTTATTTTAAAACTTTGAATTCCAGATGCATTCCCTTCCTCCCTTGACGCCCATCCTTACTGGGAAGATAAGCAGTTCAGTATAGGTTGTACATGTGTGGCTAATGCAAAACAATAACATAATAGATATATTGTAAAAGACTGACTATTTCCCTCCCTCCTATCCCACCTCCCACTTGTTCTATTCTTTACTTTGATCCTGTCCCTTTTCAAAAGTGGGTGCTTCCAACTTCCCTCCCCCCCAGCCTGCCCTCCCTTCCATAATCCCCTCTCTTATCCCCTTCCCCCCCACTCTCCTGGATGGTGAGATACCTTATTTAGTGTGTATTTCATTCCCCCCTCAAGCCAAATTCAATGGGAATAAGGTTGACCCATTCCCTTTTGCATTCCTATTCTTCCCCTCCATTTTAACCATTTTCCCTTGCCTCTTCTATATGAGATAGTTTACCCCATTCTGTCTCTCCCCATGGCTTCCCATTATATTCCTCTGTCACTTCTTAATTTCACCTTTTAAGTATCATCCCTTCCTATTGAATTGGTCCTGTGCCCTCTACCTATGTATACCTGTAAACATATATACACACATTCATATATATATTCATATGCCCATATACCCTCATATATAGACATATGTATTTCTATTCCCTTCAAGTACTGAGAAAAGTTTCATAAGTTACAATTACTGTTTTTCCATGTAGGAATGTTAATAGTTCAACTTTGATAAGTTTCTTAGGATTTCTTTTCCCTGTTTACCTTCTCATGATTCTCTTGCATCTTGCATCTGAATGTCAAATTTTCTATTCAACTCTGGTTTTTTCAGCAATAATTCTTGAAAGTCCTGTATTCCACTGAATGACCATATTTTCTGCTGAAACATGATACTCAGTTTTGCTGGGTAGGTGACTTTTGCTTTTAATCCCAGCTCCTTTGCCCTCCGGAATATCATATTCCAAGCCCTTCGATCACTCAGAGTAGAAGTTGCCAGATCCTGGGTTATCCTGATTGTGTTTCCACAATATTCAAATTGTTTCTTCCTGGCTGCTTTTAATATTCTCTCCTTGATCTGGGAAATCTGGAACCTGGCTATAATATTCCTAGAAGTTTTCTTTTTGGGATCTTTTTCAGGAGGTGATCAGTGTCAACCTCTATTTTGCCCTCTAGTTCTAAAACATCAGGGCAATTTTCTTTGAGAACTTCTTGGAGGATGCTTTCTAGGTTCTTACTTTGATCATGGCTTTCAGGTAGTCCAATCATTTTTAAATTATCTCTCCTGGATCTATTTTCCAGGTCAGTGGTTTTTCCCATGAGATATTTCACATTGCCTTCTATTCTTTCATTTGTTTGGATCCATTTAATAGCATCTTGATTTCTCATAAAGTCATTAGCTTCCATTTGCTCCAGTCTAATTCTGAAGCAATGATTCTCCTCAGTGAGCTTTTGAGATTCTTTTTCCATCTGGCAAATTCAGCTTTTTAAGGCATTCTTCTCCTCATTGCCTTTTTGAGCCTCTTTTGCCATTTGAGTTAGTCTATTTTTCAAAGTGTGATTTTCCTCAGTCAGGCTGTTGACTCTCATTTCATAGTTTTCTTGCATCATTCTCATTTCTCTTCCCAATTTTTCCTCCACTTCTCTTGTCTGCTTCTTAAAGTTCTCTATGGCCTGTAACCAGCTTATATTTTCCTTTGAAGCTTTTGGTGTAGGAGTTCTGACTTCACTGTTTTCCTCCTGTTACATGCTTTGCTCCTTTTTGTCCCCAAAATAGGAGTGTATTGTTGGAATCTTCTGTCTGCTTTGTTTCCTTTACCTGGTCATGTCACCCCTCAGTCACTTGACCCCTGTGCTTTTTGACACAGTAGGACTCTGCCACCAGACAGGGGAGCTTTCGTCCCAAATGCTGGGGTTTTCTCAGCTGCTGGAGGTATTAGTTGGGAGCCCTTGCTGAAGCCTCCACACACTTTGGCAAGCTGGACACACACCCTAGGACCTCCACCCTAGACTGCAATCCAGATCCAGGAAGGTTAAAGCAAGACTGATTACCCCTCAGACTGGTGCTTAGTCTCCCTACACTCTGCAGGCCAGGAGCTGAAGCTGCCACGTGGGGCTGGCTAGCTGTGCCAGACTCTTTGCGGCTTCTCGCCCCAGGTGCAAAAGCCATGCACTCCCACTTACTGTGTCCCAAAGTCCAGACTGCACTGACCTCTTACTTTGTCTTTTGCATCTATGTGTTGATAAAAGTGGAAATGGCCACAGCTGCTGCTGATCTGGAGTCCCTCTGGCCAGTGGCTGGTCAAGTCTGGGTCTAAAGCCTTGGCGTGGGGCTCGGCTCGGCTCCCAGAGCACTGCGCTGGCTGATTCCTGCCGTCCTGCCAGGCTGTCCTCGGTGGGTGGTCAGCTTCTCTGTGTCATTCTGTGGCTTCTACAGCTCCAAAGTTTATTTAGAGCCCCCTTTTTACATGGATTGGGGAAGGTGGAAGCCGGAGCAATGAGGAGGTCCTGTTTCTCTTGATCTTCCTTTATAAGAATTTGTACGGGGAGGCAGCTAGGTGGCACAGTGAGTAAAGCGCTCAACCTAATCGGTTCTGGCCTCAGACACTCAATACCCACAGAAAAAGAAACTATCCATGTAACCTTTGGGCAAGTTACTTAACCCTGGTTGCCCTCCAAAAAGCAAAATAAATAAAATTAAAAAAAAAAAAAGAATTTCTTGCAAAGAAATTTCAATTCCCAATTTCAAAAATACCTCTTAAGTTTATAATTTGTGATCTAGGCTTTGCTGTTTACTCTAACACTGATAAAATTGTGCCTCAATGGGTTCCACTTTTCAAATATACATTCTCCAAGGGTATTTGACTCCAAGACCAATTTTCTTTCCACCAGGATCATAGGCTCATATGACGATCTTACCACATAACATATTATAAAAGCTGGTAGTGACCTTAAAGTTCAGCTATTTGAATCTCACTTATTTTATAGATGAAGAAATTGAGTCCCATACAGGTGAGGAATCTAAGGTTTTACCTGTAAGAATCAGAGTCAGGAGTATAACCCAGGTTTTTGGACTCCAAATCTCTTCTTTCTACATCATACTATCCTTATTTTGCATATGACATAGTCACTTTTGCTGCATTTATTTTAAGAGTAAAATAATTTTTCCTATAAGATTTTCAAGAATTCATTGTGAGAATAACTACTTGTGATGTCAAACTGAGATTGTGGAAAATTATGTATTAGAAGCAACTTGGTGAAAAGGGTATTTTATCCACATGATGGAATTGTAAATGGCCTTTTTACTGATACCCTTGTATAAAAAGTCAGGAAAACATTATTGCCATCTTCACAATTTTCAGTTTTTCTTGATTTTCACAATATCTTAAAATGTGCCAGTTAAAGTTATTTTCACTAATGAAAAAACATTATAAACTTAATAGTAAAAGTTCTTTTTCTGTTGAATTTAAAATAACATTGATGAAAGAATTCAAAAGTATTGAACATAATCGCTTATTTAAATTGAGCTACAAAATGGTACATGTATTTTAAAATTGCATAGGACACATAAATTTTACTGCTTCTTTGCTGTCTCTTACATAATATCTATAGATGATATAATACACACTAGTTAAAATGTATTAAGAGAAATAAATTAATAAATAATTTTATGAAATCAAGAAGGTTTGGTGTTATGGAAATTTAGAATACTTTCCTGGTACTTCTTAGTTGTGCTTTTTAGAAAGTTTATCTCCCTGTTAGAACTTAAATCAAAAATCTTCGATCAGAACCCTTAAGAGAAATAATAGATATCATCAGAATATGCCCAATGCCTCCTAATTTAGTTCCCCTTCCAGGGAGAGACCAAGCCTTTTTTTTTTTTTTTGCCGCCTTTTAGAGCACAGTTCGAGTTAAGTAACTTGCCCCAGGTTACACGGCTAGGTGTGTGTGTGTGTGTGTGTGTGTGTGTGTGTGTGTGTGTGCGTGTGTGTGTGTGCGCGCGTGCTAAGTGTCTGAGGCTGGAACCGAACTCGGGTCCTCCGACTCTGGAGCTGGAGCTCTTACTCATTTTGCCACCTAGCTGCCCAGAGACCAAGCTTTTGAAAGAGTGCTTTTCCTTTCAAAGTCCTTAACAATCTGAGTACTACCAGACTTCCAAAGGCCTTGGGACCGTTCTTGAACTTCAGTTTGAAAGCCAAAATAATAGATGACAATGACAGGTCAGACATGATACCTTGGTGTGAGGATTTTATTCAATCTCTTCTTGGAGGCTAGTTCTTCCTTAAATCCCCTAACCTCTAGGGATAAAGAATTTGCTTCTTCCCCACCCTGTGTTTACTTGCTTTCACTTCAGTCCTGTCAAATACCAAGCACTATTGTAAATCACCAAATCCTAGGATTGAGTAGTCATGATTTTAGTGTATAAGCAGAATGTTACCTGTAATCTCTTCTACTTGACCTAGGAGAGTCATTGGGCTTATATGAAGGTATATAAATAAGCCTTATGTATTGTAGCGATCTACTCTAGGTGCAATGCACTTGATGATTTTTTAAATTGTATTCATTTTGAACCTAAATAAAAAAAAAGAACATTTCCATGTATACAGCACAACATAAAATGAGGATTTGATATGAAACTATGAATTTCCATTTCACAGTTCACTTTTTATTTTTTTAAATTTTTTTCATTAAAAACTTTTTTTTCACAGTTCACTTAAAAAAACTATTTAGTAGATACTACATGTCATTTTCAAAGCTATCTGCTTCTCTGTGCTTACTTCTAAGTTTTCTTTTGTTCTCTGCTGTGCAATTTTAACTTTTTTCCTCCCTCCCCACATTGCCCTAGAGAAAGCTACCATCACACATAAATGTGTATGTGTGTGTAAACACACATACATATATACACGCACACATACACACATATATGTAAAACTATACTATATATGTGTTTATCAATTCTTTCTCTGGATTTGGATAGTATCTTCCTTTACAAGTCCTTTGTAATTGCTTTGAGTATTTAAAAGATTCAAAATGACCTAGTTCTTAGAACAGTATTGCCTGTAACTATATACAGCATTGTCTTGGTTCTCATTTCACTCTTCAGTTTTTCATGAAAGTCTTTCCATGTTTTTCTAAAATCAACCACATTATCATTTCTTATAGCACAGTAGTAGTCTGTCAGATCATCTGATGATTTTACTAGTCATGATAATGATCTAAAACAGTGTCCTTATTTCTTGTGAGCACTGGTCTTGTAGCTACTTCCTTGAAGGGATGAAAAACTCAACAACAATCTCTGGGCATTGAGATAAAAATATTAGAACAAAATTAGTTTACTGCTTATGAGGATTTATGGACAACAGTTTTTGTGTTGTTGCTTTTCTAATATTATAAAAGAACTTATTTTCTGAATGGTGATTTTTTTTTCTGTGTAAAGTCTTTCTAGAACTGTTCCTTTTCAGACTTGGGTGGGTCCTTATCAAGCATAAATGGAAGCAGTGTTACTGAATGATTCTGTTTAAACTTTTATAGGGAAAAAAGCACAAGTTATTTTAACTCATTTTCTGTCTTATAAAAAAGACTACTGCATTAAAATTCTACTCTATAATTCAATTATGTTTTGAAGGTAACTCTGATTTCTGTAATGCTCTCCTAGAAGAGCATCTACTCATTCAAGTCCTACTTCAGAAAAAAAAAGAATCTTCCTTTAGATTTAGTGTAACACTTTGCCTTCCTAAGTTTAGAGAATCTAACCACTACTAGTTTGGATGCCAGGTGATGAATTTTCTTGACCACAGCAAATCATGAAACCACTTATTTGCGTATGGAGTGGTTACAGCCAGCATCAATGGATGAAATACTGAAGAAATCTTAGTTTTTTTTTCAAGAATTAACATTTAAAAATAACAATCGATATTTGTTTTCATTCTTGTTTATAAAAAACATGGACAAAATTGATAGTAAAATAGAGCTAATGTGGTTCCATACAATGCTGGAGTAGTCAGATGCTCTCATTTTATATCCTAGTTCTGTTTCTTAGTGCCTGTGAGACTTTAAACAAATGACCAAACCTCTTCGCTCCCCAGTCTACCTATTTGTCAAATAAGGGTCTCGACTTTGTTGACCTCTTAGGGCCCTCCATGAGTAATGAAATGTTAAAGACATGTAGCCATCATTAATTCAAAGAGAACACATATAATAATCAGTCAAACAAGGTTATTACATTTTAAGTCTAAACATTTCTTATATTTACTTCATTCATTGGGGGGAGAGATGTGGGAGGAGTCAAGAATCATGACTCAGCTTACTGTTCTATTTTAAAAGGGTCCAGAATATGTGGACACCTACATAACAATTCAAAAAGGTCCCATTGCCAGAACATCTGTCAGACCATATGCCTTGGCTTCAGGTTTAGTGTAGATAACTAAAACACTAATGACTTCATCCATCATTTTGGAGCTTGGCAGGGATGCATCATTGGATCAGGCGGAGAAGCTTGATTGCAGATAGAGTGAGAGTAGGCTATTTGGGGGGCAGTCTTTGGTTAGCACATTTGCTTTGGTGCCTCTGAAATGAGGCTGTTTATTGTGTGACTGGTAATCCTATGCAGATTGCCATCAGAACTGTATAGTTGGGCCAATCTGTCAGCAATTGCTGTAGGGGGTTGGCTCAGTGCCTCTTCAGTTGGTCTGCCAAAACAGGGAAGTCAGCCACCATGCTGCCCTTGGTGAGACTCATCAGTGCTAATGGAGTGTGATGCAGCCAGTCTCCCAGCCAGAGGAAATGTCAGTCCTCATGGAGTAACAGATAATTTAAACAATTGCCTCAGAGTAAAAATTGGAAAAATAAAATTAGGTAAATGTGATGTGAATCACTCAAAAATAAAGCCCATCCCCAAACAAAAATCGATTAACAAGAGAGCCAGATCTTCAAGTAAAATCAACTCAAAACTGGGCCAGTTATATAGTTATATATGTAAAACTTTTTACCATGTGATGTTTTCCTTACTATGGAAGTTTCTTATCCTTGTGATCACAGTTTATCTTAAAATTACTGTAGGCCAGGAGAAAATAGAGCTGTGTAGCTTGTATTTGTGTGGAGAATACAGAAGTTTCTATGAATACAATAGAACTCCAGCATTTTTCAAATGCTACATAGTAATCATTCAGGACATTATTTCTGACTCTCCCATTCTGTACACTGTTCTAAAAAGCACATTTGTAGCATCATGTGGAGTCTCAGGTTGAAATTACTATATTTTCATTTGTCAATACCTCAAATCATTTTTCCTTTCTTAATTTTTGACAGAACATTTAATGTCACTAGAACCTTTTTGGTTTTTTAAAGAAGTAGATTTTTGGTTTAACCTAGTTGTTATTAGTATAAATGTGGACAGAGGCGTTAAATTTGAATTGTTTAAAAATATGCAAAGTTAGTGTGGGATCAAGGTATATTCTTGAGCCAACAAGTCTTTATTGAGTGCCTTTTGCTATATATTGTAGTGGATACAAATTACATGAAAGGAGTTTTTCTAACTTCAAGGAATTTATATTCTACCTAAAGAGATAAGATATATACTTAGGAAACAGTGATATAACAATATAAAGTCATGCATGATCCATGTAATTGAGAGCCTTTCAGATAAGCAGTGCTATGTATTCAGTCTAGAGAAGTAAAAGCATCATAAATATATAAGAATTGGTAAGTATATTTTGGACCATTGGATTAGGAGGATATGAATTGAAATTCAAGCTCTTTTACCTACTATGCGAGTTGAGGCAATTTAATTCTAGATTTTTTTTTTTTGGTCCCTCAGTTTCCTTATCTGTACAATGAAAAACCTAGACTTGATTATCTCCACATTATCTTCTATCTATAAGTCCTATCATATTATGATTTAGTTGAACCTTGAAGGGTAGAAAGAATATGAATAGGTAAAGGAGAGTCTTGTTGGGTGGAGGTAAGGGGAGGAGAATACATGATCCAAGAATGAGAGGCAGGTATGGTGTATAAGGAAGAGAATGAGGATACTTACCTAGCGAAAGTGGAGGTTTCAGATAGAGGACTGAATAAACAGGAAAGCTCCACAGGTAGGCAGTAGAGTTGGGACTTTATGGTCAAAGAAGCAACAGTGCACCAACCATTCACTATTTTTGAATATTGCAAATGTTCACATTTGGATCAGTGTTTTGGTAATTATAAAGTCTCACAGTTGGAAGTAACTTCAGAGAACATCTAGCCCTATCCATACTTGAAAATGAAACGTATACCTCAGAAGCAAATCTTCTAAACAATATCCTGTCAAAGTAAGTGTTAAGCTTTTCCATTAAGTCCTCCAGGGAATCATCTTGTTCTGGTTTTAGATACCAGCCCTAAATGCTAGGATAAGTTTCCTTACATAAAACTTAAATTTTCTCTTCTTCCATATTCACCCTAGTTCTTTTCCTAGTTTGACCTTTGAGATCAAGCAGAACATCTATGGAACATAGATTCTACCTTGCTAAAAAATCTATAGAATCCCACAGTTTTAGAGTTGTGAGGAATCTGACCAAGTATAACCTCAACTTGCAAAAGAATTACTTATATAATAATAATAATATTGACAATAAACACATGTAAGGTTATATTGAGTATATATAAATAACACATATAAACTTATATAGTACATATGTATGTGTGTATTTATGTGTATATAGGTGTGTATAGACACACATATCTATCTATCTATCTATCTATCTATCTCTATCTCCATCTTTCTATCTAACTAGACATATGTGTGTATATCACACTCTGTTTTCCTCTTTATCTGTATGGGGTACAGGGGAACTCTGCCCTTTGTTTGGCCTCTGGAGCTGCTGCTTTGTAGTACTTGTTGCTCTCAATACATATTTCTGGGAGAAATTCATATGCTTATTGAATTATAGCTTTGTTCTCTTTTGATATTTAATAATGAAAACTCTTAAGAAAAATTTGTGTAAAACATGAAAGCATTACATTTCCTTGATTTATATTCCATTTTGGTCTTTCCACCCTTAAGACCATATCAGTCCTCACCTTCTCCCTCCTAAAAAAAAAATTTATAGCCCAAGTAGAGGGATGGGCTAGCTAGAAGTGTAAAAGAATCTGCGCAGGAGTTTGTATGTATGTGAGAGAGAGATGTAAGTTCTTATGTATGTGTATATGTACATATACATACATACATGCATATTTGATCTATAGATATATGTATTAATTGTTGTTCATTTATTCAAGCATATCTGACTCTTTATGATACCATGGACCATAGCAGGCCAGATTCTTCTATCCTCCACATTCTTCCATTGTCTGTTCAACCTCATATTCTTTGCTTCCATGACTCTTTTCTATCCATCTCATCTTCTGCCATCCCCTTCTCTTTTTGCCTTCAGTCTTTCCCAACAGAGTTCTGTCTTCTCATTATATGACCAGAGTATTTAAACTTCAGCTTCAGTATTTGTCCTCCCTATGGGTAATCTGAACTAATTTCTTTGTGTATTGACTGATTTATTCTGCTTGCTATCTCAAAAGTCTTCTCTAGCACCACAGATCAAAAGCATTGACTCTGTGGTACTCAGCTCTCTTTATAGTTTAACTGTCATAGTCATCCATTACTAGTGGAAAAGCCATAGTTTTGACTTTACAGACAGCAAGGTGGCATCTCTGCTTTATTGTATGTTGTCCAGATTTGCCATAATTTTCCTTCCAAGGAGCAAGCATCTTTTACTTTCATGGCTGCCATTGCCATTTGCAGTTATCTTTGAAGCCTAAGGACATAAAATCTGACACTGCTTCCATTTCTTTTGCCTCTTTTTGCCTGGAAGTGATGGAATCATTGCCATGATCTTGATATTTTTGTGATGTTAAGTTTCAAGCCAGCTTTTGCACTCTCCTTTTCCACCTTTATCACTTTCTGCCACCAGAGTGCTATCTTTTGCATAACTTTTCAGTTTCTCTTAGACACTTTGACCTTCCCCCTCCACCCAACAGTCAACTGATCTGTGATTAAATTTTAAGACTTTTCTTCTCTGTGCTTACTTTAGGTTTTAGCAGTTTTCCTGTCAAAGAACTGGTTTAAATTCATTTCTGTTCCATTTAAATAGGAACTGCATTATTTAGTAGCCTAGAGCCATCTAGCCTTTCTTGTTATTTGTAGTATTTGTGATTGCTTTCTATGTGAGTCTTTATTCTGTAGTCTTGTTAACATTAGGTTTCTGTCTCCTTTCCTTGAAAATTTCATGATCGGAGATTCTGTTTCTTGGGCTCTAGGTCAAAATTTTGACAATGTGTAATTAATTATGATTTGATTCTTTCACCTTCCTTTTATGGGACGGGAGGGGCTTCTTTGGTTTGCTGAGCATTATAAAATCTCTCTGCAATAAATTTTGTAATTCCATTTTGTGTTTGGGTTTTTTTTGTGTCTGCCTAAAGTTATTTTAATGTAGCTTCCTGCCTGAAAGAGCTATATGCAATGAATTCATAGTACATCCTTTTCTTCCTTCATTGACTTCATGAACTCTTTGGGTCTGATGGCCATAGCCTTCCTAATCGATTGTAAAAGAATAATGTAGAAAGCTGTTTTGGCCCTGCTCATCCTCGAAAAATGCCTGTAAAAACTGAGTAATCATAGAAGCTCAAGGATTTCTCAGTATTGAAGTCTATAAATAATTATGTTCTGCCCTTCAAGCATGAAGATGATGGACTATTCCATTGTCGATAGGAATTCTTGCTCTTGGATTTGGGTTTCTAGATTAAATTTTGTTGATTACCCTTGCTTTTGCCCATTTGCTTCCTCTTACCAGTCATATTGATTTGAGATATGGCTGCAATTGATAAGACGTTTATTCTGTGACTACAGATATTTTTCTCTGTGCAGATTGCCTCTTTGGTGGCATATTTAGTCTTTTTTCAATTGTGTAGAACTCTTGGTGACCCCTTTTGGGGTTTCCTTGGTAAAGATACTGGAGTGGTTTGCCATTTTCTTCTCTAACTCATTTGCACAGATGAGGAATCAGTAAGGCAAAGAGGGTTAAGGGACTTCTCCAAGGTCACACAGTGAATGAGTGTCTGAGGTGAGATTTTAACTTAGAAAAATGAGTCTTCCTGACTCTAGTTCCAGCCCATTATCCACTGTATCACTTAGCTGCCTGTAATGGTAATGTAATTTTGAATTTGAACATCCCTTTGTGTTGGCAAAAGTAGCTGATACTTAACACTTAGTAAATGGTCAAGCCTCTGATTGGGGGGACAGAAGGTATGAACTCCTGTACCCTTGTTACTGACATAACAGGAAATTGGGTGGCTGAAGGAAGTACATAATATTGTATATATAAGAAAAGCCCCAGAGAGGCACAATCAGAATTTTCTTAAGACTGAGATCTGGTGGCAGAACAGCTACAGAAGAATGGAGAACTGAGTCCTGAGAACTTGTGGTGGTGAAGCTTCTTCTGGACAGAATCCCAGCAGCCCAGATCCAGGAGCCCAGAATCTGGAGCTAGGAGCCCAGGAGCCAGGAGCCAAGGTAACTGAAGCATGACCAGGATGCTGAGACTTTGTTTGTTTGTGCCTTGGTTGAGCCTTGAATTCCTTGGAGCAGAAATGGTGAAGGATCTGACATGGACTAGACCCTGTGAACGCCAGTGTGGAGCAGGATCTGCACAGAGAGCTGGCCAAGGAACTGGGAGCTGTCTGCCATTGAACCCAGGTGACAGTCTGGTGAATCTAAGTAGAGTCTGGGACACAGAAGGGGATCCAGGGAATCTGAGAATAGGCCCCAAGTCAAGATGAAGAAAAGACCTATCCTGAGTAATTATGGAATTATAGTTTACTAGTGACCTAAGGGGTGGAGGGTTTTGTGTATGATACTTAGTATGACTTTACTGAATAAGTGATTGATTGTACTTTGAGCACTTTGACTATTGTTACCTATTAGTGACTGATTTGCCCCAAGAGTGAAAGACTTTGAGACTACTGATAAATGACTAATTGAACTAACTTAAGAGTGACCATTTTGTGACTGAATTAACTTGAGTGACTATTTTACTTTAAGACTATGTTGTGAATATTATATTGTGATTTTCTGTGATAAGTTGAAATATGGTGAATGGTATATTTTGAATTATGCTGTACCTTGATTTTCCATGGATGTTTTGCTTTTGTTATGGAATAAATAGATTGATCACTATACTGAGTAATCAGAACCTTAAAAAAAAAGCAGTTCTTCTGGAAAGCTTCTGTGCATGGCATTACACTGCCCCATGGTAGCATTCTGCAGATCATTACTTTGATTTCATTTGCTCTATGCTTGTGTCAACTTTCCTCACCTGTTAAAGCCAGTTCTCATGGTGGAAGGAAAAAAAAAAACCCTTCCTTTGTTTCTAGCTGTAAGCTACTATATGGAAAGAAAAATAATTTGTTGTCTGAAAACCTGAGTTCAATCTTGGCTGTGTTATTAATTACTAAACTACTTTTTATACAAATAATAATATTAATGACACTAATTCACATTTTTAGGACTCTTTACATAAAATTCCTCAATTGACTTTCACAGTAGTTCTGTGACATTGATAAGGAAAGCATTATTTTCAGGTTACAGATGGGGAAAGTGAGGCATAGAAAAATTATGTGGCTTACTTAAAGTTATAAGGCTAGTAAATGGCATAACTAGGATTTAAAATCAGATCTTTTTTTTCTTCTTCTTAATTTAGCATTCTGTCCACAACACAGGACTGCCATTCATACTTCTGAACATGGCCTTAAAGGTCTTTCAGAGATTTTCTATGCTTTTTTTTTATGCCTGATTCTTAATTTTTATCTAAGCAAGTCTCTCAGTCCCTTGCCTTTAAAAAAATGTTTTTCTTCCAGCCACAGAGTTTTATTTCTCCTTACTCTTTGTCAAATCATTCCTTCACCTTTTTTCTGACATATGGTCTGATATCAACTCTTTCCTAATTCTTCTTAAAATAGTTACATATAGATTAGCATTCTGGTCCTTATACCCATAGATATTTTTGTGCTTTGTGAAGTCATACAAAAAAGCTTTCATCTTTGAACATAAACTCCCTTAAACTTACCATACAGTACCTCTACTACCTGCCACCCTTACTTGTCTTAACTTCCCTTACTGTTTCAAACTGGGTTTGGAAATGTTGAAGTCTAGAGGTCAGTAAGTATTTATGTAGGATGATAATTCATACAATTATAGGATCATAGATACAGAGCTGGGGTAAAACAGTCTTTTTAGTTCAGCCCATTCATTTTCTAGCTTGGGAAAGTGAGACTAAAGGGCATTAGGTGACTTGTCCCAGTTCATGCTGCTAATAAGCCCTAGAGTTACTATTTGAACCCAGGGACCTGTTACCATAGCCAGTAAACTTTCCACTGTGCAGAGAAATGTAAGAGACCTCAGAGGCCATCTAGTCTAATCCCCTCATTTTGCAGAGGAAGAAAATAGGACAATAGGTGTCCTAAATTTCCCAATAGTAGAGTACCAGCTCAGCTATGCAGTGGGCAGCTAGTTAGCACAGTGTATAAAGCACTGGACTTGGAGTCAGGAAGAACTGAGTTCAAATCTGGCCTTAGAAACTTACTAGCTATGTGACACTAGGAAAGTCACTTAACTTTTTTGCCTCAGTTTCCTTATCTGTAAAATGAACTAGAGAAGGAAATGGCAAACAACTTCAGTATCTTTGCCAAGAAAACCCTAAATGGAGTCACAGAGAGTCAGACATGATTAAAACGACTAAACAACAACCAAACCTGAACCAACCTTATAATTGTAAATATAGTAATTTTTCCACTTAATACTTAACCGTTAAGTAGAGATTAACTACACAGGAGTACTAAACTTGCAAAATCCAGAACATAAATGGAGAATTTTGTTTCAGTAAACAGCAACTAAGTAACTACTACAAGAGCATAGTCCAAAAGTGTTAGCAAAAAAAAAAAAAATGCAGAATGAACCTTATGACGGAGAGAGAAGCTGTTAAAAATGTCAGCCTAATGATCTGTGTTCGGGGGTGGGGGGAGGGGGTGTGAGATTGGACAGACCTGGAACTACCCATAAAGTTCAGTGCTTTAGAAAAGTATGTAAGATTTCCTAATCCTGGTTGACTAAGGATTGGATTAGATGATCTCATGAGCTTTTCAAATTCTGTATCATCTCAACCAGAATATTACTATTACCCCAGTTTTTGAAATAAATGAAGGAACTAGTCACATCATAAATGCAATTAGAATTCTTAGAACATTTCAATAGTTCATAAATGCTTATTGGACTTTAACATACTATATCTCTCAAGTCCTTGATGTTGGTCTACAAATATCCACAGATGTAACCCCAGATATATGCCTGAGACTCTTGGTTGATTGTTGACCTTTGTTCTGAGGACTAAAATGGCATCACTATGTTGGCATCAAGGTGAAGTGTGTTTGACTGTGGCTGATCTAGCTAATGTGACCTTGGAAAGTTCTACCACAAGTTGGGCACAAATAGTTTATATAAACATTTAGATGCAAATGACACTTAATTTGTACATCTCACATTTCTTTACTATTAGAAAAGAAGAAAAGTATTTAGTTGACACTTGGAAGTATTTCTTAGCCTTGCTACTCTAACTTAATGGTTTAATTTATGAAATCATACACTAGGCAGATGTGGGGAACCTGTGGCCTCAAGGCCACATGTGGCCCTCTAGGTCCTCAAGTACAGTCCTTTAACTGAATCCAAATTTCACAAAACAAATCACCTTAATAGAAGGATTTGTTCTATAAAACTCAGACTCAGTCAAAAGGCCACACCCAAGGACCTAGATAGCCACATGTGGCCTTTAGGCCACAGGTTCCCCATACCTGTGCTCAAGGATTAAAGGAAATAGAAATTACATGGAGTTGCTTCATTAGTTACTAACATAAATCCACATTAATTTTAATTAAAAAAAAAAACCTAATTGTACAGAGTTCACAAGCCTTTGTTTGGATAGAGTAGACATAAATTGATACAGTAGCTCAAATTGTACAGATACTTCGTACTGAGACTTTCTATTCTCCATAAACAACAAACTGTCATTAGAAAGAATAGTTTGATTAAAAGACAATGTCAGTGCACCAGGAATCAGGTTACTGATTTTTCAAGCATACCTAACTTTTTATGTTGTAACACTACTAGAGATACTTCAGTGTAGTTTTTCTAGGTTCGCTAGTGTTTTCTTTTGCAATGTTTATTGTTGATGTAGAATAAAAATTCCCATCTTCAACTTCCAGGCTCACTCTTAGTTGCAAATAATTTCGCTAAATTTAAATTCCTGGGATTTAGGGACTGAATCTTAGATTTTCCCAAGAGTCTAGAACTGTGCTGCTATATACATAGTTACTTAGTAAACATTTATCATATTTTAATTTTTGTGTTACATTTAACTCTCAGTTAAATCAGCGCAAACTGTTGTTGCAATTAATGAGCAGTGTTGTAATAAGGAAGATGATTTGTAACTCATGTATGAATGAACCATGTGAATATATTCTTATTGCTTTGAAATTACTGAGATGATACTCAATAGTCTGTGAATATTTTTTGGTTAAGATTATAGTTTAAAAATGATACTTCAGAATTCTTGGGAAAATTGCATAATTTTCATCATGTTATACCTATTTTAATAATACATGGAGGAGGTTTTGCACTAATTAATGTTACACCTCCTTTATTTCATTCCTTTAGTCTGTGATTTATAAATAATGAATAGACAATCGTCTTACAGACAATTATGGACAACCACCAATTTGAAGAGGCTGATTGGCCTATAGTGAGGTTATCACTGGTACTTGTGAACAGCTCAGCAGAATTGTCGTTTAATTCAATTCCAGCACTTTTAATTAGAATTCTCAGGGTTCACTTTGGGAATAGTGCTTGGAATAGGAGTGGAAATTGGCAGAGCTGACTTTAGGTTCACTTAATATCATTCATTAGGGACCTAAATATGGAGTGTAGGGAAAATAATCTTTCTCCATCTACTCTAAATCTAGAGACATGAGGGAAACTAAATCAATCCTTTACAGTTAAAAGGCAGTATTGTTGTTGGATTTTTTTTGTGTGTGAATGAATAAAACACTGAAGGTGGTTCTGTTTTTATTTTTCCTGTATATCAGGCAAAACAATGAAATTTCTGTAATTGTTCTAAAGGGCCACTTACTAGTAAAGGAGAATGTAAAGTCAAGACCTCTGACATGATAGTTCTGAGCAACTTCAGGTATTGAAACTCCATACACATAGATCCATAACTTACATTCATAGAGAGTTATCTAGGCCATTTAGAGCTTAGATGACTCACCCACTGCTACAGATTTATAATATGTTCACTGTTTCTTTGCTTTTTTGGTTTTTGAAAAACAAAATTTGCCTTGATTTAAATTGGCTTACACCCACAGGAAGTCTGATATCAGAAAGTAGAAAAGAGTCAATATGCAGGGAATATGGCAGGTGAAGTGTGGAATGACTTGAGATTAAGGACTTTCTAAGTGCAGAGGGGGAGCATGAACAGGCAAAATTCCTTGAAATCAGAAAAAGAAGTGTCCCATTCCCTCTAAGTGGAGGAAAAACCAAAGGAACATGGAAACAATAACTGATTGGTCAGTACAGGGCTATTTTTCAGATAAGATATATGGGTTTTTTGAGATGCCCAATTGTGAGAAAACTTTTTCCATCTTTAAATCTGACTGGGTTTCTGGTCTCTGTAACATCAGTCCTTAGTTAAGGTCCCTAAGCAGCAGGTAGAGGTGGTCCAGCTTCCTAGCCACACAGGACTAAGTTCAAACAATGCAATAAAGCTTTCTCCCAGTTTGCACAATTGAATAAAGTTTTCGCACAAGACAGAAATTGGACAAGAGTATAGACCCATAATTGAATGCAAAGGGAACTGAGCTAGATCCTGAATTGCGTCGCAAGATGGAGTCATCAAGGTTCACTCAATTTCCTTTACTACTTGCTATTCTAATCCCCTCAATTTTCTCAGAAGCCAAGGAAGCTAGGAAACAGAGACAAGGAGGGAAGGTATTCAGAGAATCCAGTATGGTCTCAGAAAATGTAAGGAATTGGGATTTGGAAGATGAAATGCAATGTATGACAATGTGCTAGGAGGCCAGTAGGACTAGAATGTACAATGCATTTTAAAATGTAAGTAAATTTAATTAAAATTTAAGAAGAATGGAGATGTAGGAATGGTCTGGGTTGAGAAGGCTTATAAAAACCAAACAGAATTTTTATTTGATTTTGGAGGTAAATTGAGAACACTGAGTCACTGAGTAGGTGGTAGGGGGTATGTGACATGGTCAGAACTGTACTTTAGGAAGACCAGTTTGGCAACTTAGTGCAAGATGGATTGGAGTGGCAAGAGTTGAGGCAGGGAGAATAGTCTGTAGGCTATTGCAATAGTATAAATGTGGCTGTGTAAGTGGAGAGAAGGGCATGTATTATAAAGATATCTAAAAGGTAGAATTGACAAGATTTGGTGATCAATTTCATGTGTTGAATGTAAAAGTGAGAAGTAAAGAATGAAACTTAGGGTGTATAGCTGGGTGGTGCTGTTATCTGTAACAAAATGTTTAAAAGTGGGAGAGACTATTCAGGAAAAGATAATTAATTTGATTTTGGACACAGAGAGTTTAAGATATCTTTTGAATTTTCGGTTCAAGAACTCTGATAGGCAGCTAGAGAGGTGAGCCTAGACATCCAGAAGTGATAGTAGAGGGAGTTTCCTTATTAGGGATTTCCTAATTTCCAGGGAAAGGTTGAGCAGCTAGGTGGCACAGTAGATAAAGTTCCAGACATAGAGTCAGGAAGACTCATCTTCCTAAATTCAGATTTGGCCTCAGACACTTACAAGCTCTGTGACCCTGGGCAAATCACTTAACCCTGTTTATTTCAGTTTCCTTATTTGTAAAATAAGGTGAAGAAGGAAATGGCAAACTACTTGCGTATCTTTGCCAAGAAAACCTCAATTGGAGTCATAAAGAGAAAGACATGACTGATGTTACCAAAAAACATCATCATTATCATCATCATCATCATCATCAAAGAAATAACAAGTTCAGTCTGTCTCATCCCCACAAAGCTAACTTTGCTATTGTATTACCTCTTCTAGTAACAAGTATTCTCTGGGCTTAACTTTCCAACCCTAAAATGAGGGTGGGAGTGAACAAGATAGTTACTAAGGATACTTAAATGTTAAAATTATTTCATCCTAAAAATAGAATGACATCACTTAAACATGAAATACACACATACATAATGGGTTTACAACAGCAGTTATCATCAAGTTAGGTAATACAACTTTCTTTTAGCATTTTCTTTTTGAGTGTTAAAATGAAAAGTTCAAAAAGGGGATTGTTGATTTTAATTTCCATTTTTTAAAGTATAAGCAGTTTGAAGCATCAAGCTTGTGTTCTGTGTGTGAATCAACATATTAATTTAGAAAAAAAAATCCATACATCAATAATTAGTAAGCACTTACCATGTGCTAGGCACTGTGTTAGACTCTGCAAATAAAATACAAAATGAGACAGTTTCTTGTTCTCAAGGACACTGTATTCTTATGAAAGAGGTGAGACACAGGAACATCAGTTGAGGGATTGGTAGAGTTAGAGTAGACCAGGTTTTGAAGTTGAACAAAGAATTAGAATGACAGATATGAAATAGGAAGATTATACTATAATTCTGCTAAAAAAAACCACCTGGAATCACTTTATTTCTTTACTTTTGGCTGTTTTTAGTTTTCACAGAGTTGATTGCTTTATGTTGTTATGTGAATGGTCAGTATTTTTCTTGTTAGGCAAATGAACAGTGCCAATGTATTCAATGATCATTTAATATGCAATTGGAAGAGTCTGTATCTTTAGGATATTATGAAAAATGAACTACCTTCAAACAAATCCAATTAACGCACATAGGAAGTACCTTAGACCTGCTGAGTGAAGAAGGTACAAAGTGATTTTTGAGTGACTTTGCCTTAAGAATCAATTCTGTGGTACATGTCAGCATAATTCTGGTGTACAAAGCTTTAGTGTATATATGTGTGTGTGTGTGTGTTTGTGTATGTATGTATATGTTATTTCATTGAAGTAAGGAATGATCCATGTACAAAGTAACTCCAGCAACACAGATGAGAAATTTGGTGTATCTTCTAGGCTTCTAGTCATTGGGATTTAGCAGGGTCACATAGCTCCTAGGCATCTGAGACAGTATTCAGTTTTATGTGTTTTTGACTCCAAGTCTAGTCTTCTAACTCCTTCACTAAATTTCTTGTCATGATGATAATGATGATGTTAAATTATTGGCTGGTTTCCAACTCTGGTGATGAACCCCCTAAACTTAGATTTGTTGATTGGCCAGTGGAAAAGAGATGTTGTCTTTCCCTGGTTTTAAGGCCTTTTCTTTTTGGGGTAATATCTACTCTCACAGTTTTCAAGAACACGAGCTTACTAGCATGTCATGGATAGACATTAAAATAACACTTTAATGTTACTACCATTATTCTTATATATGAAAAGTTTTGATAGTTTTGGTAGTGTTTTTTTAATTCAATCTTTTACAAAGGTATATTCTTTTCTGTGCATTTTGGTAGCATTTGTAGCTAACGTACATCAGCATCACATTTTTTCATTTGTTGTCTTAGAAAAACTTTCCTCTCCCTCCTGCACCCCACATTTTGAAATGCCTTGTTCTTAGGGCAAATTACCAAGTTCTATTTTTTAATATTTATAAACTAAATAACAATTATGCACGTGTGTGTATGGGAATATGATGATGTTAATGTTGATGGACAAACATAGAAAAGTATTATATTCTTTATTAATTGTAAAATTACACACACACACACATATATACACACATATGTTTTAACATATTGATATAAGTATCAGTTGTTATAGTTTCTTTTTCTTTTATTTCTCTCCACATCCAAGCTATATTGAAAATACATATATAGTCTCTAAAATTCAACTTCTGATACCAGAACCAAAGAGGAAACAAAAATTTATCTTTGTACTATGTTATATCATTATTAAATAAAAATTCAAAGTCCAGAGACATTGCTTGATAAAGAAGATACACTTATGGTTAATCAGAGTTTTCCCTTCTTCTTTCTTTTGAATGCAATGAGAAAAATAGATATCTGATGCATGGAAATGCAACTTTGTCATGAGAATAGTTGAAGGGAATAGAAGTGTGTGTGTGTGTGTGTGTGTGTGTGTGTGTGTGTATGTCTATATAGGAGAATATATAGGAGTATGAATACATATGTGAATGTGTATATGTATGTATACAGGTATACATAGATAGAGGGCACAGGACCAATTTTTTAGGAAGGGATTATACTTAAAAGGTGAAATTAACAGGTGAGAGAAGAATATAATGAGAGAAGATAGGGAGAGTGAGAATGGGGTAAACTATCTCATATAGAAGAGGTAAGGGAAAATGGTTACAATGGAGGGGAAGAACAGGAAAGCAAAAAAGAATGGGTCAACCTTATTCTCATTGAATTTGGCTTAGGGAGGGAATGACATACACACTAAATAGGGTATCTTATCCTACAGGAGATTGGGGGGGGAAGGGATATCAGGGGGATGATGGAAAGGAGGGCAGGCTGGGGAAGAGGAAAGTTAGAAGCACCCACTTTTGAAAAGGGACAGGATCAAAGTAGAGAATAGAACAAGTGGGAGGTGGGATAGGAGGGAAGGAAATAATTGTCTGTCTTTTACAATATATCCACTATGGAAATGTTTTGCATAGCTACACATGTACAACCCATATTGAATTGCTTATCTTCTCAGTAAGGGTGGGTGACAAGGGAGGAAGGAAATGAATCTGGAATTCAAAGTTTTAAAATCAAATGTTTAAATATATATGTGTATATATATGTATATATGTATATATATATACTATTATTAATATTATTTTGCATGTAACTGGGAAACAATATATATAGGCACTGGGGCATAGAGATCCACCATGCCCTACTGGAAAGTCAGAGGGTGTATGGGAGAAGATATGGGAGAGAGCAGATTGGAGGAGGGGATATCCAGTGGGACTGCTATTTTGGGCTGGTGGGTAGGGGAAAAACAGGGAGAAAATTTGTAACTCAAAATTTTGCAGAAATGAATGATGTATGGGGCGGCCAGGTAGCACACTGAGTAAGAGCACCGTCTCCAGTGTCGGGATGACCTCGAGATCAAACCCCAAGCTCAGACACTTAGCACCCATCCAGAAGCACCTGGCTGTGTAATGTTGAGCAAGTTACTTAACCCTGATTGCTAAAAAAAAAAAAAATGAATGATGTAAACTAGAAGTGAATAAAAAAATTTTGAAAAAAATATCATATCCTAGTACAAGAGAGGTACATAATCCCACAAAATGACAAAAGAATTAGAATAGCAGAAAATTAATGGATAACAAAGTTCTGTTCAATATCAACTCCATACCTTCCCCCCCAAACAACAACAACAATAAACATAGAAGCTACCTATGCTATTGAATTTTCCACGATTTAGTGTTATCTATTGAAAACTACATTTTAGAGGTGGTAGGGACTCAGCTTTCTATAGTCTCAACCTGGCAGCTGTTGATGTCTCAGGGGCTAAGATGTAGAAGGGAGATGTGGTGATGGATGGAAAACAGAGGGAGAGGAGAAAGGAGTCATGTGTGCACTAGAGAGAGACAGACAGAGAGAGGAATTTTACTTTAAAATTTTAAAACTTAAGGTTTTTTGGTTGTAAAATGTTTATGTAGTAGTAAAAAAAAAATGTGCTTTGCAACATCATTTTCTATAGACCAAGGGTTTTCAAATTGTGACCCTGTATCAGCAAGCACCCCTGCATCCCCAGGATGGCTGCCAACACATGTTCATAGATCTGCTTTTTCATAAAGGAAAGAAAATCAAAATGGGTTAACAAGCTTACTTTAATTAATCAAACATATATATTTTTACCTAGTTCAGGGGAAAAGGCCAGCACCCTGAACTTCTGAGTATACAGACAGAATTACAAGACAGAGAAACAGATCAAATAGACAGGCTTCCAAACTGTCCAAACATTACATCCATACAAATCACAGTTACCAGAGAGAGAAGCATCAACATCTGGATTTTCAAAGCCAGGGGTTCTCTCAACAGCTACCCAGAGTCTCATCTGGTCAAATCACACAACACTTCTTAAAGTGAGCCCCAAAGGAAAGTCTCACATCAGGGATTATATAGCCTTCTCCTGGGTCAAAGAATGTAACCACACTCTCTTGACCCACTGCCCAGGGTGTGGGCATTCCTGAAAACCAAACCTCCTGCCACAGGCTCCATGTGACCACATTCAGCCTATTAGGGGGCAGAGTATATTTTCAAAACAATGAAGGTTCTCAGAGTCTCTTAAACCCATACAAGGGCCTAGGGGCAGGGAAGATCTTTAAATTTGCATTTCCATTACAGACCCTTAAGATGCTTTTGTGAGGTCTTTGAGGTCAAAACTATTTCCATAAAAATACAGAGGTGTTTAATTTTTAAATGGTACAGCCCACAGAAGCAAAAGTTATTTGGGGGAAGATCCTCAGTACTTTTTAAGAGTGTAAAGTGGACCTGAAACAAAACAAAAGTTTGAAAAACACTCCTAAAAGTGATATCTCAAGTAATATGCAACTGGATTGATAATTCATCATTTCTAGAATGTATGGAAAAAGGAAAATATGCCCTTGTTCTCCAACATGACTTTTCATGCAATGTGTTACTGGAAAATGAATCCTAAATTATATTGGTTTGACATAATTTCAAGAACATAGTCTAACCCAAAGTTGTCAACCTGAAAAAAGAAACAAAAATAATTTAAATCTTAAATATCATTAATATTTTGTAATTCAAAAAAAGTGATGATTATTGCATAAAACCTGATAATCATTTGAAATAGCAAAGTGATATTACAGGTCTTTGAAAGTGGTCCACAAATGCATGACACACATTTTATAAAGGGACAACAATGTATTATAAAGTATATTTGTAACACATGAACATATATAGCTCAATTATATCATAAATTTGACCTTAAAGTATTACAATAAATCCTTAATTTGACTTACCTTTCTTCCAGAGTTTAGGAGGATTATTTTTTTTTTGGTGGGAAAGAACATTATTTAATTATCCGTGGTTATGTGTCTTAATAAGAAAAAATGCCAGAAAAAGTGTTTCATATTAAAGGGTATAAGGCAGTAGGTAAGGAGAAATAGTTTTACTCTTTTATCTCAGTGTAGCTGAGGTTATTAAGTGGTTGGTTGTGTCAATGTAAACCTCAAGCATTTTTTTAAAACTAACCTCGCAGCCACTTTCTCTCCCTCACTGATCATACAACTTCACATTTTCTTGGGGTCATTTCCTTTTC
>NW_027187391.1:19293168-19421210 GCF_028583685.1 Petaurus breviceps papuanus
AGAAACTCTTCAGTGAGTGAATAAAGTCTGTAAGAAGGGAAAGATGGATATTAGAAACAAAATTTTTGAGTATAATGTTGAAGTATGAGGAAAAACATGGATTGTTAACTTTAGAACCTTGGGTTTAGAGGAGGGAACATCTCTTCATGCACAAGTAATCCCATTTCATCCCATCTTTTCCAGCAAATAGCTCCCTCTCTCTTCTCCACTCTTTGACTAATCATTCTTTCTTTGTCTACTGTATACTTCCCAACTCCCCCCCACCCCCCACGAATATTGCTATAGAAAAATTCTCACCTGGTCCATCTGTCCCCTCTAGTTTTTATAGCATGTCTCTTATCCCAAGTGAAGGCCTTTTCAATCAGTGTCTCTACTTCCTTTCCTCTCACTCTTAGCATATTGACTTCAGACTTTATCAGCCTACTGAAATGACTCTCTCCACAGTTACCTATTATCTCTCTCTCTCTCTTTTTTTTTTAAAGCAATTGGGGTTAAGTAACTTGCTCAAGGTTACACAGCCAGTTATTATTTCTGGGTGTGGTGCTGAGTATCTGAGCCCGGATTTGATCCAGGTCATCCCGACACTGGAGCCAGTGCTCTTACTCGCTGAGCCACCTGGCCGCCCCTAAGCAATTGGGGTTAAGTAACTTGCTCAAGGTTACATGGCCAGGTGTTTCTGGGTGGGTGCCAAGTGTCTGAGCCCGGGATTTGATCTCCAGGTCTTCTCAACACTGGAGCCGGTGCTCTTACTCGCTGTGCTACCTGGCTGCCCCTACCTATTATCTCTTAATTCCCCAATATAATTAGCTTTCTCTTTCCTCATCTTTGAACTCTCTGCAGCCTTTGACACTGTTAATCTTTTTGACATTCTCATTCTCTCTCTCACTCAAACACACACACACACACACACACACACACACACACACACAACTTTACTCTCTTATGGTTCTCTTCCAACCAGTTTTGACTATTTCTCCTTAGTCTCTATTGTTTTATGTCTTGGTACAAGCATCCAGGTCACAGTCATTAGGTGTCCCTCCTGCCTTTGTCTGGGTTCTCTTACTCATCTCCTTCTATGCTTTTTTTTTTTAAAAGCAATCGGAGTTAAGTAACTTGCTCAAGGTTACATGGCCAGTTATTTCTGGGTGTGGTGCTAAGTATCTGAGCCCAGATTTGATCCCCAGGTCATCCCGACACTGGAGCCAGTGAGTGCTCTTACTTGTTGAGCCACCTGGCCACTTGGCAATTGGGGTTAAGTAACTTGCTCAAGGTTACACGGCCAGGTGTTTCTGGGTGGGTGCTAAGTGTCTGAGCCTGGATTCGATCCCCAGGTCATCCTGACACTGAAGCCAGTGCTCTTACTCGCTGTGCTACCTGGCCGCCCCACCTTCTATGCTTTTTGCTTTACTTTTCTGCTCCTGGGGTTTCATTGCTCATATCTGAGCAGATGATTCTTAATTCTGCTTATCCAGGCTGACCTCCCGTCTTGCATCTCCAGGAGCCTAGGAGACATATCAAACAGGATGTTTTGTAGACATCTTAAACTCAGTGTGTTCACTCTATCTTTTCCCCAAAGCCTCATTTCCTTAACTTTCTTGTTGCTGTTGAAGTAACATTTTGGTCATCCAGATTTGCAACTTTGGCATTATTATTTATTCCTCATTCTCTTTCACTTCCCATATTTAATCACTTGCCAAGTCCTATGGTTTTGCTTTCATAATATCTCTACTATAATACCCTTTTATCTTCTCTAACACTGCCTCCATCTTCATACAGATCCTTTATCACCTTCCTTTTGGACTATTGCAATAGCTTTCTGATTAGGCTCCCTGCCTCAAGGTTTTCCTCAATCCACTCAGCTTAATTGCCACTACAGTGGCCAAATTGATTTTCCTAAAGTACAGTTCTATCCATTTCACATGCCCTCTCTCCCCCAGTTCAGTAAACTCCAGTGGCTCATTATTACCTCCCAGAATAAACAGGAAATTCTCTTGACGTTTAAAAATTCTTCATAATTTGCTCCCTTCTTATCTTTCCAGTCTTTTGCCCTCTTAAAGGCTGCTAGGTCACACAGTAGATGGAGTATTGGACGTGGATTCAGCAAGAGCTGAGTTCAAATGTGGCTTCAAATACTTAGTAACTGTGTGACCCTGGACAAGTTATTTCACATCTGCCCCAGTTTTCCCAATTGTAAAATGAAGGGATGATAATAATAGCAACTATCTTCTAGGATTCTTATGAGCATTAAATGTAGTAATATTTGTAAAGCACCTTGTCTGGCCCGTAGTTAGTGTGTAGTAAATACTTGTTTCTCCTTCATACTCACAACTTATACCTTCCTACCTACTCTGTGACCTGGTGCCACTGGCATTCTTGCCACTCTTCATGCATGACACTCTGTTTCTAGACTTTTAAGTGTATTCCCTGACTGACTGCCATGCCTAGAATTCTCTCCTTCCTCACTTTCTCCCTTTCCTGATGTCCTTCAGGTATGAGTTAAAGTCCCACCTTCTACAAGAATCTTTTCTCTGTCCTCCAGGAAGTTCTCAAAGAAAACTACCCTGATGTTTTAGTACCAGAGGGAAAAATAGAGGTCAAAAGAATCCACTGATCCCCTCCTGAAAAAGATCCCAAAAAGAAAACTACTAGGAATATTATAGCCAGGTTCCAGAATTCCCAGATTAAGGAGAGACTATTACAAGCAGCCAGGAAGAAACAATTTGAATATTGTGGAAACACAATCAGGATAACCCAGGATCTGGCAGCTTCTACACTGAGTGATCGAAGGGCTTGGAATATGATATTCCGGAGTTCAAAGGATCTGGGATTAAAACCAAGAGTCACCTACCCAGCAAAACTGAGTATCATGTTTCAGGGGAAAATATGGTCAGTCAGTGGAATAGAGGACTTTCAAGCATTCTTGCTGAAAAAACCAGAGAAAAGAATCTTTTCTCTGTCCCCCTTAATGCTAGTGCCTTTCCTGATATGCTTATCTACAGTTTATCCTGTTTTTCTAGTTTATTTTATTCTTATATACTTGTGCTCATGTTTCTCAGACTGTGAACTCTTTATCACAGGGACTTTTTTTGTGTTTGTATGTTTTTGTTTTTATAATTTGTATCCTCATACATATTGTTTGGGACATAGTAGATATTCATTAGGTAGACTTAATGCATTTTGGCTTTAACTTAATTTAAAAAATAACTTAAATACATTCTGCTTTAATTTGACAATTTGATTTCTATCTTCAGAGACGGAACGGAGAAGATATACCTGTGGCCCAGACTAAAAATATCAATCATAGAAGATTTGCTGCTTCCTTTAGACTGCAAGAAGTGACAAAAACTGACCAGGATTTGTACCGCTGTGTAACTCAGTCAGAAAGAGGCTCTGGGGTTTCCAATTTTGCTCAACTAATTGTGAGAGGTATAGTAAAAATTATTTCTTTTAATTTGTAAAAATAACATCTTTTGAGCTCCAGATAACATGAAGATTATGTTTGTTTGTTTGCTTGTTTTCAAATCTAATGATTTTACTCCAAAGCATTATGAAAATAGCATTACAAAATTATAGAAATTTTTATAGGTGAGGATTAAAGATGAAGTTTTAAAGTTTGGTAGTCAAAGGACTCTACTAAAATCGAATTTTTTGAACTGTACTAAGCATATCAAATGTGTTGCCAACTTTTGTTATCTTGAAGTTATTATTTGAATTTAAAATTAATACAGACAAATATTTAAAACATTTTTAGGTGAAAATACTTTTTCATGTATTACTCAAAGCTCTGCTGAGCTATCAGAGTCATGGCCCCGGATTCTATCCCCATGTAAATTAGTCACCTTATCCTGTTCCAACTATTATATAGTTTTCATGCAGTTGGTGGGAAAAGAGGCAAGAAATATGTGGAAAACCAAATGAAACAGTGGGAATTCATCCATGCACATCCATCTATACTATTACACTACTACCATACAGCCTACATGTGCTAATCTGTATATTAGTGACATTGGTCTCCTTTGTTTCATGGGATATTTCCTAAGTATTCCTGCATGCAAGTCAGTTAACAGCTGCCTTTCTGTCTCACTGTCGTTCTACTTCAAATGAACCTTTTGTTCTGATGTCTGTACAATTAACTCTATCATAAACACTAGTGGAGGAGAGCAGATTTCCTTACTTAAAATAATAGTAAAACACCCAGACATGAGGGACAGATACTATTGTGTAATAGGTAGTGTGCTAGATTTGCAGTTGAAAAGACCTGGGTTCTAATCTTCTTTTTAAAATTTAATTTAATTTATTCTCATACACTTTAAGTTCTGAACTGGCTTCCTATCTCCATTTGACATATACATATCTATATCTGCATAGATATAGATATGTATATATATGTACGTATATATAATCCTCTGAGTTCTATTCTTACCCCTAATACTATCTCTGTGATCATGGATGTGTTTCTCTGAGCTTTGTTTTTGTCCTTTGTAAAATGGGGATAAATAGTACCAATATTACCTCCCTTACTGGATCACTGAGAAACTTAAATGAGATAATGAGCTTTTTGCAAAATAAAATATTACAGAAATATTGTTGGTTGTTATTATTGATGATGTCACATTAAGTCAAGAACACACTCAGGTATAAGTGTATTCTCTTTTTCTCTCATACACAGGTAGTTATGATTCTTCAATTATACCCTTTCAGTGTTTGACCACAGTCTCCTCCCAGCTTTCCACTACTGCTAGCTTTATATTCCTAGTTGAAATAAAGATGACTGTGGATAATCTCTAATGTAAATATGGTGATTATGCTGTAAAGTTGTCATGTTCACTGTATCTTTAGAGCATGTCATGTGGGTGTGTGTAAATTCCTTTGATGATCACACGGCTGTTGTGGACAGAGACTGAAAGAGCAGTAATGGCTTTAAGAGTCTAGTGATGAATTTTTTAAAAGGGAAAATTGTCTTTAATGAAGAGATGGAAGTGTCTCCATAGAAATATACTTTAGAAAGAAATTTGGTGGGGAATGTGTTATTGGCAAGATCTGAGGACTGTTGAAGTCTAGTTTAAAAAACTTTTAAGGAAACTGTGCTAATCTTGATTAATGGTTATTGTACCTATTCAGCAACTCATCAGATGGCTCTGTAGTGATGAAATGTGTGACATTTTGAAAATAAATTGTTATGAAATTGCTAAAAAAGAGACATACACTATTTCTATTTTTGTCCAAGTGGATATTGACACATAATGCAAACGCATTTTAATCAATGAAATCTGGCATAGTTGCCTTGTGTAGGGGTGAGGGTGGCTATAACTAATGCATTCAAACCATTGTAAGAGAGAGAATCCATTAAATATTTAATTATCTAAAATTGAAAAGCTATAAGGCAAGAGCTGTTTCTCTGACTTTTTAAGGCAATATTGACTCAGTATTTAATCTACATGTTTCACAAATTAATGTGCTTGGATGTTAGCACAGAGTGTATTGTCTACAGCATTCATAAATTATTCCTGTGAGGAACTTTAGAAATCATTTAACTAACTCTCCCATTTTACAGATGAAGTAAATGAGTACTAGGGGCCACTGAAAACTGTAATCTCACAGAGCCATTCAATGGAAGAGTTGTAATTCCCAGCCCTTTTAACTCCTAGTCCAGGACTTTTTATCATGTGCAGTTATTTTTTCTTTGTTGTTTACACTTAATAGCCTTTTTTTTTTTCAAATTCCATTGAAAAATATTTTTCAGCAATCATTTTTGTGAGATTTTGAGTTCCACATTTTTCTTCCCCCTTTCTTCTCTTCCCCTTCCCAAGACAGCAAGGAGTCTAATTTTAGGTTATATGTAAAGTCATGTTAATCATATTTCCACATTAGTCATGCTGTGAAAGAAAATCAGAACAAAAAGGGAACAACTACAAGAAAGGAAAAACAACAAAAAAAGAGAAAATACTATGTTTCTATCTGAATTTAATCCCCATAGTTCTTTTTCTGGATATAGATTTCATTTTCCATCATGAGTCTTTTGGAATTGTCTTAGATCTTTGTATTGCTGAGAAGAACTGTCTGTCATAGTTGATCCTTGCACAGTGTTACTGTTACTGTGTATAATGTTCTCCTGGTTCTGCTCATTTCACTCAGTATCAGTTACTGTAAGTCTTTCCACATTTTTCTGAAATCTGCATGCTTATCATGTCTTATAACACAGTATCCCATTACATTCATATACCACAACTGGTTCTGCCATTCTCAAGTTGATGGGAATTCCCAGAGTTCCCAGTTTTTTGGCACCACAAAAAGAACTGCTAAAACTATTTTTTGTACATGTGGGTCCTTTTCCCTTTTTTATGATCTCTTTGGGATACAGACGTAGTAGTAGTATTGTTATATCAAAGGATACATCATTTTCAGTTTTAAGCTATTTATTAAAGTTAAAACTTCAATGGCACTTGGGTGACCATTTGTGATGTATACACACACAGTGTAGTTCTGGTAAATAATTTTCAACTGATTGAAAAATTTTATATATATATATATATATATGTATTCAGGGCAATTTTAGGTTGTAATGGAAATGTAAATTTAAGGTCTTCCCTGCCCCTAGGCCATTTAATAGGCTTAAGTGCACCTGGAGCCTGTGGCAGGAGGCTTGTTTTTCAGGAGATACTTTGTGATTGGGCAGTGGGGTCAAGAGGGTTGTTACATTCTCTGAGGCAAGAGAAGACTATATAAACCCTGATGTGAGACTTTATTTTGGGGCTCACTTTGAGAAGTGTTGTGTGATTTGACCAGATGAGACTCTGGGCAGCTGTTGAGAGCCCCCTGGCTTTGAAAACCCAGATATTGATGCTTCCCTCTCTGGTAATTGACTAGGTATGGATGTAATGTTTGGGTAGTTGGAGGCCTTGATTTGTTTGTTTCTTTGTCTTCTTGTAACTTCCGCTTGTAACCTCTGTATACTCTGAAATTCAGGGTCCTGACTTTTTCCTCTGAACTGGGTAAATGATATGTTTGATTGATTAAAGCAAGATGGTTAACCCATTTTGAGTTGCTTTCCTTTAGAAAAGCAGATCTAAGAACCTGAGTTGGCAGCCACCCTGTGTATGCTGGGGTGCTTGCTGCTACATAGGTTTAATCTATATTTTTAATATTTTCTCCATTGTTCTATTTAGTGGAGACACTTAACAAAAAATAATTTAAGCCTTGGTTTTTAACTTTTGGTGATTTCTGAGGTGTAAATACACTGAAAATATAACAGTGGGTGCCCAAGGACTGAGTTGAGCTGTCTCCAGCAAACACATATATGTGCACATGAGTATTTGTGTATACACACACACACACACACAAACATGCCAGTTATTAAATAAAATACCTCACTAGCCATTGTACATCTGAATAAATGCATATGATAACTTTTTCATAGTTTTATTTGACAATATAGGCAAATACATTTCCGCGTTTGTCTTGATAACTACCAAACAAATATTGCTAACCAAAAACATCCCCTCAGGGATCAGCTATCCTGGTGTTAAAACTTTGCTGAAAATTAACCATAATGACAGGTCCTATATCTCAGTGGCACTTTAAAACTGACATCCTGTTACATGGATACAAAAGATGATAATTTTAAAGGAAATTTTTGGGCCACTGATATGAATTGTCTTTAATCTAAGCTGGCATAGTATTGCCTGTTGTCAAAGATGACCCAAGGGTAAGAGTTTATTTGTGCATTTCTTCCTAAACTGAAAGTGACAGGGCATGCTTAGGGCTTTTTGTTGCTGTTTGTAACAAATGAAAATTTCACTGCTGGATTCTAATGGTGAAAAGTATTGATCTATGTGTTCTCACAGTCAAGGGAAAGAAAGGTGGGGGGGGGGGACGGATGGGAGAAATATACAATTTACTTTGTCATGACTTTAGTATAGCTTCCAGGTCATTTTGAGTAATGATAATGTCTTCAGCTTGTGGAAGTCAAACTTTATTGACAACAGTGGTTATTAGAGAGTGTGAGATGAACAGAAGCTTTTGCTCAATGTATCTAAAAATTGCAGTGTGTATAGTATGTAATCTTGGCTGAAATGTCTGACATTTGTACACTCTTCTTTTTCTAGTGGTTTCTCAACCAATAACAAAGCTCAGTTGGTAAAACTAATTTTGTGATTTAAGGTGTGTTGTTGTGAAATTCCACTATCCCGTCCAATGAGAATGCCCATGCTCCTTTTCTCCATCTACCTAAAAATGATGATGAGATGATGAGAAGCAGAGACCCTTGGAACAGTCTACTAGAGACTGCCTTCCACCTTGGCACTGAGCACTCAAAGATAACCCTCTGGATCCAGACATTTTTACAGCTTTAGATTCACCTAAATATGTATTGTTGTCTAGCTCATAACTCCATATTTTTCTTAAAAATAGTATGAGACTTTTTTTCCTCATTTATTGCTCAAATATAGTTTAACTATATATAATTGCCATTCTTTAACTGTGAGATACACACACTTACACACACAAACACACACATACACACACACACACCAGGCATTCTTTGATGCAACAACTGTATTTACCTATTTCCCTCTACCCACCCCCCCAAAATAAAAGCAAATATGTATAGGTTGAATTCACATTGGTTCTTTGTTGTCTTGTCTTTCCATTTCTATATCTTTATTAACTCTCCCTTTTAAAATACATTAAAGAATTTTTCCAGGGAACTGAAGTTAACATCGCTGCAGAAGAGTTTGCCAAACATATTCTCTTTGATCATTTAAACAATAGAATATTTGTCTTCCACTAAGCCTTTGGCTCTACTTCTACTGTCACTATTATTTACTTGGCACTTAACAATTCTAGCCATATTTGGTCAGTTCTCTTCCTATGTTTATCTCCTCTGTGTCAGACTAGATTGTAAACCTCTTGAGGATAAAGATTCTTCTCTGTCTCTTGTATTGTCTAGGACAGGAACCTTGTTTTCTGACTCCTCCTTTGGTGTCCTTTCTGCAATATGAGCATATCTTTCTACATTCAGGTGCCTTGCAAATATTAGTTGCCTGATAAATCTCTGTTGGGATAGGTTTGAGAGCTGGACTTTTATTAATATAAAATTCTAGGCAAGGAAATGTCACCCTTTCCCTTTTTCTGCAACTTAAAATCTTTAATGGTTTTTTGGAGGAACAAAAAGGTTAAGTACCATATTCAGGTTCTCAGAGTTAGTATGTGTAAGACTGGACTTGAACTCAAGTCCACTTGCCTTCAAATTCAACTCTCTATGCACCACGCCATATTGCCTCTAGGAAAATTTTTGTTGATCTTATTATAAACAACAGGGAATCACAAAAAAAAATCATATTTGACACATTTTTAGATCCCTTGACTGTAATTTTTCCTGTTTTCATGAATATCACTTAGCTTAATAGCCAGGTATCCATCCTTATTATGGTAGAGTATATTTCATCATTGCTAATTATCTAACTCACCTCTCAGCATGGTATAATGGATAGGGAGCCACTTCTGAAACTATTGAGACCTTGGTTCAATTCCTCCCTTTAACTCATACTGGCAGTTTGGCCCTCCCTGGGCAATCACTGAATCTTTTTAGTGCCTCAGGCAACTCTCTAATATAATAGGTATAAGTTACCAAGAAGGTGATGACCTCCAGAACTCCTATCCAGGAGTTATGTATTCCAAGGTAATATCTGGTCCAGTCCTTATCTCTTTATTTATGATTACTTTTATAACCCTCCTTTCAAGATCTCTTCCCTTGTTCCTCCCTTGGCTAATCCCTCTCCCCAGTTAATCCCCCTAACCTATTACTATGGAGGTATATTACTTTTTGCTGAATTATTGAGTCTCTTAGAAGAATATTTTTTCCACCTCTCATCTATTTTTCTTTTACTTCAATCCTCTTTTGTCTTTGAGACCCACAGTGTTGGCTTTTGTCTTTTAGAATTTACTAGCAGTAAAAATGTGTTGAACCCTCTGCTTTCTTCTCCCCCCTCACCTTGCCTCCCCCACCCCCCCCATAATGGTATTTTTTTCCAATTACATGCAAAGGTAGTTTTCAGCATTCACTTTTATAAGATTTTGTGTTCCAAAGTGTTTTTTTTTCTCCTTCCTTCCCCTCCACCTCCCCAAGATAGCAAGAAAGCTGATAAAGATTATACATGTACAATCATATTAAACATATTTCCACATGAGTCTTGATGTAAAAGAAAAATCAGAACAAAAGGGAAAAACCACAAGAAATAAAAAAAAGAGAGAAAATAGCATGCTTTGATCTGCATCGAGACTCCATAGTTCTCTGTCTGGATGTGGACAGCATTTTCCATCATGATTCCCTGGGAATTCATTGCATTGTTGAGAAGATATGAGTCTATCAAAGTTGGTCATGTTGAAGTTACAGTGTACAATGTTCTACACTGGTTCTACTCAGTTCGCTCAGCATCAGTTCATGTAAGTCTTTCGAGGTTTTTCTGAAATCTGCCTACTCATCATTTCTTACTGCACAATAATATTCTGTTACCTTTATATACCACAACTTGTTCAGCCATTCCCCAATTGATGGGCACCCCCTCAATTTCCAATTCATTGCTATCACAAAAAGAACTGCTTTCAATATTTTTGTACAAGAGGGTTCCTTTTCCTTTAACTTCTGCTTTCTTTCTCTGTACACATAGCTCCATCTCCTATTCCTGACATGTGGAATTTGGGGCCATATTTGCCATCTCTCCCCTCGGTTTTTCTATCCACTGTTTTCAGAAATTTTCCTTTTGCTAACCAAGATGGTGAGACATATGAGTTGGGCCATCCTAAGAATATAATAATTAGAGGAAGGGCTTCACACTGGATTTGTGATTGAAGTAGAAGTGGCTAATGGAAACAGGAGAAAGGTTGGAGAGAATCCCAATAATTTAGGTTAGTCTTTGAACCAAGGAAAATGCTTTACTTAAAATTAACACTAAACTTTATTGAAATTTAATCTGATTCAGTATGTTTTAAAAAATTCCAATATAAGTAATCATTCTTTCCCTCTATTCTGACCTGCAGAGCAATTTAAAAGGCAGAACTAAGTGATATTATCTTACTGTTTCTAGTTTGTTAGTTAGAGGCGGTGTTAGTGGAGACCTTAACACTTGCTCCTTGTTCAGGTACAATATTGGAACCAAATGAGATGCTTAAAAATCATTGAACAGTTAATAAAAGGAGGTTTACTTTGCCCTAACATTGCAAGAACAAGCAACCGGAGTACAGTGGCCCTTAGCTTCTCTGCACGTGGCCACCATTGTCTCCATGTGAAAATGAAGTGGGTAAGAGGAGAGGGTGAGTCCTCTGGTCCTCAGAAATCCACCAAGTTTAAGGAAGCCTTTTTTAAACAAGTAAGCCTTTTTTTTTGGGGGGGGGGGGAGCAGGGCAATTGGGGTTAAGTTACTTGACAAGGTCACATGGCTAGTAAGTGTTAAGTGTCTGAGGTCACATTTGAACTTGGGTCCTCCTGACTCCAGAGCCAGTGCTCTATTCACTGCACCACCTAGCTGCCCCTGAAGTAAGACTTTTTATACCTTTAGGGAAATAGAAAGTTCCATATAGGGAGTCAATTAAATCCTGGGAATGTTGTGGCTTTTTTTTAGGGAAAACTAATCTATATTGCAGGAAATGGGGAATCAGTCTTTATACTAACACACCTGGGTTTTTTTTGTTATTTGTTGTTTTTTGTCATTTATTTTCAAAGAGGACCAATGAAGGTGAAGTCTTGACTTCTAAGTGAATTGGATTAAAGTTTAGCAGGGCAGTGCAATGTCACCAGCCTCACTTTCTCCTCTAGAGTCATATTGTGTCCAGTGGCAGTACACAAAAAAAGCTAAGGTCTTTCCCAGGTTTCAGTTTGTCTGAGGCAATACCCATTAAATGATTAGGGCTAGGTAAGAAATGAAGCAAAATATGACCTCTTTTACCTACTAAAAAAAATTCAATCTGGGAGGGAAGCCTGCAGGGTTTCTGACCAAAAGAGAAACAATATATTTACCTTCAATCTAAGCCATCAAAACGCAAACAATGATCACTGTGGAATCACCATTTCAAGAGAAAAATCTTCCAATATTCATTTTAATTATTATGCAGTATTGATTTTAAATTGTTTCTATTGCAAAGCCATTAGGCTTACAAATTTCCCTTGTTGGGAAAAACCAGTGAATTAAAATAATTGGCTTTTTAGTTTTTATTTTATTTTTTAAAGCAGTTGGTGTTAAGTAACTTGCTCAAGGTTACAAGGCCAGTTATTTTTGTGTGGTTGCGGAGTATCTGAGGATGGAACTCTTCCCAGGTCTCCCTGCTCTGGGGCCGGCGATCTTACTCACTGCTTCACCTGGCCGCCCCAATAATTGGCTTTTTAAAAAAATCACCTTCAAATAGTTATTTGATAACATTTCAAAGATTGCAGATACTTAAAAAAATCTGGATGGTGGTGGTCAATTAGTTCAGTTGTGAAGCTTGTGTATTGTAGTCATCCCTTTTAAATTGTGTTTACTGAAGTGCTTGGTAATTATATTGGGATGTCAGAAAAGAATTGATCATATTTCAGCACTTAAGTTTATTTTAAATCCAATAGCCTTCATATTTATGACTTTTCTCTTTTATTTCTTGAAATGATTTACATAAGAGAAAAATGAAAGTCTTGCCTCATTCAAAGTAGTTTCTTGTCATTCATGTGAATCCTTATTCAAAATATTTGATACATTTTAAAAGATTGTATGAGCAATATGATATGAATATATCATTTTTTCACACAATGCAATATGGAAGAAGTTTGAAATCAGATTATCACTCAAATTGCTCTATCTACTCTTGGAAGACTGTTTATGTCTGAAGAGTACATCCATATCCAAAATATATAAGCGCTGAACACTGAGTGTCCCAGGAGTCTTAGTGTAGTTTTAAACTTTAATAGCTTAAATGACTGTTTTAAAAACTTTAATAGCTTAAAACTTCACAAAGACTTTTGTAATACATTATATGATTTTATCTGAACTGCCTTGATATTCATTTAATAATGTTTCATTTTGTTTGTAATTTAATCCTACTGGTGCCTGGAATTAATAGAAGGTTTGTTGATCTTTCTGTCTTCGTTCCACACTGACCCTACTTTTATTAAATGAAATATATAATATTTTGCCACATGCTTTCCTTTCCCCACCCATACTATGACTGTTGCAGTCTTGAGACTACTTTCAAATTCAGATAGGTTGTGGGATTTTTATTTTTCCTTAACATCCTCATAAAAATACTTCATAGCAGGGGATGCTATTTTTTCTGAAGAGTTTTGAATGTCTTTCCAAAATTAATTCCTATGAATCAGAGGAGTTTTAAGCAGTGAAGCTGATATTAGCTTCTCTCACTGAGCAAGGCTTGGGGTGTTTATCTTTAGTTAGAATCCTCATTGAGGACTTCCTATAGATCATGGAAGTAGTAGAATCATTTTCTCTAATGCCTGCTGCTAAACTCCTATGATCTAACTACTGGCCACAGTTGGATCTGATTCCTTTATTCTCTTGTAGCAGAATTATGCTAACAGGAGAAGTTGATCCCACTAAGCCAAGAGGATTCTTTTTACTTTGTAATGTGGTGGCTAGTAGGGGCTATTTACATTTTTTTTATTATGTTCACTCTCACCATCCTATTTTCGTTATTGTAAGGACTAATTAGAAAACAGCCTGGGTAAGCAAAAGGAAGAATGCCAGTCTCAATTGCCTTCTGTGCAGCTCCATTGGATAAGGCAGCGACATTAATTGAGAATCCATGATGTTCTAGACCCTGTGAGACTCTGGAGAAATAGAGGACATAACTCCTGCCCACAAGGGATTTTTAATTTAATTGATGATGCATGTGAAGAAAATTACTTTAAAACATCTTTCTGCTTTTGGCTTATATTTTTAACTCCTTGTATTGGCAGAAAGTAGCAAAGCATCCTTCCTATCATGGCATGTTGGCATTTAATGACTTTGTGCTACATAGGTGTTGTAGTATGTGAGTTAAGCAGAAATGTTTTCTTATCACTAGGCACTTATGTTGTAAAGCACACCTTAATGCGTGCAGAAGTATTTAGTATGAGCTAGATAGACACATAGATAAATGCATCTAATGGAATCAGGTGGTTTAGTGAATTTATTAAGTGCTTACTGGGTATTGGGCTAGCTAGCCACTGGGGATTTTTCTTTTTTAATGTCAGGATTTGTGATTTTAGTCTGTATGGAACTCCTCTTCTGATGCTGATAGGTAATTTTTGATGTATAGTCTTAAATTTACATTAGTTACCATAGGAAGAAATTATATGACTTGTTCATGGTTACATAGCTATTATATGTCTTCTGTAAGACTTGAACCCAGATTTTCCCGAGTTGAAGGCTGTTTCTTTGTTGACTAAACCAGGGCTTCTTAAACTTCTTCCACTTCAGGTGACCCCTCTTCACTGTTCACTTTTAGCAGTGTTTGTTGCTGTTGCGTGACCTGAGGGTATGTGCAGAAAAAGTGCACATGCTTTGTGTTCAGAACCTAAGCTGAAGTGAAGTTGCAAGAGCCAATGTGGGAAAAGGTTGCCAGAAATATCTTGTATTCATTATGTGTTTTATTTTTAATTAACTTTGGGTCCTTGTGTGTTCAGAGACCATTTACTATTGCCAAATATTTTGTGACCCCATATGAGATCATGACCCACAGTTTAAGAAGTGCTATACTAAACCACAGTGCCTCAGACTCTGGTGAAAAATGATGTGGTTTATGCCCTTGTAGAAATTATATTCTACTAATTAAATTATATGTGTGTGTGTGTGTGTGTGTGTGTGTGTATGTATGTAGTATAAAACAGCAACAGCGATGATAAATAGTATCAGAGCCAAGATTTGAACTCAGGTCTTCTTGCCTTTAGCTGAGCTCTCTGCTTTGTCTTGCTGCCTTTCAATATGTACATATATATGTAACACAAGATATGAGTTGATAGAAAACTTCAAAGTGTTCCAGAAAAACTTGAGCATGTTAGCTTGAGGGGTTTGTATATATCCTATAGGCCACAGGGACCACTGATGTTTTTATATTAGTATTGGTATATGCTCACTGCTCTGCCAGTAGTGGGAACAGCTAGAGGCTCAGTGGATAGAGTTCTGGTCTTGGAGTAAGGAAGACCTGAGTTCAAATGTGGCTTCAGATGCGTATTAGTTGTTTGATCCTGAGCAAGTCACTTAATCTCTGCCTTAATTACTCCACTGGTGGAGGAAATGGCAAACTATTCTAGTTTCTTTGCCAAGAAAGCCTCAAGAAGAATATGATCCATGGGGTCATGAAGAATCATACACAAATGAACAGGAATAACAATGCTAGTAGTTAGCAGAACTTCTTTAAAAAATTGGGATCTAAGTGGTCAATGATGAAAGCAAAAGAGCTTGGTGAATTGGATAGCATTAAAAGTTTAGAATTACAGAACACTTTTTAAAGATTATACATGCTATTTGATTTTGCTAATAGCCCTAATGCTTGGGTAAGACAAGAAGTATTATTATTGCATTTGTAGGAGAGGAAGTGCTTAGAAAGTGACTTGGCCACAGTCACATGGTTAGTAAATGTACTTGGAATCAACACGTGTTTGAGCTATAGCTCTATCAGTTGGAACAGTGACCTTAGGAAAGCTATTTATCTTCTCTGAGATTAAGAATTACTTACTTTTACACCTTCATGAGATTTTTGGCTAGATCAAATTCAGTTGTGAATATAATCTTTTACTTCCCAGGTGCTAGATAGGCCATAAATTTCACTGAACCTCTCCTGACCTCTTCCCCACCCCAGGAATAAGAGGAATGACAAACAACAACAAGTAGTATTACAGAAAGCTTAATGTGGAAGGAATCATGGAGGTCATCTAATTTAACCTTCTCTTTTTGTAGGTGAGGTGAGGAAAATAAGAATTGAATTATCCACAGTTTTAAAGGTGGGAGTCAGTGAACTCAAACTCATGTCTTCAAAAGTCTAAATTTTTTTTTTTTCCAATTAGCACGGTGCTTCTTTGGCCAGCCTTCATATAATTATGTCCAATACACAAAATATTTTTGAATCATTAATAATAATCTTGAGTTGTATCAAGTCAAAGTACCCCCTTGTGGTTCTTTTTTTTTTTTGGAGGGCAGTTGGGGTTAAGTGATTTGCCCAAGGTCACACAGCTATTTTTTTTGTGTTAAGTGTCTGAGGCCAGATTTGAACTCAGGTCCACCTGACTCCAGGGCCGGTGCTCTATTCACTGTGCCACCTAGCCATCCCCCCTTGTGTTTCTTGAAGAAAGAACTTGCTACTTGATAGTGGAGAGACAATCATGGGCACCCAAAGAACTGGGAAATATTCTGGTTGAAGCACAAATATTTTCCTATGTGTACCTTGCTAGAGACCTCAGTGCTATCCTAAGCCTCTAGAAAAGGATGAAAAGATTTTTTTCTGCCAAAAGGAAGTAGGGTTGAAAGGAAACTGAAACTGGTATTACAGACTTCAGAAATGTGAAAGTGAATAAAAATTAGTTATATTCCGCAAGTTTCCATTTTATACTCAGTACCATATGTTTATATGATTATGCATCTGATTGAGATCAAAGGTCACAGTTAAATAGATGGTTAGGTTTCAGAATAGTTGTTCACACCAAGATGAATTTAAAAGTCACTTTACTAATGGTTCATTTTTGCTGGCCAGACTAGAACCCCATGTGTAGTGATAACGCATGTAGGAGGTATACAGAAGATTATTTTGATTCATCTCTGTTTATCTTCCAGTCATAGTTGGGTTCAAAGCAGCCTATGTGAAATGAAAATCCTTTCCTAGTTTTTGTGAAAACATTTGTGCTTCAGAACAATAAAGTGATTTCTCAGTAGAATTCCCCTCTATCTCTGTCCTTTGGCTTACTATTCCTGATAATTATGTCTCTAGCTCCTGTCTGTAAAGATATATTTTATTCTATCCATTGAAAACAAGGGATCTTTTCTCTTTAGAACTACACCTAATAGTTTTCTCAATTTTGTCTGAATGTCATTGATTTTAGAAGGTGGTTGAAAAATATTTACTTGAAGGTAGACAAAGAGCTCCAACCTGTCATCGTATCTCTTCTGCAAACCCCCACCAGGTTTGGCATCTCTTTGTGTTGTGTAGGAATGTTAGAAAACTGTTGTGAAGCTTGGATTGGTTGATGCATGGTAATGATGAAAAGGAAGGTATTTGGAATTCACCATACATGGCAGAAAATGCAAGATGTCAGAGAAGCCATATATTAAAGAGAATTTGAATTGGAAGCTGAATTCCAATCTGCCACTGGGAGCATTTTGATCATTTTGATTTATTAAACTTTTATAACAGCATTCAGATGGAACTGAATTAAAACACTTTAGTCTGGGGTAGTTTATGGTACACCAACCAGCATGTTACCAGTGTTATTCTATGAAGGTGGTTTTAGCAATATGTGCACTGAAACAAAGCTTATTTTTAAAAGTAATGTTCATGTTGATGCTTACATGGAGCATTATTTTCTGTCATGTTCAAGCTAACTCCAACATTTCGCAGTTTTACATAAAATTTTATTAATTGTGTGGAGGCTAATACACATTTGCATTATACTTCTGATGGAATGAGTACTTGTCATAATTTGCTTTGTTTCTGTATATTATGTTAAATACATAATATGACACAAATGCTAATCATGAAATGGTTTCAACTAGCATAGCAAAAAGGAGTTGATTCCTAAAACTAATGAAATTCTGGATAGCAGCATTAGAGTTGTTTATTGTTTGTTTTAACGTCTTTCTGCTTCAGCACTCAGGGATGATCTTTCTGAACAGGGCCTTTGTAATAAGGAGAAATCAATTACTATTAGAGTGGCACTGTAGGTTAAAGGTATTACAGGTTCACACTCAGTTTTGTAGCCAGGAAATGGTGCTTAGCTGTGAATCAGGGATGATGCAAAAGATGGATGAGACAGAGTTCAAGGAGCAGTAATGTGAGGGTCCAGCAACTATCATTCCAAGCTGTCTCAGCAGTGTGATGGATGGTTTGGTGGCAAGAAGTAATACTGCGAGATGATGAAAGATTCATCTCCAGATCTTCAGCCATGGCACACCATCTACCTATTGGTGCTCACATAGTGTAATGATTCCTGATTTGTCATGAAGCGCTAAATTACTATACTTAAGCAGACAAACTGGTACACTGAATTTAGCAACCCAGATTTTTGGCAGCTGCTAAAGAAGCAAGTAGCATATCAAACACTCCTGCACATTGTAAATTTAATTACCTTATATTTATGCATAGTAGTTGTTGACAGGTTCTTGTAAGCTATGCTAATATGGTAGGTAATTTGTTACCTCCAGAAATCACTTTCCATGTGTCTTCTGATCATTATCATGAAACATGATAAATGATCTCACCCATGAGGTGTAAATGAAAATGAAATGGATAATTGGATTCTATGTCCAAATTGTGGCTGGAATAGTTGCTGCAATTATAATTGAATTTATCTCATTAAAAATGTGCTTTGCACTATATTGGTGACCTTTAATAATGTTGGTTGTGGTATTATTTAAGAAAAGTTTTTTAAAGAGACGGCAAGACTTGTGTTGGTAGAAATGCTTTCACCTCCCTTATCACCCTCTATGCCATCATCACTTGCATGTTAAATGCCTTGTTCACTTACAATTGATTTATACTAATTGATACTTATAATACCTTCAACTAGGGATGACAGAAAGGAGTGTGCTATTAAAAATCATAATGGACTCACTCAGGAGACAATGCAAAAGGTACTAAAAGTGTTTAAAAAATAAATTATCATCAATGGAATATGTCATACTAGTGAATTAAGAGGGGATATCTTTGAGGGTGGTTATTTCTTATTGGTCTGTTGTCAGATATTGCCACCAAGGCATAGACACATAATTAAAATTTAGTTTCATTTTATGCAGAATCAGTGGCGCATCAAATCTAAAAGCTTGAAGAATATTACTTAGACTTAGTCCCTGCATTATTAACTTGAGGATTCAACCTGATAATAATCCCTTCTTCATTCACTGATCTAAAGATCTTCAAACTAAACATATTTGAAAAGAACTTCCTGTCTTGCCTTCAAAACCCACTTCACCTCCAGATTTCTTTATTTCTGTAAATCTTAATCTCCAAATTGCTCAGTATTGTACCCATAGCACTGGCATTCATGTTTTCCCACCCCCCTCCCCCCTTAACCTGTGAAGTGTCAAGTCCTTTCAATTCTACCTCTATGTCTTCTGTTTGAACCTGTCTTCTTATTCATGCAACCACAACGCTGGTTCAAGTCCACACCACCCATTAACAATTTTCTAGTTTTTCTATAAGGCTCTTCCTCCTTCAAGTAATATTACTTATAGCTATCAAATAATCTTTGTAAAATGTCTTTCCCCATTTTCCTAGTTAACACCCCACCACTGAAATTACTTGGTGTTTCTTCTGACTGTGCCCTAGCTGTTTTTTTTTTTTTTTTAAATTCATGACTGTTGTATCCCCCAGTAAGCTATAAGCAACTTGGGGGAAGGGACTGTTATATTGTGTGTGTGTGTGTTGTGTGTGTGTTCTTAACACTTAACAATAGTGTCTAGCATAGAGTAGGCCGTTAATAAATGCTGAGGGGTGATTAATTGATTAAGTGATTAGGTCTGATTATATCATTCACCTACTCAGAAACTGTTGGTGGCTACCTTGCATGGGATATGGATTCTTCTGCTTCTCATTTAAGATGCAATACAATGTGATTCTCATCTACTTTACTTACTTTATTCACTATTATTCTCATTCATTAACTTTATATTCCAACAAAACTGAACTAGGAGCTGTTACCCAAACTTGACAAACTTCTTCTCTTTCTTCAGACAGGTTGTGCTTCCGTGCCTGGAATTTAACCTCTTCTCAGTCAGTTTTCAGAATCTTCATATACCTTTAAGGTTAAATTTAGGCTTACTCTCTGTGGAGAGCCTTTTCTATTCACCATCACAATCCCTTCTTGTTGCTGCGCCATTGCTCTGTAATACAGTTAACTTTTATGCTACTTATCTGCAAGACACAATCTGGCTTTTGGATAGAGAGTTAGGGAGATCTGGTTCAGTTGGGTAAAACTGTAGAAATAGCAACTTTTGTTCTCTACAAAGCTTTGTTTCTTTATATTTTTAATTAGTTCTTGACATGGATAAAAAATGATTTTCATGAGGATTCCAAACAAATACTTCAGTAAGGTATAAACTATTGTCATCTCTAATTTATATATGTTCCTTTTCACTTGCTAACATCACTATTATTTCCCTTCGTGCTTTCAGATACATATTTACCTTATTAACCTTCCATCAGGTTGATTCTCCTTTTCACGTATTTTTCTTCCCTTCATGTTCATATCATAGTGTGTTTGTGTGTGTACGTGTGTGTATACTTCAGAGATAACACAAGTGTGTATGTATAATTTTTGTATTTCTGATGTGTATGTATACAATTATACATACATATATGTACACACAGATATATCTCTTTAAACACATACAAACACATATATGTATGTATCTCTTTTTGTATGTGTGTGTATATATCTTTGTTTGAAGCTTCATTAGGAGGCATTGCTATGATTATTATACCACTCTTTGATCTTCTTTCTTTCTCTGTTCTCCTTTCACAAAAAGAAACCTTTGTACTTTATACAGATCAGTTATTTCAGATGTCATTTTCTCTTTTCTTGTTAAATTGCCCCCAAAACATAGTAATATGTACATACTATATGCTTACTGCCCTTCCTGACCCTACAGTCATCATTTGATGAGAATTTAAAACACATGCTCAATTCACTCAGGTACCTCAGTGACTTTGTGACTTCATTGATGAGGACATTCCCTCCAGTGTCACAATGACTCCCCACCTTTTGATCCTAATCCATGTTATCTCATTAAGTTTGCCCATGAGCATGGGGAAAGGGGGTTATGTAGTGTCCCACTTCCCATCTTTATTTTCTTTTAAAATTCCAAAGATACTAAAGGAACCCAAGTGTGTGCATTGGTTATCCCTCACCACATGATCATTGTCTTTTTTTTTTTTTGCCCATCATTTCCTTGGTGATATTCTTTATTTGTTGCACTTTCATATTTTCTTTTTTATACAATGTTAAGGCCTGCTCAAATTGGTCATTTATCTTTTCATTTTCCTTTAGATTATTTTCAATTTCTATTACTTGGAGACCAGTATTCTATGTTTTGGGACTTTAGAAAAAAATTAATGAAAGAATATATTGTAAAGAAGCAACATTTTCATGAAAAATTATAAGGTCTAATAATACTATAATAATATATTTTGACAATACCAGGATTTCACAAGGGTAATACAGTAATACAAACTCTAGGTCATATGAGGAAAGAGTAGAACAATAGCCAACTTTCCTGAGTTCAATTACAGCTCATATTTATTATCCAGGTGATCTTGGGCAAGTCACTTAGTTTTCCCAGTTATTAAAAGAAGGTCATTGGACTACTTAACTGTAAGTTTGGGTGGACACACACATGTGTAAATATACATGCATGTGTGTATACATACTTGCAGTATAATAAATGTATATGTATTCATGCACATGTTCGTATGTGTATGCATGTGCATGTGCTGTATATATGCTGTTATTACCTGTCCATTCAACTGTGTATCGTAGGTCCTAGGCAATAGGCATTCTTCTTTCACTTGGTTTTTCCTGGGCAAATAAACATAAAAGACAATTTGCAATGCTTTTGGCCTCCTCAAAAATCATACTGTTTGCCTTCTAGTTATTTTATTTGTGTGTTTGTGTATCAGAAAGTAATTTACATATTACTCCTTGATTAATCTATTTTCAATTCCTTCCAATCATCTTTTTTGGAAATTATTATTTTTTTCTTTTTTCCCTCTTTTTTGTTCTTTTAATCATATTTTGGATCAAACAAAATAGTGTTAGGTATAGTGGTTCTTCCTCAAAGAAATGAGTATGGGAAGTCTAGTTTACTATTATTTTTCCTTATAAGTGGTAAATTAATATTTGTGATACCATAATAGTGTTATAGCTGCCACAAAAATTGAGATAGCATCCAGATAATTTATATAGTGTCTCATTGTCATATATATTTATATATCACTATTCCTTTCCCCACTACAATCATTCTAGTCTTGGCCTTTATTATAATTGATTCAGACTACTCCAGTAGCCTCATAATACATCTTCCTTCCTGCAAAACTTCTACTTTGTGCATGGGTGTTGTCATAGTCACTCCTGTTTTTCAGACCCTAAGACAGACACCTATTGTCTACTGCAAAATTCCAAATTATTAACAAACTGAAACCCATTCAAGGCTTTCCACAACCTGAAAATACATTATATTTCTCTTTTATCACCTAAGTTTTCAGCACATAATTATGATAATTGCACCTATTTAAGAAGCAGTTTTCAAACCACTTTCTTCACAACAACCTTATGACACAGGTAATTCAAATATTATTATTCTCTCTTTTTTTTTTGGTGAGAATAGGAAAGCTCTGAGAATTTTTGACTTGCCAAAGATCACATAGCTGGTAAATATCAGATACACGATGTGAACTTATACTTCTTAACCTTGAGTCTGCACTCATTATACTATATACCCTTACAGTATACTCTAGGATCAAGTAAAATGAGATGATTTTCTGAATCCTGCACACACCTGGCCTTTTTCCATGACAACACCTTTCCTTGAGCTCTTTCCTCTGCCTGTTTCACTCTGCCTCATCAGTCCTTGTGTATTTAATTGCTTTTCATCCTGTTCTTCCATGAAACTTTCACTGATCACCCAAATGAACCATGACTTCTAGTCTCAGACCTCATATGTTTATTTTGTTAGTGTATTTATTATGCTGTTATTTTACTCACTCTTCTTAGAATGTGTAACTTCTTCACCCTCTTCTGCTTCTTTAAAATCCCTAGTTTTCTTAAGAATTCTGTTCAGAAGCTACCTTTTACATAAATCCTTTACTTATGCTCTTCTCTAGCTGCTAATATTCTATCCCCCCATAATTTAGGTTTGTATGTCTCTCTGCATTTAAGTCCATCAGTGACATATATATAAGCAATTGGGTTTAAATAACTTGTTCAAGGTTACATGGCCAGTTATTTTGTGTGGGTGCTAAGTATCTGAGGCTGGAACCAATCCTGGGTCTCCCGACTCTGGGCCCAGCACTCTTACTCACTGCACCACCTGGCTGCCCTCATCAGTGATATATTTTTTATATCTTTTTATATTTTTTCTTTAGTCCTCTGGATTTGTGGCTTGTGTTTGCATTGACTAATGTTATAAAATCTTTTAAAATTGTTTTTCTATATTGGAAAAGAGTATATGTTTTCATTGTATAAATTGTTCTCCTTGGTTGACTCTTTTCTGTCTTCTCTGAAACTTTCCATTGCACCATTTCTTGTAGCACAATATTATATCATTATATTCATATGCCATAATTTGCTTAGTTATTACCTAATAGTTGATTTTCCGCTTAGTTTCCAGTTTTCTGCTGTTATGAGCTGCTATGGAGACTTTTGTCTATATAGGTCTTTTCCCCTTTAACCTCTTTGCAAGTATTTGGATTTATTTTGTATATGTTTTATTTATATTTCTGTATTTTGTATGGACTTCTTTTGTATGTTTATTCTCTTCATTTCAAATATAATCAACTTGAGGACAAACAGAACTCTCCTTGTTTCTATATCCTGAGAATCTAGCAATGTTTTGAATATATATTTTGTATTTGATAAATAGTTGATTGATGGATAGATTTATCATTTTGTATGATAGTTATCATTATTCCATAAGGACAGGGTTGTATCCTTCAGGGATGTCTTTTTTTTTTTTATTTTTTTATTTTTAAGCAATCGGGGTTAAGTAACTTGCTCAAGGTTACACGGCTAGTTATTTCTGGGTGTGGTGCTAGTGTCTGAGCCCGGGATTCGATCTCCCGGTCATCCCAACACTGGAGCCGGTGCTCTTACTCGCTGAGCCACCTGGCCGCCCCTCAGGGATGTCTTTTAGGTAGTGATTCTTCTTGAGGGCCATTTTCCTTTATAATTTCTTATTTTATCAAGTTTATTTTTTTATCTTAACTTTCAGGTGGTGCTGCTATTCTTATATTGTCTCTCCTTGATCTGTTCTCCAAATTAGTTGTTTTTCTAATGAGATGTTTCTCATTCTCTTTTTTTGCGGAACAAATTTAGAGAGTCTGAAGTTTTCTTAACTACTCTGCCATCTTCCCAGGTAGCTTTTTACATGACCAAATTTTCATGACATGGTCTGTTTTCCATCCATGTTTTTATCTCATTTCAGCATGATTGGAAAAATGTTAATTGATCACTTAAGGTGACTTTCTATACTTTATGAAATGTTTGTTGTTCAGTCATTTTTCAGTTGTGTCCCAACTCTTCTTGAATCCATTTGGATTTTTCTTGGCAATGATATTAGATTGGTTTGCATTTCTTTCTCCAGTTCATTTTATAGCTGAGGAAACTGAGGCAACCCAGGTGAAGGACTTGCCCTGGGGTCACACAGCTAGTAAGTGATTGAATACAGATTTGAACTCAGGAAGATGAGAGCTCCCTACTCTAGGCCTGGCCCTCTATCCACCGTACCACCTAGCTGCCTTTTTTGAAATAGGTAGTAATAATTTTGTCTGTTTGATAACTGTTCATATTACTTCTGAATTGTGAGCAAAATTTATTTCTCCTAATGGCTCACATTGGTGAGTTGTTCTGCTTCACCATTTGACTCACCGATTGTAAATGGAGAATGCTGATACTAACCTGTCTCACAATGATGCTGCATGAATTTATAATAGAAATTCAGTTAAAATGCAAGTAACATGAATATAAAATTTTTTTGTGGCTGGCATGTTGAAATATGGAGTTTTGGAAGAGAGACCAAGTCAGGAGAAAACTAAATTATTTTTTGGATATATTAAATTTCAAATGCTGGTGGGACATCTAAGTAGGGTAAACTTGTACTGTGGTCACTTGGTAATTTGAGATAAACTTGGGAGAGAGATTATTACTAGAACTGAAGATCTAGGAGTCATCTGAATAGAGATGATAATTTACCCCTCCAAGAGAGCATGGAAAAGAATATATAGCCATGCAGAATATGCCCACTTTTTAAAAACAAAGATAATGATCCAAGAAAAGGAACTATGGGAGGTGGGGGGGCAGAGCCAAGATAGCGGAATAGAAGCACAAACTTGGCATAGGCTCCCACTGCAGTCACTTCCAGTACATGTAAAAAATGATCCTAAACAAATTTTAGAGCTACAAAACTCACAAAGTGACAGAGAGAAACAAATCTGCTGCTGAAGGAAGCCCGGAGGGCCGACAGGAAGGGTCTATGGCATTGAGCTGGGAGCCAAGCGCAGTCTGGTGAAAGCTGTGTGGATCCAGCCCCAGGTGGCCCCAACCAGTGGCCACCAGAGCAGACTTCAGGAGAGTGAATCATCAGTAGCTGTGGTGGTTTCAAGATTTCTCAACCTATAAATGCCAAAGACAAAGTAAAATGTCAGTGTGGAACTCTGTTGGAAAGGAGGGAACTAAAGAGTGTAGTCTGGCCCCTGCCCCCAGGGTGAGAAGTGGCCAGAGGCACAGTGTGTCTGCTTTCAGAGCTCCTGGCCTGTAGATCGTATGGGGGCCAAGCAACCATTCAGAGGATAATCACTCTTGCTTTAACCTGCTTGGATCTGATTCAGGGCCTTAGGTTGTGGTTTTGGGATGTGTGACCACTAAGCCAGAGCTCCTGGGGGCTGTAGAGAGTACGTCCTCCTAATAGCTCTGGCAGCTGCAAAAACCCGAGTGATTTGGGATATAGCTCTCTCCATTCTGGAAGCAGAGTTCTACCATGACAAAGAGCTCAAAAGTCAAGTAATTGGCTGCCAATATGAGCAAGCCACAGAAACACAAATAGACCAGCAAATCCTTTTTTGGGGACAAAAAGGATCAAGGCATAGAGCAGGAAGAAGACAGTGAAGTCAGGACTCCTGTATCAAAAGCGTCCAAGAAAAAATATGAATTAGTTACAGGCCATGGAGGAGCTCAAGAAGGATTTTGAAAATCAAGTAAGAAAAGTGGAGGAAAAATTGGGAAGAGAAATGAGAATGATAAAAGAAAATCATGAAAAGCAAGTCAATAGCCTGTTAAAGGAAACTCCAAAATACACTGAAGAAAATAACACCTTAAAAAATAGACAAACTTAAATGACAAAAGAGGCCCAAAAAGCCAATGAGGAGAAGAATGTCTTAAAAAGCTGAATTTGCCAGGCAAAAAAGGAATTTCAAAAACTCAATGAAGAGAATAACTCCTACAAAATTAGACTGGAGCAATTGGAAGCTAATGACTTTATAAGAAATCAAGATACTATAAAACAGATCCTAAACAAATGAAAAACCAGAAGTCAATGTGAAATATCTCATTGGAAAAACCACTGACTTGGAAAATAGATCCAGGAGAGATAATTTAAAAATTATTGGACTACCTGAAAGCCATGATCAAAAAAAGAGCCTAGACACCATCTTTCAAGAAATTCTCAAGCAAAATTGCCCTGATATTCTAGAACCAGAGGGCAAAATACAGATTGAAAGAATCTACCAATCACCTCCTGAAAAAGATCTCAAAAAGAAAATTCCTAGGAATATTATGCCCAAATTCCAGAGTTCCCAGGTCAAGGAGAAAATACTGCAAGGAGTCAGGAAGAAACAATTTGAGTATTGTGGAAACACAATCAGGATAACACAAAACCTAGCAGCTTCTCCATTAAGGGATCAAAGGGCTTGGAACATGATATTCTGGAGGTCAAAGGAGCTAGGCCTGAAGCCAAGACTCACCTACCCAGCAAAACTGAGCATAATGCTACAGGGAAAAATATGGTCATTCAATGAAATAGAGGATTTTCAATCATTATTGAAGAAAAAACCGGAGCTGCAGAGAAAACTTGACTTTGAAATACAATTAGCAAGAGAAGCATGAGAAGGTAAACATGAAAAAGAAATCATAAGGAACTTATTAAATTTGAACTATTTACATTCCTACATGGAAAAATGATAATTGTAACTCAAGGCTTTTCTCAGTGTGAGGATAGTTGAAGGGATGTGTGTGTGTGTGTTTACATATATCTATGTATGTATAGGAGGGTATATGTATATATAAATATGTATGTGAATGTGGGCATATGTATGTTCACATATGCATAGACAGAAGGCACAGGATGAGTTGAATATGAAGGGATGATATCTAAAAAATAAAATTTAGAGGTGAGAGGAATTTATTGGGAGAAGGGGAAAGGGAAAGATAGATTAGGGTAAATTATCTCATATAAAAGAGGCAAGAGTTACAATGGAGGGGAAGAGCAGGAAGGTGAAAGGGAATGGAACAACCTGATTCTCATTGAATTTGGCTTAAGGAGGAAATAACATACACACTCAATTGTGTATCTTACCCTATAGGAAAATAAGGGGTGAGGGGATAAGAGGGGATATGATAGAAGGGAGGGCAGATTAAGGGAGAGGGTAGTTAGAAGCAAACATTTTTGAAAAGGAAACGGTCAAAGGAGAAAATAGAATAATTGGGGGGTGGATAGATTGGAGGGAAATATAGTTAGTCTTACATAATACTATGGAAATGATTTAGGTAACTACACATGTACAACCTACATTGAATTGCTTATCTTCCCAGTGGCGGTGGGTGAGGAGGGAAGAAGGGAAAAAATCTGGAACTCAGAGGTTTAAAATCAAATGTTTAAAAATTTGTTTTTTACATGCAACTGGGAAATAAGATATGCAGGTATGGGTGTATATATTGTTGTATATTCACACACACACACACACACACACATATATATATATATATTTATCACACTGAGAAAAGTCTTGAGTTAAAAATATTGTTTTTCCATGTAGCGATATAAATAGTTCAACTTTAATAAATTTCTTATGATTTCTTTTTCTTGTTTACTTTCTCATGCTTCTCTTGCTTCTTGTATTTGAAAGTCAAATTTTCTCTTCAGCTCTGATTTTTTCATTAATATACAAGATATACAAGATAGCAACCCATCTTGCCCTACAGAAAGTTAGGGGGGTGATGGGAGAGCATATAAGAGAACAGATTGGGGGAAGGGATATTTAGTAAGCTTGCTATTTTGGAGTGGGAGCTAGGGATAAGATAGGGAGAAAAAAATTGTAACTCAAAATCTTGTGGAAATGAATGTTGAAAACTAAAAATAAATAAATTAAAAAAAAATTAAAACTTAAAAAAAGAAGAAACTATGAATGAGCAGTCAGATAGGCTAGAGAAAAACCAAGAGAGCACAGTGCCATTGATTACAAGGAAAGAGAATATCCAGGTGGGAGGGAATAATGCAGTGTCAAAATCTCAAGAGGTTTCAGAAAGTATGTGAGCTGATAAAAGATGCTGAAACCAGTTAGCCTCTTTTAAATAGTATTAGATCAGAATCTAGAAGAGTAGGTGATAAGGAAGTGGAGTCAATGACTATAAATGAATTTCTAGGATTTTGGTATTAATGGGGTAGCTCCAAGAATGTTTATGGGCTTATGGGTATCTGGCTTATGAGGGAGCCAATTGATAGGGACAAACTGAAGATGAGAGATGGCAAATGGAGCCAAGGTACAGCTGTAGGAATTAGCCTTGGCAAGGTGTTAGACCTCTTTTTTCCTCTTAAACTTGGAGGGAAAGAGGAAAGAATGAGTAAAAATGTAGCAGTGGAATAGGGGTTCAGTTAGTCAACAAGCTTTCATTAAGTTCCTACTGTGTGCCAGGCACTTTGCTAAGCCCTAATGATAGATATACAAAATGAGACAGACCTTACCCTTCAACTCTTTCCATTCTATCAGAGGAGTCAACAAGGACATATGTATGTATGCAGGTATGTATGTACATATATACAAATAAATACAAAATAAGTAATGCAAGTGGTGTTTTAGAATAAAAGTTTACCAACTTTCATAGATTTACAGAGATCTCAAGTTTATTAGGTTTTTTTTTTAAATGGGTTGTCACATTTCTTGACCTGGTTTATTAAAGGGATAAGAGATGGGAGTAACCATCACTATAAAGGGTGATGTAGAATCAGGTATCATTTTCTTTTAAAGAAAATTCAGTTTAGAAATGAGCTGAGAAAACATTGAAAGAACCTTAGAGAAAGTGGTCAAGGAAGAATGAGCTCAAAAAAGGAAGGTAGTTAATGATAGAATAGAATTCCAGTAAGTAGAAGAGTATAGGGTTGGGTTTTGATTTAGATGCAAGTTCAGGAGATCTAGCAAGGGAAATTGGTTTTTATTTTGGTAGGTAATAGGCCTAAATCATATTGTTTGTGAGAGTAGATATTGGAGGGTACATTCCTGGCGGATAAGAAAATAAGTAAACTTAGTAATTAGTCTGTGGAGTATTAGAATGAGAATTTAGTATCTTAATGACATAGGTGTGGCCAAAAACATTCATGTTTTAGTTGTGTGTGTTTAAAATATGTGATGTATATGGGGTCTCTGGGTTCCGTTAATGATCTGATAAAATTGTCTTATCACATAGTTCATGAATAATATATTAAAATGAATTGTTTACTCATTATCACTAAAGTATTGCACATGCATAAAACAGAGCTGTCACTGAATATTCCAGTTATATAATTCTGTAGTCTCATGATCCCTATTAAATAACTGAGCTCAGAGGATTTAATTTCGTTATTTTATTGCCATTCATTTGCATTTTAAAATGAACACTTGATTGCTGAATAGAAAACTCCACCCTTTACATGAAGTGGGGAAATTTCCCAATTATAAACTCTTATTAGTATAATTTTATAAAGTCTGTGCCAAGTCAGTACACCCATTCTTCCCCTTGAATTAATACTGAAAATAATAGGTATTAAGACATTTGCCTAATGCATATAATCATTTATCTCTCTAATTCAACTTAATCAAATCTATTAAATGTGGTGAAAGGGATGTCTTTTTAAAGGACCTATATGCCCCATACAACCATTGTACCAATCTTGGAAATTTTCCTTACTGAGCTTCTTATCGTAGTTCATGGGTTAGGGAAGGGCTTTCTGGTGGCTTGGGCAGATGAATGCATTAGAAATTCAAGCTATCAACCGCAGTAACCTTAGAGGAATCACTCTTTTTTCTAGAACTTACTGTTTCCATTCGTACAATGAAAGAATTTAGTGTTCTCTAAAGCCCTTTATGCAGATACTTTATGATTCTGGGATTTTGGAATTTGATTGACAAAGATGGTCCATGGGCCATTGTATAGTTAGAAGCATTTTTCATGTTGTTCAAAATTCAGATACAAAACAAATATTATTCAACAGCGGACCCCACAGAGAAGAAACTAATTCCTTCAAATATGCAGCAACATCCTTTACTGTGTTGTATTTTAGAAGCTGTATGATCCAGGTCAAAGAGTTTTAGGGCTTACATTAGAGCCACCTGTACTCAAGCCATCTCTGTTACTGGTAGCATGTTTTTCTTTGGCCAAACCTATGAATCTCTCAGAGCCTCTGTTTCCTCATCTGTAAAATTAATGTGTTTAACTAGATGATTGCTTAGATCCCTTCAATGGCAAATTCTAGAAATATGACTAAGATCAAACCTCGTATTTTGGGAAATTTTACCCATTCAAATAAATTTTTAAAGAATATTTATCTTAATATATGATATTACATTATGTATGTATATTAACACACACAACTATGAATGAAAAAAACCCACATGTTAAATATTAACCAATTTATCGCATTTTGACATTTTGATTGTCTAATTATCTCTTATGAGAAGACTAGTAATGGAAATATTTTTTTAAAATGTGTTTCAATGATGGCAAGTCCATGGCAAGTTTACAACTGAGACAGAAAAAATGTTTAAAAATATCAGTAACTAGATCAATTGGTAAACAATATAATCTATTATCATTCCTGATGCTAATAAGGTACATAAAATATATTTATTATCTATGGCTCTAGCTGAAGGGAAAAAAAAAATCCAGTGTTGATTAGTTCTAAAACAGTCACAGTGGACATTAAATGTTCCTGTTTTTAAGACATTGTTTATTTTTATATATGCCTAAGAAAGACTGTTTTTCCTTAGTGCTAAGGAATAAATAGAAATTATATATCCTTCTGTCATTCATTTTGGTAAACATGCATTAAATATGTATTACAGAGGTCTTTGTTAGGCTTTGGGTGGCCTATGGTGGCAGAGATTATCTGTCTGTGTCTCTGTCTCTCTGTCTGTCTATCTATCTGTCTGTCTATCTATCTATCTATCTATCTATCTATCTATCTATCTATCTATCTATCTATCTATCTATCTATCTATCTATCCCAGAGATCAGATAATATATAGTGTCCCTCCTTCTGTATTCTTTCACATTGGGAATGGTAGATTCGGGGATCTAGGTTTTGTTTGAAAGCAAGTGAACCTCCCAAACATTAGTCACTAAGCAAATTACAAAATATTGTTTGATAAGTGCATTAGAGAGTGTAGCCTGCTGTGTGAGGTATGGAGAGGAAAGATCGTTACTGATTGTTAGGATCACAATGTTTCATGAAATAGACACTTTAGTTTTGCATTAAAAGATGAGATAGCAAGTCATTGAGGTGGGTCAGTTATGGTAAAAGAATGGAGATGACAAATGAGTTATGGAGAATGAGCAGCAGCAGGGAGGTTCCCATGGAAGAATAGTCAATTTTCATGGGGGAATGGTGGGTAATCAGTCCAATCTGGATAGAGTCTGTAGCAGGAGCAATATGAAAGAAAACTGAAAAATCAGAGTTGGGAAAATTCTGCTTAAATGCTTTTTTTTTGGAGTACTATGTTTCATTAAATGCAGAAATGACTTGGGTATAGAATAGTGCTATAATAAAAAAAAATTGTTGGTTTTTTTCAGGTATCTTTTTTTTTTTTCACTTAGCAAAGTTGTATTTAATCAGCAGTTTGGGGCAAAGCAAAAGCAAAGGGCACCTGCTGCAGCCTGAGATTTGGGTGAAATGGAAAGAGCACACTGGCTTTGCTGTCAGAGGGCCTGAGTTCACATCCTATCTCTGTTACTTGTCTGTGTGGTGTTGGGCAAGACACTGCCTCTCTGGAGTTTCCTTATGTGACAAATTAGGGTGTTGAACCAGATGGCCTCTAAGACCCCTTCCATCTATAAATGTATCATAGTATGAACCTTAATTGAATTGAGAGTTGGAGTTGCTTAGTCACCAGGAAGGACAACGTGCTTTCATAATATCATTTCCACTGGTCCCAATGCTGAACTAAGTCAATTAACAATGGCAAAACCAATTTCCTTCATTATACACCTTGTAGAGAGCATTAGATGCCTCACTGAAGAGTTTTTGCTGCTCCAGGGTTCCTGTGTATGCTGTTTTTGTAAATCTTCTACTTATTTTTTTCATTGTGGATGTGCATTTCAAAATAATTCATCCAAATCTGGACCTCCCATGGTAATTTCTGACAAAGTTTTCCAGATCTATTAGTCTCATACCAATTATGATAGTCTCTTAATGGAATGACTCACTCTATTTTCCTTTACTAATTGAAGAAATTTGTTTCATAATTGCTGACAACTATATAATATCACATATAGTTTTTTCATTTTGTTTTTTTTTGGAATAGATATTTCAAGATGATGGTACCAGATTCATTGAATAGAATGGGTAGCTATTGAAATGAAGGCTAATAAAAATTTGTGTGGGTGATCTTTGTTAGTATTTTGGGAGTTTTTGCATGTTAGAAATCAGCTTTGTTTAAATTATCCTCAAGATATATAGAAACGGGGTCAGAGTCAAGTTGGTGGCGTGGAAACAAGACATATAGAAAGTAGTAAGCTGTACGATATTTCCTAACAGAGTATACACAAAGATCATTCATAAAAACTTCAGAAGTATTTCATTTAAGGCCTAGAAGAAGTACAGAAAGTAAAGTTAGTATCAATTCTCTATAATTGTTAATAATAAAAGGAAGTAAATAGCACTGTGAATAATAGGATAAGCAGATTCCTGCTGTCACGACTTGGCAGGGTGTGTGGTGTGTGTGTGTGTGTGTGTGTGTGTGCGCACACGTGTGCGTGCGCGCACATATTCTGGCAGGGTGTGTGTCTTGAATAATTTAGAAGATGCCTTTGCTTTGTGGGCAGGAATAGATTTAAGAACACTGGGACATTTGCTGTCATTATTGCTAAACTTGGTTAAGTTTGGAAATATAAAAACTCTTTTTTTAGTCTCTATAGATAATCCAAAGTAAATTTTCAATTTACTTTAATTATTTTTATTAGGGGAGTAGCTAGGTGGCACAGTGAATAGAGCACCGGCCCTGGAATCAGGAGGACCTAAGTTCAAATTCGGCCTCAGACTCTTGACACACTTACTAGCTGTGTGATTTTGGGCAAGTCATTTAACCCCAATTGCCCTCCAAAAAGCAAAAAATAAAATAAAATTTTATTAGGCACATTTTTGTTATACTACTAAGAAATAAGTTGAGAAATGTTAAGAACTGGTGCAAGGTGGTACAGCGAATAGCGCACCAGCCCTGGAGTCAGGAGGACCTGAGTTCAAATGTGACCTCAGACACTTGACAGTTACACACTGTGTAACCTTGAGCAAGTCAGCCAAACCCAACTGCCTTGCCTTCCTCCCCCCTTCAAAAAGATATGTTAAGGCTCCTGAACTTGTCTTTTTGTGTTGACATATTTTCCAGAAACACTAGAGAATGCAGGAGGCCCTAAATGTGTCTAGGATAAAGACTCACACCCCCTTCCCTGCCCCCACACCCCAGCATCCCCTCCAGCACACACCTGAGTTGATGTACTGTGTTGTTTGCATCCCAAGATGGACTCCCAATGTGTGCTTGGGAGTCAAACCAGGTGCCAAGCCAGTCTGTACCAAGCTTGTTCATCTGGGACCCGTGTTGATAAGCAGACCATCCTATCTTCAGAGTTTAAAGGTTCCTAAGGGAAAAGAATTGTATCTTTTGCTGTCACCTTGTTCTTCCCCTTCAGGAGGGGTTTTGTCCTTTTCCCACCTTTACTGTACCTTTCCCCTTCCCATGCCATGCCATTTCCTGGTATCTCCGCCTTCCTTTGTCCTACATTTATAAAAAATGAAAACTTCTCTATGGATTGTGAACTTTTTGGATTTCTCATGCATGTTCATTTCTCTTATAATAAACCTAGTTTTCATGTAAGCTTTAAGAGGTTGTGATTTCCTGTTAGCAAAAATAGGGGGATAGAGATGACTGTGACAATGATTCATTTGGTTAAAATTTGAAGTGGAGAAAATCATTTCACTTGAATATAAAACATTGGCTTGAAATTTTGACCATAGTCTAAGAATTCTTAATACAAATTAAAAGATGAAACTAGGAGGTACAGTGGATAGAGAGCTGAACCTGGAGTCATGAAGACCTGAGTTCAAATCAAGGTTCAGACCAACCAGCTCTTTGACCTTGGATAAGTCACATAACCTAGGTCTCTATTTGCAAGCTTGTAAAAGGATGATAACAAAAGCTATGTCCCAGAGTTGTGGGTATAGAATAAAATATTTTTTGTAAATCTCTTTGCAAGTGTCATTTAAATGCTATCTATTATTATTGTTATTCTTAGGCATGAGATTTTCATTTCAGGCATTTTTAGACTGAATTGCAAAACAATGACCTACTCTTTTACTGGACTTAACTTTCCATCTAACCTATTTATATCCATCATCCTTTCATTTAGAGCATCAGGAATATTACTATAAATTACTTATATTGTTTCTAAGATGAAGTAGTTCTGCTATAATTTGATATATGTAATCCCCAAAAGTACCTGTCTAAAAAATCTTGCAACAATAACCACAAAGTTTCTGGGGAAAATGAGACTAGGGGCTCAAACAATGCTCAAAATGTTATCAGTGACGTTAAAAAAGATAGGTACTTCATAAAAAATAGTAGCATATTTTTATACATGTTAAGAAATACAAAAATACTACAACAAATAATAGCAATGTATGCCTAGGTAGCATGAGTAAGTTGGGTAGGCTGCGTCTCAGGGCCATGATGGAAGGTAGTGAGTGAGAGTGGAGACCAGTTTTCCTCCTCTTACATTTCCTACTGTACCCAAAATATATATGATAAATATGACACTTTACTTTGAGAAAAACCTGAAGTTTGCTTGTGGAAGTGGGTGTTGGAAAGGTTGCAGAATGTGAGTTATTATGATGTGATGCAGTTTTCTGAGTTCTATTACTGTGTCTCACAGAAGAATTTATATGAATGCAAACTCAAAATTCAAGTTATGCTCAAAATCTTCCCTAATATATTTCATTGGAATAAATTCACATTTTCCAAAGACATGTTATATCAGAAATGATTGTATCTACTTTTATACGTAATTGTATAACTAGCTTATTTAGTGAACAGGGCACACTTCAACATGTTTTAGGCACAGAAAGTATCATGACAGATGTCATTGTCAGATAGTATTTTAGTACCTTTTTTGCTGCCTTATTTTATTATCCATTAAAGATAATTGATCAATATCTGATCCCTAGGATAATGGGGGTAAACCTGAAGAATAACAGAAGTATATTCCTTCCCTTATCCATTTTTTATCTCAGTTCTTTTATGATTAATCATCATAAATGAGTCGAGTGTCATTTTCTTCACATGCATAAATATTTCCACCTCTGATAGAGTTTATGAGAGGATTTCCATGTGTCAAGTTCTTTCTCTCCTTTAACTCTTGACTCATTCCCAGTGATATATAACTAATTCATTAGTACCCTGTGTGGAGGTTGCTGCTTTGTGTATTGTGATATCCATGAAGGCTTATGTAAAGTTATGAATTATTCTTAGTAATTCATTGTTACTTGAGTCATTTCATTGTATAAATGTGTGGGTAGTCGACTGTCATTTTTTGGTCAAAGAGAATATCTCATATCTAATTCTTTCCTGGAATAGTGTGTATCTTGCATTTGGAATGTATGAACTAAAGTCCAATATCACTTTGATTTCACAGAATTTCCTGTTTCCAAATGTTCTCCAAATATTCTATTGCCCTTCTTTAAGGTCTCTTTTGATAGAAAGGAAACCATGTATTGTTATGCCTGTATTTTACAAAAGGAGGTAAGGCTATTGTGGGGAGGTTTCCAAATGAAGGTTAACAAATTGATATGATAATGCATAGGATATGTAGTTCCAAATGCAGAATTTGGCAATATCTTTGCTGAAATAAATTTTTCCTGTTTCATCATTTTTGCTAATAAAGTCTTATGTCACAAAGATGAAATACTCTAGATTCCACAGAACTTGCTTCTTAGTCTTTTTAACATGTCCTAGATGTATCCACACTGAGATACAGAATGGACGTATCGTGAAACTTGAAAGACATAATTGCTGTCTACAATAAACAGTGGCATGTTTAATGGTTATGAGCTCTAAATTAATTTGAAATCAAAGAAAGTTCTGATTTATATTCTGGGCTTAGTACATTTAACCTTTTTTGAATAGCATTTCTTCATATTCTTGACCATTTCAGTATATTGCCAGATACATTTAAAAAGGAGGGCTGCTAGGTGGTGCCTTTCTGGACCTGGAGTGAGGAAGCCTCATCTTTGAGTTACAATCTGGTTTCAAACACTTAACTAGCTGTGTGACCCTGGGCAAGTCCTTCAATGCTCTTTGCCTCAGTTTCCTTATCTGCAAAATGAGCTGGAGAAGGAAATGGAAAATCCCTCCAGTATCTAGCAAGAATAACCCAAAAGTGGTCGCAAAGAATTGGAAGTAACTAAAATGAATGAACTTTTAAAATATAACATAAATATACTTTTCATAGGGAAGCATAATGAACATATATGTATAAATGCACAGACCCATCGATCATAAATTTCTTCGTCACTCTGATTGTAGTAAAAGGCCAAAAAGAATTATTGCTAGGTTTGCAGATGTACCTTTTTATATGAGCTGGATAAATCATTTGACGCAACTTGGTCACTAAGCAATTGCTTAGAAAGTGTTCTTTTGTTCCAGTCAACTAACTCCTTTAATTAAATAGTAACATTTTGTAGGTGCTGTGTATCAATGTCAGAAGGAGCCATTAGTCTATAAGGTTCAAAATGCAAGGGGGTATATATTATTTTTTAAGACAATTTCAGCCACAATTTTTAAAAATGCCAAATATTACATTATTTTGTTCTAAGTAGTATCTTCTCTTTGGAGTTCTGGTGCTGTAAAGATAGTTTAAACTGCTCCTTGGTGACAGACTTAATACAGTGTAGTTTCATGCTATGGGTATAGTAATATATTTATACGGATAACCACTAAAAAAAGTTATATTTCTAGTAACAGCTCATGTCGTTTTTTTTTAATACAAAAATGGAAAGGTGACTAATTTGATTTTGGGGAAAAGTAAAAGAGTATAATAGAAGATTAATCAGGGAACTCTACCCTCCAGTGGGACTATAACAAAACCAAGTTTCATTGAGCTAATTGATAGAGATTGAGATTGTATAATTCTTACTTAACTAGAGGTATTGTTATATATAGCTATATATATATTTTTTTGTTTTCATTTCACTGACCAAGACCTGGATTTGAGTCAGGATTTCATTAATTTCTACATTTGTTAAATTCAAGTCAAAGTTTTTCTGAGACTCACTAATTCTCTTCTGTGGAGGATTCATTCTTGCAAAGTGTTATATATATTAATATAATTAAATATTGTAATAATTTCTTCTATTTTCAGGTTTTTTCTCTATCCCTATGTTGAATGGACATATCTAATAATATGTTCCTAAAGTGAAATATAAGTGCCAAGTGATAGCACAGTATAAGATCTTTTAACATTATGTCAGTCTATAACTATCATATCATATATCCATAACATATCATATAAATATCATATATACATATATAAATATAAATAACTATCATATACTTGAAAGAGCCACAACCAATGCTCAAAGTCACAGGGTAGAAAATCCCTGACATTTGACAATTATATGGGTTCCACAAAATCAATGATACAGTTCCTAAGGCCAAGAATGAATTCTTTTAATTCTGAATCCTTTTTACATTGCGTGGGAAAATGTTCTATATACATTGTTTAAAATATCTAGACCTAGGAACCTCCAGTGTTTATCTTTGCCTTCCTCCGTATTCTCTCAATATAAATTATCCAAGTAATAATGGATTTCTTACTTATTAACAATAACATGTTAATAAACAATAAAATTTATTTATATTTTACATAGATGTATCAAATCCAAATAATCAACCAAAAAGAAACCTATTCCTACCTAGATACCAAATATTCAAATATGCAATAATAGGAGTATTTGAAATTCAAATGCAGTTCTTATCTCCATTAATGATGTTACCCTTTAGTCTTGGGCCCCCCAGTGTAGCCTTTAGAATCTCAGTGTTGTTAGGTTTTCCATGTATTCAAATCTTGTTTCCATACCCTGTGAGTTCCCACAATTACAGACTTCATTAATTGTTTAGTGCAAAACTAGCAGGAGTGAACCAAATTATTCAGATAGACTTTTGAAAAGTAGAGACATTAGATCAAAATGAACTTTTACAAAATATATGACTGTAACTTTTAGACTTAGAATGAGAACATAACCATCTATATTAAACAATTTGAGGGAGACCTGCTGACAAACAGTTCATAGGGAAAGTACCTAGGGTATATTCTTGTTTATAAGAATAAAGTGAACCAAAAGCATGTAGTGTTTGCCAAAGTTAGCATCCAAAGCTATGTTAATATAATTGTCATGACCACTCTGTTATTGAAAGTGCAGTGTTTATTGTTTTAGGAGAGTATTTGAAAAAGGGAATTAACCAACTAGACCTAACCTGGACAAGAGGTTTTTCTGGGGTGGGAGTGGGGTTGCAGTGTGAGCAGTAGGGTGATGGTTTTTCCACATGGGCTTAGTTCCATAACAAGGCATAGGATAATTGTAACTGTGTTGCCCTAAAGGACAGTATATTCACTCTCTCAAGAACTTTTTTATCAATTAAAAAATTGATCTGGTCTAACCATTTGCAGAATCAATTCAGAGTTATATTAAGAAAGTAACTAAAATTCCCATACCGTTTTGTTCCAAGATTCTGCCACTAGGCATATCCACTAAAATATCAAATATAGAAAGACAAGTCCTATACACACTGAAACATTTATAGCAGCACTTTGGTAGTAGTAAAAAGTGAACTCCTTTCAATTTGGTGATGATCAAAAAAAATTAAAGTACTGTATATGCATGTGCTGGAATGATACTGTGCAAAAAGAAATGAGTATTAAGAATGAGATAAGCAATGGGAAGATTTCAGTGAATTGATATGGAATGAAGTATGAAGTAGGACCCAAGTAAAACAACATAGTGAATGGCTACAACAACATTGGTGGAGAGAACAGTAAATCAAAATAGAACAAAAAAAATATAGAACCTGAATGCTTTGTAATCACCACATTTGACATTTACTTTATCATCAAATTCCACCTTACACCTGGTTAGTTGACCTTTATAATAAGCAAAACCTAAAATGCCAGATCAGAACTTTGTTGATAATAAATGAGAATTACATAACTATGAAAAATGGCCCCATGTAAAGTTTGCATAGGATTAATATTTATAATTCATTTGATTAATATCTTTATTGTCTTCCTCATTTACATTTCTTTTTCTTACATATAGGAACTGGTGACCTAAACTTCATTGAATATCAAGAAAGATAATAGAAGTACTCTTAAAATGAATTTTTTTTGTTTATATAGTTCATTTTGTTCAGTATTTTATTTGATCAGATGAGGAATAATAATCAAAAATAATTATTCAACATAACATACTATTCCCCAAACTCACTCATTATAAGCCCCCTTTCTATAATCATTTCAAATTTCCAAGTCGTGTTCATTTTACCTTGACATTACTCCTATCTGCTCTCTTCTCCCAGTTCCAACTTCTGCTACTCTAATACAGACCCTCATTACTACTTAATTGGACTATTGTAATAGCATTCCAAAAGAACTTCCTCCCTTCCATTTATGATCGCTCCATTCATATTCACATTGTTGCAATATCAGTTTTCCTTATCCACAGATCTAGTCATGTATCATTCCTCTTCTCAGAACCATTCACTACAATCCTGGTAGTTAACAAACAACATTAAAATACAGCTTAGCATTCAAGGTTCTCTTCATCTTGGGACCTTCTGATCTTTACAACTTTATGTATAATATTATCTTCCACATGTATTAAGTTTCAGCAAAACTGGACCATTTTACCTCTATGACTTTCTGTCCTTTAAGTTACAGTTCAGATGCAAACTCCTTCCAAAGAACCTTCCTAAACACTTTGGCAAATAAATTTCTTTTCTTCCTCAAAACATGAAGAGTGCTACTTGTCTTATGCACTTCTTCGATCATATTTCCTATTATAGTTACTTGTGGGTATATTTGTTTCTCCCTTATATAACCCCTTCGCAACTCCAGACTTTTTATTAGCTCCGTGAGGACTACAGCTTCATCTCATGTATATTAAAGTTTCTGCAAATCCTAGCATAGTGCTCGGCACATTGGAGATGCTTAATAAGTTTAATTGAGTGGAACTGTAAGGAATTCAATTCTTAGGAACTGGGAAAATATGGGTTTTGTATATGGGATCTGTGGTGAAAGGAAGGTGGAAAGAAGCACTTATAAAATGCTATATGCCAAGTATTGTGCTAAGCACTTTAAAAATATTAGCGAATTTAATTCTCACAGCCCTGTGAAATATTATCATTAACTGTTCTTATCAGCATTTCACGTCAGAAGAAACTGAAAGGAAACAGATTCATTGACTTGCTCAGGTCCATTATGTCACACAGTTATCATGTGACACATGTGACACAAACCATTAGGAGTAAGAAGAAATATTAGAACTCAGGTCTTCCTGACTGAAAGCCCAATTTTCTGTCTGCTGGACTACCTAACTACCCTCGAGATTCATAGTATGTATTGTTCCTTCTCAGTATAGTGCTAAGATTATTTTGGAAATGTTTTTTTTCCTGAGGCCCAATTGACAGATTTCATATATACACTTTAAAATGAATGATAAGATTTGATGGTAGATGAGGAAAGGAAGATAATTTGTTGGATAAATCATATAGCTGTGGCAAGTGGGAGAACTTGGTTATAAAAGACATCTTAAAATATATTTCCGATTCTGTCTATGACATCTTTTTGACATTGAGGCTTCTTTCTCTGCTTTTTCACTTGGTTAATTTATTTACATTTTCTGAGTTGAAATGAAATTTGAAGTGATGAAAACATTGAAAAGTAAATAATTGTATTATGGTATATGTTGATATTTTTCCTTTCAGTTACATTTTTAATAGTTTGAAATTTTAAAGCAAATAACATAATTTAAAATTATAATTAGGAATTTTATTATATAGTTGGTTATAAAATAACTTTCAATAATCAATTGAAAGTTAATTGGACAATATCAGAAAAGTTTATCTGGTAGATTGGGATTGTATGTTTCAATTGACAATTAACTGTCCTATTGGGATTTTGGTTACACGGCACCTCTGGGTTTACTAGAGTATTATGTTATGAAGAATATTAATAATTCTGCAGAACAATTACTTGTTCATTTGCTAGCTGATTAAAATGCATGCATAATTTATTGAAATGAATAGAGATTTTATAAATAAGACTCCTTGTCCTCTAGGGCCTAAAAACAAAATACATATGCTAATATATGACTACTCTTTACCTCCAACATAAAAAATTTAATATGCAGTGGTATATTAATCTCGTTAATGCTAAATTTCACTCATAATAATTTTGTTAGTCAACGTATATGCTTCTTAGTGGCACTCAAAATTGTCATAGTTCAGATTTGGAGCTGCTTCTCTGATTTTTGGTTTTGTCTTATAGCTTGAGTAACCATTTTATATGTGAATTCAATTGCTGACTTCTTCAAGCCAGCTATCTTTAGGAAAAAGGGATCTGCCATAGGATCTGCATAAACTCACAAGTGTATTTTTTAGAAGTAGTTTTCATAATAAAACACTATGGAGATTGACTTCATTGTCTCTTAGTTTCTTCATTTGTGAAGCGAAGGAAATAGACTCTTACTATGCCTTGCACAATATAAGCATTAAATAAATGCTGTTTCGCTTAAGAAGCTCTAAGGTCCCTTCCAGCTAAAACTTTGACCTTATTATCCTATGATTGTCTGCTTTTCTGACTTAAAATGGGTATTCTAAGAATTTAAAATAGAGAAGAAAGTGGTTTTACAGTCTTATTACATGTTTTAGACTTTTGTTTGGATTATATGTTTGGGGTGACAAGGAATGGAGTTTTGATGGATGAAATTTAAGATCCCTTATATTAGTATTTGCTTAAGGTCCTTGGTAACTGTAGAGATTTAATCAATAAAGGTTTATTGTTTAATAAACCTTAACTTGAAAAATTCTTTATTCATTGAACATTGATGTGGACAATATCTTCAGGTTGTTGCTGAGCTGTAATTATAACTTTCTTGATAGGTGATAGTGATCTAGTATGATGTGAATTTAGAATTGTTTTCTAGTTAAATTAGTCAATATATGTACCATCTGGTATGAAAACAAACTTTGCATATGTGAGGGAACTAATTTTATTAGTAAAGTGCAGATTGCTTCTGGAAATATATGTAACATTTAACTAGTCTAAAAAGATATTTGCATTATTTTTCCTTCCTCATTTATTTTCTCTAACCAGCTTCCTTTGAGATTTATGTATCAAAAACATATTGATTTCTTTTACATTTATTTTCATCACCCCATCACCTCCCTAACTCCCAAGCTGGAAACTCTTAAAGAAGAAAAAGAATTATACAAGGTGATATGTAGTAAATGACATTCCATGTATATTTACTATGTAATTGTATCTGCTACATTGGTAGTATAGATATAGTCCTATTTCTCCATCAAATTGAACTTGTAGCTTGAATAAACATTCCCATGTGATCATATAAACTCAAATTCATAGTTGTATTTGGGGAAGAAATTTTTTTTTGGAGGGGGAAGGCAAGGCAATTGGAGTTAAGTGACTTTCCCAAGGTCACACAGCAGACAAGTGTTAAGTGTCTGAGGTTGGATTTGAACTCAGGTCCTCCTGACTCTAGGGCCGGTGCTCTACTCACTGTGCAACCTAGGCCCCCCCTTGGGGAAAAATTCTTAAAAGACTGCTCCAGAACAGTTCCTACCAAGTCAGGATATAGATTAGAACCTCAGAAAAAGCCTATTTAGCTGCAGTGTATCATTTTTGCCTTAGTAGTGTGGATGAAGGGGAGAGATGTAATATGCTTTTTGAGAATGAGTCTTACATAAAAAAGAAATTGTATCAGAGTTTCAGTAAAGACCTATCTAGCCAAAGCATACTAATTATTTCTTCACAGGATCAGTTGGGCAACATTTAGAGTTTTAAAACTGCAGATTTTTTAGATTTAACCAATATAAAAGAACTTGGCACACTAATTCATTATTTTTGTAAGTTCACATTTCCAAATAATGACTTTATCATAACTTATTATATATCAGAGATATTTCCTTTACAAAATCTTCTCTATTTTTCTTTTTGCAGTCAAAACATCTAAATGTTCATCTCCTCCAAACAATGCTTTTGATCCAGTAAAACATGCCATTGATAATTGCCAACCCACTGTATAGATCATTATTTTTTTATTTGTTTATTTTTCTGCTTGATTATGTTTTACTTGTGTAAGTCATACATATAGAGTAATGAGAAGCTTTAGAATATTTCAAAATTGTATTATATGCTATTTGGTTTTCATATAATTATTTTGCATATTCATTTCTCTTAGAACCACCTCGACCTATAGCTCCTCCCCAGCTGCTTGGTGTTGGGCCTACATATTTGCTGATTCAGCTAAATGCCAATTCCATTATTGGTGATGGACCCATTATCTTGAAAGAAGTAGAGTATCGAATGACATCAGGATCCTGGACAGAAACTCATGCTGTCAATGCACCTACCTATAAACTATGGCACCTGGACCCAGATACTGAATATGAGATTCGTGTTCTACTCACAAGACCTGGAGAAGGTGGGACAGGACTGCCAGGACCACCACTTATCACCAGAACCAAATGTGCTGGTAAGATTGAGTAGCTGTTATTCTCTATTCTAATGGAGAAGCAGCCACTTTATTTTATTATTTATTTTATCCATTTGTTTATTTATTTATTTTTTTTAAGCAATTGGAGTTAAGTAACTTGCTCAAGGTTACTCGGCCAGTTATTTCTGGGTGTGGTGCTGAGTATGTGAGCCTGGATTTGATCCAGGTCATCCCGACACTGGAGCCGGTGCTCTTACTCGCTGAGCCACCTGGCCGCCCCTAAGCAATTGGGGTTAAGTAACTTGCTCAAGGTTACACAGCCAGGTGTTTCTGGGTGGGTGCTAAGTGTCTGAGCCCGGGATTCGATCTCCAGGTCTTCTCAACACTGGAGCCGGTGCTATTACTCGCTGTACTACCTGGCCGCCCCAGAAGCAGCCATTTTAGAAAACATGATAAGTTTTCTTTTTTTTTTAATCTTCCATTCCTACTTCATATTTTGGCAATATCTAAAGGGATAAAATAGATGAAAACTTAAAATTATTGATAAATGTTTTTTCACTTGAAGTAAAGTATGAGCTCAGAAACTCAGCAAATTTAGGGAACTTGGTTATATTAGCTTTCCTAAAGATGTGTTCCTTTGTAACAATGTTGTCTTTGAGTTCTTTTATAAGGGAGAACTCTTTTAATTAATTTTACATGATTTCAGGAATTGTATTCATTTCTCCATACCGAAACAGAATGCACCAGCAACTCATCTTGGTTTTGTTATGACACATCCATTTTTATTATAGTGGCTATCTATGACCTTTTCTATATTGTACATTTTTGAATCACAATATTAGCTAATATTCTGGGGAATTTAGCTTTCCCTGGATATCTTATATTCAGACTTTTTGACAGGTGCAAGTGTATGTGCCATCAAGAGAGAAGACCTTATAGGTTGTTCAACCAAATACTGAATCTTTACACCATTTCTTGCCTAATAATATGTTACCCTAGTGCAAAATCCATATTTCATATTATAGAATGAAATAGCCACAATGGAGTCAAAGCTCTGTGGCTAATCCTCTTTAGAAAATTGTTGCAGATAATTTCTGATTGGCACAAGATTTTGATATCCTGTGGTCCAAAGTAGACTATGTACTCTCTATATAGTTGTAATTCTAAAATCACTGTACTACCTTTATACTAAAATAACCTTGAAAATAGACAGTGGAGAAACACAAAAGGAAAACTTAATGAGAGAATGGGGAAAGGAAAAAGGGAGGCAGAAAAAGAGAAGGGATTCTTGAGGGAGATAAAGGGATGGGGGAATAGATTTCCTGTGCTTAATATAATAATAGAGTCAGTGTTAAAGAAGGGATGATATTTAATCCCTTCACATCTATTTGATGTAGAGAAAAAAGGCACAGTTTTAATTATCTTAGCAAATTATGTGTTTAGTGTAATTTTGAAATCATTACTTATTATAAAATTTAAATAAGTACTCTAATTTCTAGATGGTCAAAGTAGAATTCCTGTGACAGCATTGTCAGGTCAAAAATATTGCTGAACTGCACAATTTAGTTGTGCAAATCTATTTTTAAAGTAATTTAATTGTTTAAATTTTGAAAAGGGATCAAATAGAATTTTGAGTTTATTTTATTTACCATATTAAAAAGTGCCCCAGACTTTATTATATCTCACAAACTCCATGTTGTCTGTGTAAGTCTTTCTGTCTTTAAAAATATACAGACAGGGGGCAGCCAGGTAGCACAACAAGTAAGAGCACCAGCTCCAGTGTCGGGATGACCTGGAGATCGAATCCCAGGCTAAGACACTCAGCACCACACCCAGAAATAACTGGCCATGTAACCTTGAGCAAGTTACTTAATCCTGATTGCTTAAAAAAAATTTTATTTATATATATTATATATACATATATACAGACTGCATTAGATATTCTGAAGCAGGATACTCATGATGTTTATGTGTGACATAAGCTTAATTTTAGTGCCAGTTGATGTCATATAGTAATCAATGACGATCTGTTATTCAGCTAGTACTGTTTTTTATATCTTTGATAGAACTTACTGAGTTCACCAGGCATCAGTTAAATTGCCTAAAGAACAGGGATGAAAATTCAATCATGCTAATTGGCTGATGATTTGCCACCTGTCAGTTTCTAGGCAGTTACTTACCATGGTAAATATTGAAACAAATTAAAAGACTTTTCTTTTTAGTGTTTTGCTACTGTTAATATCCTTTATAGAGTACTGTAACATGATACATGCAATAGAAGGGGAAAAGACATCTAGAGAGAATCAAGTGAATACTACTTTCTCCTGTAGAAATTTTGAAATGGTGTAACATCCAAAGCTGATAGATATTTTGTGTGTCCTCCGTTCTTTCCTCCAAAATTCAAATGAAGTACTGTATACTCTGTTGAGACTAATGAGAAGACATAATACTTCATGAAACAGGTATCCAGTCATTCAAGAAAAAAAATAAGTGACAATGACATAACTGCTAAATGGAAAAGGAAATGCAAAATAGAGATATGCCCCTTGTCTTCCTTCTTTACTCAGCAGAGAAAATAAGATGCATTTAGAACTGAAAATTATTGAAATTGGAATGTGGTAAATATAATAAACAAGTATAAAGTGCTCTGAGATCAGATGAGGGATATTCCTTCCACTTGCAAGGGGAAAGTAAGGAAGAGGGAAGGCTTCATGGAAGTCTGTGAAAGATGAGTAACGTGACATTAATGAATGGATATCCTATGTTTAATTTCACTATCACAGTCAGAGATGTGTTGGGGAAGGTCTAAGTTTTATTCAATGTAGGAGGATATTGTGAAATAAGCTTGAAAAGTGGGTTGGAGTGAAATTGTGTAAGTCATAAATACTAGTTGAAGGTTTTTTTAAAAACATTATTACCTGGTAAGCTTAGGGCGCTAATGAAAGTTTTTGAGTAGTATAGAGATAAAACCCTGCCAGTGCAGTAGAAAGATTAATGTGATAACTGGTGCTTAGTATGGATTCCAGTGGAACCATTTAACAGCCTGGAAAACCACTTAAGAAACCAGAGCAGTAATCCAGACAAGTGAAAATAAAGATCTGATCTCAGGTGGGTGGTAGTAGAAATTGTAAGGGAAAGATGCATGTGTCCAGTGTTTTAAGAGATGATTCACAGGACTCGGTTGATTGTCTGGAATTTGGTGAATGGGGAGAAACGTCATCAAAGATTATTTTGAGTGTGAGCATGAGTGACTGGGAGAACTGGAGTGCCGACGAGAGAAATAGAGGAGTCATGAGGATGAACAGATTTTTGGGGAGAGAAATGATGAGTATGTTTTAAAAAGTGGAGCTTATGGTATTGGTTGAAGCCTCTATTAGATCTTTGGGAATGTGAGTCTAGAGCAAGCCTGCACAACATTGTGGGCTGATTATGGTACTGCTTGTGCCCCACCAAACGACTTTGGGCAGTAAAGATGTAGAAAATGTTAAAAAAAAAAAAAAAAAGACTTGCAATATTGACCCTTCGGCTAGATGTTATGCCAGTCTGGTTTAGAGCTTGGGAAAAAGGAGAGCAGTAGAGGTGATAGTTGAAGTTGTGAAATTGGTTGGGATCACCTACTGAGACGTCAGAGAGAAAAGAAGCCTTAGGACAAAAGGTGGGGAAATTGGAAGAAGACAGAGCTGTATTACAGATGTAGGAGAGGGAAGAGATTATGAAGTCATAAATTTAAAGTTGAAAGGGACCTGAGAGTGGTTACTAGTCTACTGTTTCGTTTTGCAGATGAGGAAATTGAGGATCAAAGAATTTTGTCCAAGGTCAAATCAGGTAGCAAATTATAGGACCTTCATTCAAACTCATCTTGACTCTGTGCTCTACATTTTTCCACTTTTCTGTGCTTCCTCCCTCATAATGTCAGCATTCACCAAAATTTATTGAATTCTCATGCTTAGTATAATATTCTGCATACAGTAAGAATTTAATAAATGCTTATTAAAGAAAATGAACTCTTTTCTATTAAAGTACAATTGTTCATGTATGCTGAAGGAAAAAGAAGGATATGAAGGAGCAAAGACAGGGGAAAGGGTTGTTGCCTTCTTGAGAAAGGAAATTTAGATTAATTTCAGAAGTATTCTTTCATTTGAATATCTGAAACTAATAATGGTGAAAATTGCATGAAACTATGATACCTACATACTCCAGCAACTGTATTTCTTTTCCTTCCCCAAACTCTTCCTTTTCTTTGAACTAGCTCCTTTCCTTTTTAGGGTTATCTTTGTTTTCATCCAAAGTGAACAGACAACATTTTTCTTTTTTAAATGGTAATTTATTTACAGATGGTTGCTCATTCTTTCTTTCTGGTAATGCATGCTTAATGTGCATTTGCCACCTTTTTATTTGTGTTAATGAACTTTTTGGTTATACTCAGAAATCAGTTGCAATTGGCCATTTGTATAATGTCTGATAGTTACAGCATTCCAAGTAAATGAAATTGTACCATAATGCTAGTTATGCTTTATTATGAAGATGAAAATCCTCTGAATTTTTACATTCAAAGTAGATTTTGTATTATCTTTGATAAGAATGATTATAAAATTCTGTGAGGTATTTTATTCCAGGAATAAACATTTATTTTGAGGAAGAAGGTAAAAATAATTTATACTCACATTGTTTTCAAATTTACAAATGTCTTGACATTTCAGAATAATACTGTATTGATCTTTAGAATGCTTTTTATTTGAGTCACATTGATGTGTTGTTTTGTGGCATGAAAGTAACCCTTTGAAAAGGGTTATACTTCTACCCTTGGAGAAATTTATGTTGTTGGTTTTTAAATGTCCTTTTCTGTTATGGATATTTCTCTATTATTTTTGCTTAGAGTTATTTGTTGATTTTTTAATTAAAGATGGAGATTCTAATACAAATTTTTAGATTGATGAATTTATCACTTAGAAAGTAATTTTTTATTTTATTATATATTACCAACAAGAATAAATCATCTATATAGTGTTTTAAGTTAGTTATTTAAATCTAGGTATCTACCTAAGAATAATAACTAGCATTTCTCTAGCACATTATGGTTTTTCATTGTAACTCCATTGTAACATTGTAAATCCATCATTTTTTTTTCTTCATAACACCTCTGGGAGTCAGATGCTATTGTTAACCATGTTTAACATATGAGGAAACTGAGGCAGAAAGGTTAAGTGATTTGTCCAGGGTCATAGAGCTAGGAAGTGACTGGGCATGATTCAGACTTGGGGCTTTCAGAACACGTCTAGCACTATCCAACAGCCATCTAAATTCTATCTTCTGGATTAATCAATTGACAAGCATATATGAAATTTCTACTCTGTATGGAATCCTGTTTCATTTACTGAGAATACAATGACAAAAGTGAATCAGTCCCTGTCTTCAAAGAGCATATAATCTAATGGTTAAAATAACAATTATTCATATATGTGTATCCTGAAATGATAGAAAGTGAATACAAGGCAGTTTGGGGAGGTAGGTCACACAAGCGGCTCCTAGAGTGTGGAAAGATTTTATGTAGGAATGGTTCTTGATCTGAGTCTTGAAGGGAACCAAGGATTCCACAAGGCTTAGGTAAAGATGAGGTAGTACAAAGACAAGAGAGATGGGACAGGTAGAGTCAAGTGTATGGAGTGGCACATAGGCCAGTATAGCTAGGCCACAGTGGAGTACCCAGAAGAGACAAATGTTTACGAAGACTAGAAAGGTATTAGGGGCAAGATTGTAGAGAGTTTCATGTTCCAAGCAGCAGAGTTTATGTTTGGTCTGGTTCTATGTTTTGATCCTCTTTGTCACCAAAAAAAGATTCTATAGTCTGATTTTTCTTCCCTTGTTTGCTCATTTTGCCAACTAATTACTTGACTTTTGAGCACTTTGCCACAGTAGAAATCTGCTTCCAGAGTAGAGAATGCCATATCTCAAAATTGTGGGGTTTTGCACAGCTGTTGTTAGAGCTTCTTCTAGCCATCTGCCTCACAACTGTGAGGAGGACTGCCTCTCCACAGCCTCAGCAAGCTCTGCCATGCCAGCACTCCTCACCCCAGGACCACCACCCAAGACTTGGACCCAGATCCAAGTAGGGCAAAGCAAGACAATCCTGCCTCAGCACCAGCAAAGAGATTCCTGCAGTTTCCCTCTGGTCAGTCAGCTTGGTCCTGTCACTATCTGTGGGCCTGCAGCTTCTGAAGTCATTGCCACCTCCGCAGCCTTGGGACAGGGGCCAGACTGCTGTTGTCTCATCCGGTCCCAACAGTTTCCCCACTGACCTTTTACTTTTTTTTTTTTAATGGATATGGATTGAGAAGTCTGGAAACCACTACAGCTGCCAGTAATTTGATTCTGAGACCTGCTCCAGCTGGTCTGTGCTGCCTGTCAGTGTCTGTGTGGCCCACATGGGACTGCGCTCTGTTCCCAGCCTTCTGGGATAGACCCTTCCTGTCAGTTTGTCAGGCCGTCCTCAGCTAGAGATGTATTTCATTCTGTCATTTTGTGAATTCTGTAGCTGTAAAATTTTTTACAATCATTTTTTACAGGTATTTGAGTTAATTGGGGAGGAGCTCAAGTAAGCTCCTGCTTTTACTCTGCCATCTTGGCTCCTCCCCCTTGTTAAAAGATTACATCATCAAACTGTTCGAACTAGATGGAAATTTAAGAGTGTTTTCTTTGTTCGGTTTTATTTAACCTGCCCATTTTACAAATAAACTTTTTCAAAAAGGACACTGAGATTTTCTAAGTAGCTTATCCTCAATCATAGTGAAATTTATTAGCCTAGACCCAGAGCTGTCCTAGTAAAATTTTTCAGATTTGTTTTAAGTTCTCCCAGTGGCCTCTCTCAGCATCCCAAAAATTATCTTGAGTCCCATGTTCTCCCCTGAAAACCAACCTGTTCAGTCCTATTTTGCCCTATACCTCTATGTCTTACACTGAATTTATTGTATCCCACTCTTCATAGCTATGTAGGAAGTAGCTATGCTTCTCAGTGGATGAAGCACTGGGCCTGGACTCAGAAAGTCCTGAGTTTAAATCTGGGCTCAGACACCTGCCAGCTGTGTGATGCAGGGCAAGTTACATAATCTGTCTTACCATCAGTTACCATCAGTAAATTAGGGAGAATAATAGCATCTACTTTTCAGAGCTGTTGTGAGGATAAAATGAGATAATATTTGTAAAGTGCCTTGCAGCCCTAAAAGCACTATGTGACTACTATCTATCATCATTTTAATAGAGAGCTCTTCCAAGGTGAAGAATGAGTGAGTCGCAGGCTGGAAGTGAGAGGGGAAATCATTTGTTGAGGTGTTTTAAATTATAATATTAAGAGAACAGGTCATGTTTAAGTTTATTGAAATCTGTAGGCACTGATTACTTGACTTATCATGATTTTGAAATCAGTATATGAAGGACTGTAGGAGCCCAATTTGTAAATGCAGTATTTTATTGGATGAGTATAAATCTGACCTTACCTAGTAAATGTTTTTCTTTTATTAGAAAATAGGTATTTTGACAGATACTGCAGGCAAGCAAATTTATTCCTTCATGCAAGTTTGTTCATCAGGAAAGCTCTGCGAATAAATACCAAGATTTATCAGCAAATTCCCCTATTTTTGAAGTTCTAGCTATTTCCTGATGATTGCTTAGGTAATCAACATTCTATTCTGCTTACTCAACATAAATTGTTGCTCTCCATAGGTGAGAAAGTGAGGATTTACAAGGATACGATTATCCCAATTTGTTGATTACTGTCTTGCTGTAAAATATGCATAAAACAAATTGGAATGAAATGATATTTCAGGCTGCATTGGACATTATCTTGTTCAGCATGAACTGCACTTGTTAAAAAAAGTTTGGATTGGTTAAAATTTGGCATGCAGTTTAGCTTAGTTTTGTGAGTACCAACTGATTTTACCATTGGCATAAAAGAGTGAAATATTTTGTTAGAACTCAAGATATATTTAAGAAATAGCAGTATAATTGCATAGTTATAGACTATAATTTGCATAGTCATAGAAACAATAACAGAATTAAATAAGCTCCATTTAAACTTAGAGTCATTTGGCAATTTTGAGGTCGTCTACTTCACCAGCCTTATACTAGTACCATTCACATTTAGGGAACTAAGACTTAGGAGGATTAAAAAAATTCTCCAGGGTTATAAAGTTAGTTAGTGACAAGCTCATTTATCAAGTCTTAAGCCTTGTCAATTGAGGAAACTAGATGGTGCAGTGAATAGAACACTTAACTGGGAACCAGGAAGACTCACCTTCCTGAGTTCAAATCTAACCCCAGATATCTTTTAGTAGTGTTATCCTGGGGAGTTGATGAACCCTGTAAAATGAGCTGGAGATTGAAATTGCAAACCACCCAAATATCTTTGCCAAGAAAACCCTAAATGTGATTATAGAAGGTCAGACATGACTGAAATGAGTGGGCAACAACAATCATCTTGTCAGTTTACCAAATATTGCTAGGTTGTCATGGTTTGTGAGAATTTTGTCTTTAGGATGTTTTCAGCACATACCTTTTCCAGTAGAAGAGCAATGATGGATGGAAGGTGGAGCAACTAATCTCTTGGCTCTGTTTTTGTCTTAATTTGCCTTGAATAGATGGCCACTTCTTTTGTAGAGTATCTTTTATCATATAATTCTGTTTCCAAATGATAATGTCTTGTATTCTTTTGCTAAAAATATATCCTTATTTATTTCATTAAATATTTCCCAATTACATTAAATTCTTTAACATTCTTTTTTTTTAATTTTGAGTTCCAAATTCTTTCCTGCCCCTGTCTCACCCAATTGAGAAGGTAAGCAATGTGATTATAATTATACATGTGCAACATATTTCCATATTCGCTATGTTGCAAAAGGAAATACATAAAAAAACCAAGAAAAATAAAGTGAGAAAAGTGTGCTTCACTTTGCATTTAGAATTGATCAGTTCTCTCTCTTTACAGATACATAGCATTTTTCATCATGGGTCCTTTGGAATTGTCTTAGATCATTGTCTTGATCAGGATAGCTAAGTCTTTCACAGTTGATCATAGCATAATATTGCTTTTAGTATGCACAATGTTTTCCTGCGTCTGATGACTTCACTTTACATCAGTTCATATAAGACTTCCCAGGTTTTTTGAAACCATCTTTCTCCTTTTCTTATAGCACAATAGTATTCCATCCCAATCACATACTGCAATTTGTTCAGCCATTCCCTGATTGATGGACATCCCCTCCATTTCCATTTCTTTGCAACCACAGAAAGAGCTGCTCTAAATAGTTTTGTAGTACAAATACATTATTTTCTCTTTTCTTTGCTCTCTATGTGATGTATACCTAGTAGTGGTACTTCTGGATCAAAGAGTATGCACAGTTTTATAGCCCTTTAGGCATTGTTCTAAATTGTTCTCCCGAATGGTTGGATCAGTTCACAACTCCACCAACAGTGCACCAGTGTCCCTAATGTTCCAGTGCTGTATATTCCTGTTGCTCTTTAATATTACAAAATAATGTTACATACTTTGTCTAACTTGATCCTGACTAACCAACATTGTGATTAATTAGTATGTCTTATTTGTTATACAAATGAGAAACTGAGTTTTACATATGTGAAGTAACCTACTCCTAGTGAGAGAGACCTAATGCAAGAAGACATTTAAATGCCATATTTGACACATACAGGTCATAAATCTTAAGTATTTGAAATATTCAAAATACTAAGACAAACAAATAGCTCTAAATATTAACACCCCTTTTTTTTCCTCTTGAATTCTCCTTCCCATACACCCAGAATTTTTCTTTTTGTCTTATTTTTTAACAAGCACCTTAAAATCATGTGATAAGTATTAATACCATTTTCAAGAATTTGTCTGCTTTGAAGTACTTACGATTCTATGTCTTCTGGGGATGCATCCACTTACCCTTGCCTCCCACTTCATCTGGTACCTTGGGGGAAAGAGTTATTTATTTTCCTGGAAACACACAGCCTGACCTGTGTTGTTGTTCATATAATGCTTCTTGCAGCATTTTTTAATGTATTTAAAGGAAGTGGAAGTGTGACACTGTCTTAATGGGAAGTCATTCAAGAATTCTATAGAACAGTTGGGAAAAATATGCATTTCTGTGAACCTATTTCCTTTGGGTATACCATCTGTTATGGAGGCAGGGAATACTCACTTTTTTTTTCTCTTATTAAGTGGAAATAACTATAAGTGGAAATAAAAATCAAAGTTTATCTAAATAGCAGAGTTAGAACAATTGTATGTTCCAAATTGCTTTCTTACATTGGTTTCTACTTGGACCTTGCCAATTGTAGCCTCTTGTTATGATTAGTTAATATTTTGGCAGCATCACTGTGGTTGAGAAGGTCAATAGGTCAGTGCATCCAGAACATAATATATTTACACAGATGGGAGAGTTCCTCTGTTATTTTATTGAAGCTCAATGCTGTTGTCAATTTTCAATGAAATGTGTAGATCTGAGAAGCAAAGAGGGGGAGGTTGTTTTTTATTTTCACTGTCAACTTTTTTTTATAAAACTCCTTTCCTTCTCTTGTGTACTTTCCTTTCTTTTACTCTACTCCCCTCCCTATCTCCATCTTAAAAGGCAAGGAATTAGTTTCGGCCTTCTGGCTATGGCTTTATCAGTGAAAATGGAACCATATATATTGATTTTTTTTTTACTGGTGTCCAAGATAGTTATCAATCACAAAGACTAGTTATCAATGACAATCAGCCTTGAGGCCAAAAAGCTGTGGCTAGCATTTGTTCAGCACTATGAGGTTGACTTATGATTTGATTTTACTTAAAGGTTTTCCTCAAGGTTGTTTTATTGTTATTCTCATTCTCTCTCTCTCTCTCTCTCTCTCTCTCATTAAAATGTGGATTATTACTATTATTATTGTTATTGTGATATTTCCTCAATGTGATTTCTTTCTTTCTTATTCATTTTGGAAATACAACCTCATGAGTAGAGTATTATAATAATGATTGAAATGCTAAGGAGAATATAGTCCATGGGGAAAATTGATCAGATTTGGAATATAAAAAAGAAAATCACATAACCCAAATTTCCTTTTCCTCATTTTCTTTTGTAATTCTTCCTATATTCTTTGGAATAATTTCCCAAATTCCCAGGAGTTTTTCATTAATTTTAGCAGCTTCTTGGCTTGTCCTGTGGCAGCCCTCATATGATACAAAGAGTATGCAGTTTTGAATTACTAGATGAGCATGCAGTGTGCTTTCAATGAATGAAAATATCTTGAGTATCATCTTGCATGCTGCTACTTTGAATTCTGGGTTGGAGGAAATGAATTCATTGAAAAATTTATCTAATCAATCCAGGAAAAAAGAAAATGCCTTTATATGCATGACTCAGTACTTTCTAGCACTTTTTAGTGAGTAGCACAATCCATTTATGTTTCCGTTTTTCTATGTGTGAGTGCTCTTAAAGGGCACTCTCACAAGAATAGTATTTATATGATTGCTTTCAGGAAGTATTCTTGAAGAATTGGAGATGAAATTTGGAGGGAACTGAGGTATCGTGAAATGGTTAAGTAATGATTGTGCATATTTGTATGGAACACTACCAAAGAAAATATTGATAGACTGTATAAAGAAATAGGTTCACTATTTGTCCCCTGGAAATATGAGTTCTGCAGCCATAAGCCTCATTCTGAACTGGTTTTCTTTTGCTACTGTTTAAAGTAAGGTCACCATGTTATTTTCAATGTATAAATCTGGTCCAAGTTTAAGTAGTTACAAATAGTGTCCTTTAAATTTCTTTTCTGGGTTCATGATCTATAGCAAACTTTTTGTTTATGATTCTAGGCAACCAGAGAATCTTAGGGGTGCCTTTTCTTCTGTGTTGGAGAAAATTGTCATAATCTATTAAAGTTAACACTAATCTATTAACAGTTTCTTGATTTGGAATTGTGATGGTAGTAATTGAAAGCTATCAATTATGAATAATCTTGATAAATAGTTTTTATATCCTTAATCTCTTGACCAGTTTTTACTCAATTCAGGGTTTTTTTTTTTTTGAAGTAGATTACTTTTATATATATTAATTCTATTTATTTATTTGCTGAAAGGCATTTTATTACCATTCTAAGTGACACCATATTTAATTATCTTTAGGACTTGAAACCATTCAGAGTCTGATTATGGTGATGATGATGATAATAATAATAAACATTTTTAACTTACCCCATTAGTTTATATTGAATTTTTTTTTTTAAGCAATCAGGGTTAAGTAACTTGCTCAAGGTTATATGGCCAGTTATTTCTGGGTGTGGTGCTGAGTATCTGAGCCTGGGATTTGATCTCCAGGTCGTCCCAACACGGGAGCCCTGCTCTTACTCACTGAGCCACCTGGCTGCCCCTAAGCATTTGGAGTTAAGTAACTTGCTCAAGGTTACATGGCCAGGTGTTTCTGGGTGGGTGCTAAGTGTCTGAGCCCGGGATTCAATCTCCAGGTCTATCTCAACACTGGAGCTGGTGCTCTTACTCTCTGTGCTACCTGGCTGCCCCAGTTTATATTGAATTTTGCAAAAGGCTGTGTGGTTGACAGGTAGAGATGATCCTGTTGAAAACTTCAGTCATAGGATAAATGCACCATAGGTCCTGGATCTTTCTCTAGTTCCCAATATTTTTACTTAACATCAGTAAAGTGAGAGAAATTTGAAAATTAAAAAAGACATTTTAATAATAGTGTTTTAAAGAGAAAAGATAGAGATGTGTTGAGGGTATAAAGTAACTTAGGCCACCTAATATTATCTGAACATGAGTTGGAACCAAACTTCTGGTTCTCAGACCAGGAGCTGTGACTCAAAGGAATGTCCAAAAGCAAGGGTTCTAAATCCATTTTTTATCATTTCCCCCTTTGGCAGTTTATTAAAGCCTATGGAGAACCTCTTAGAATAACATTTTTAAATGAATAAAATATAATACCAAGGATAATTATTATTACAAAGAAAAATAATTATATTGAAATGCAGTTATCAGAATTTTATGGAAAACAAGTTTACAGCCCCCAGGATAAGAACCCCTGCTTTTAAGTTAACTTGAAAAGATTAGAAACCTGGAACCATACAGCTTTTACTGGAGACAGCTTTACTTCTCTACTGACTTTTCCCTTTCTTACCTTGACATTTTGCTTCCTTTTTCTCTCTACAGCCATACCCCTACCACCCCAAAATGACTTGTTCACAAGTAACCAGTTTTATGTTGTCTGCTAGGCTTTGCTCAGAAGAAGATAAGGACCTATCGTGGGAAATTGCAAAAAAAAAATCCTACTTCATACCTCATGTGTATGATTGTGTGTGTGTGTGTGTATGGAGTGGGTGATAGGTATAGAAGTAGCTTGCCTAAAAGGTTATTTAGATCATAGGAAAACCTAATGTTTGTTGGTACTATTTTTTTTGTTTTGTTTTAAAGATAAAAAAAAATGAGAGCTATGTTTTTAGGCTATACATGAAAAAAGAATAATTGTTATGAGTAGAAACCAGTTGGGGAAACTCAAGTGATCTTTGAATGACAAGATAACTTGTTTAAAGGATTGATTCTTTTTGACTCTTACTTAAATATCCCTCTTTACTAACTGATTGCAGTCTTGTTAGCTGCTACTTAGTTCTGACTGGTATAGAGACAATATATGATGTGTGCTGTTTTCTCTATTCGTATTTATAATCATTAGTGACTGTGGGAATGAGTAACCCTCTGTGTCTCCCTTCCCCCTCTCAAACCTAAACAACCAGATGGAATAGTCTAATAAAAACATAGTGACACAATTCTGTTCTGAAATGTTCCAAATTGAACCATGGTTAATACATTAAATGAGAAAGATATTTCAGTGGGGGTATATTCATGCCCTCCATATTCCCAAAGGCAAAGCCTGTGCAACTTAAGCTGTCACTCCAAATGATACGTCCTAGAAATGTCATTGAATGATGTCCATTTAGATTTCCATCTTATCTGAACATTGGGATGAAATTTGAGCTTTTCATAATTTCATTATTCTAATGTTCTTTCTTTGCCTCCCTTCCCTCCTTTTTTTCCTCCCTTACGTTCCCCTTTCCACTTCCCTTTCTTCCCTCCTATGTTCTTTTTGTCTAGTCATCTTCTCTCACCTTCCCTCCCCTTTTTTCTCTTTTCCTTATGTTTCCTCCTCCATCCCAGACAATTTTCTCATGCATGTCTCTCAGAGATAGCAAGCACACTGACCCTCTCTCTCTTCACAGGGAGGGAATTCTAAAATATCTGCATAGAATATCTAATATGAATTAAAGTAGTGAAGAAAGATCCAAATATATCTCCTATCAGATTTTAAAAAAAAATTTAATATAAATGCTTCATTGCCTGGTTTATTCTATTACACAAGCAAATAATTCAAATATCTCTTTTTTTTAGTGATAATGCCAAATGCAATTCCATAATTCTCTAATCTGATACCAGAATTGTTTCTCCAAATGTGAGCTTTTTTTTTGATGATAATTGGGATAGGAAGGGGAAGGTATTTGAAAGTAAAATTTTTTTTGTTTTGTTTTTTTTTTTGCCTTTTAGAGGGCAATTGAGGTTAAGTAACTTGCCCAAGGTTACACAGCTAGTTTTGTGTGTGTGTGTGTTAAGTGTCTGAGTCCAGAACCAAACTCAGGGCCTTTTGACTCCAGGGCCTGCGCTTTACTCACTGCGCCACCTAGCCACCCCAATACAATAATACATGTTTTTGTTTTGTTTTGTTTTTTGCTTTTTGGAGGGCAATTGGGGTTAAGTAATTTTCCCAAGGTTACAGGGCTAGTTTTTTTGTGTCTGAGTGTTAAGTGTCTGAGAACTCTGGTCCTCCTGACTCTGGCGCCAGTGCTTTTACTCATTGTGCCACCTAGCCAGACCCCCTTGAAAGTAAAATTTTTGAGTGGAGTCCTATTTGTATTTTTTAAAGTAAACAGCCACCTGCAGATGGTTTACCCAAGATTCAAGGCAAAACTCCAGCTCATCTATTTGAAAGCATAACTCCTGCTTCATTAAAACAATGTACTGCTATTTCACAGGTTTCTCATTTCTAAGATGTACCTTAAAGGAGATAACTTCCATTTTTGAAATGAAAATGCCAGGAATCAGATTCAGAGTATTGAGTTATTCGTTTCAAAGAGTAAAGTTAAAGACAAGTTTTAGTTTGAAGGACTTTCCCTGACTTTTTGCTTCTTCACTTATTATTCAATACATACATGTTACGCTAATATTCTTATACTTTAAAGATATATTCCCACATTCCTTTTTCTTTCAGCGAAAAAAATAACCTGAGATTCCTTTTAGATCTTACCTCCAATGTAATTAATTATCCATCCATTATATTAGCAAGATGATTCTCAATTTAGTAATCATTTTAGAGATTTCTTGTATTCTTTCTCCAAAGATTACTTTGAATTATCCTTTCTTGCTGGTACCATTGACTTCTTCCATGTATACTTTTAAATTTCTAGGAAAGCCTTCATCCCAGGTGTTTCACTAAGAAGTAACAGTCCTTCTTTTCTTCATATCTTCACCCTTAATCCAGTGATAAGAATATCTGCATTAACCAACACTCCACTTTCCCCTTTATATTATATTTATATATATATATATATTTATATATATAAAATTATATTTTATGAATATAATGGATAAACAGGACTGTTTCAGTGATTCCTGAGTTGGGGAAGGACTTCATGTATTAAGTGATAAACACTGAAGTGAGAAGACCTAAGAGAACCATTTATGCAATGTCTACAACATTGTGAGAATTAAAAAAAATTGAAGACCTAAGTACTCTGATCAATGTAAAGAATTAACCATGTTTCCTGAAAACTGGTGATGAAACCTTTATTCTCACATTCTTGCACAGAGCTAGACTCACAGGGGTGGGGAACCGGTGGCCTTGAGGCCACCTGTGACTCTTTAGGTCCTCAAGGGTTGTAGAGATTCAAAATAGGACATGCGTTTTCAGATATAGCTAAAGTTTGCTTAACTTATCTAATTCAGTAGGTTATTTTTTTTTTTCTTTGTGAGGCATAGTTGTCTTGGAGGCATGGGGGAGTAGTATTAATGATACTTAAGACTGAAGAAAAGATGGAAAAGGCATCAAGAAATGAAATAATAAATAAAATCAGCAATATTAAGTTAAGAAGACACAGATGAAGTAGAGCAGTGTTGTATGTTAAATGTTAATGATCCTAGAAAACAAAACAAAAAAAAACAGCTTTCTGTGGTGAGAGGGAAATAAAATATTACAGACTTCATAGTTGTTACCTCATCTTTTTTTGTTTTTCTTGTACTCTGTTGATATTTATTCAACTCAAAATTTTTTCAAAAAGGATATTTTTAAAAAAAGAAAGAAAGCAGATTGGCAGAATATACTTTAGTATACTAATTTATTTTGAAATTTTTAACAAATCCCTGGGTAATTTGTCAAGTTGCTTTGTATCTCTTCAAGGTCTTTCTGTTCCTATGATTTCAAGGTCTATCCATAAAAGATCAGAATGGGGTATCTCAGACATTTCTTTCTCTGCTGCACTCATTTGGCACCACTTTAAGTCCTGTGGCAGCATTCATTTTGTATTTCTTTGGTTTCACTGTGTTTCTGTATTGGGTACTTTGCTCCCTTCTTGCTTTTCAGCTTTTTTTTTGTATGTTGCCTTTCTCATAAGCTATCTTTCTTTTTATATTTTTATTCCCAATGCTGAACATTTTGTTTGACACATAGTAGGCATTTAATAAATGTTTATTGATGATAGTAATGTTGATGATGATGATTGCTTTAATTTGTCTCCTGCTCTGTATCCTCTCCTTTCTGGTTTTAATAATAGCCCTACCATATGTCTCTTAGCTCAAACCCCAAATTTGGAAGTACCACTATCCTTGTGTAACCTTTTTTCAGTTCACAAACTTTATTGTTATCAATGCACAGAGCATTGTCACTTGTTCTGGCTTCAGAAATATAGAAATAGCTTCATTGTGTAGAATAAGACATTATCTTGAAAGGGGATTCTACCTTTTAGCGTTTCTAATATTTAAATTATGTGGGGTACTGTCAGTTCATTTAATAGGAGGGAAATTGCGCCTTTATTTCCTGCATAAATTTCTACCAAATTCTCTGTCCTCTCATTATATGGCCTAAAATGATGACTGACAAGATTTTAAAGTACTTTTGGATCTCTAAAGAGTGAATCCAATATTTGAACTGCCTTCCTTTTCATCTCTATTGTGTACAGGGGATACTGTCCTTTGGTTGGACTCTGGAGCTTCTACTATGTATTACTTCTTACTCCCAACATTTATTTCTCAGAGAAATACATATTCTCATTGAAGAAGACAGATCATAGCTTTGGTTCTCAGTAGATATTTAATAATGAAAACTCTAAGAAAAATCTACGCAAAATGTGAAGGCTTTAAATTGTGCTGTATTTTATTTTCTGTTTTGATCATTTCCTCCCTTTAGACTGCATTGGTAAGCATGACACCTACCATGCTGAATCTCAACTAAAGTGCTTTTTACTTTTTTTTCCTTGAGATAAAAATAAACAAAGAATTCAAATATAAAAGTTATGTTGATGAATCCATTTGAGGAATAAATACATGTACCATGTAATTCTAAAACTTGTGTTCCCATGGTAACCATGACATAAGATTATTTTATTCTTTAAAAAAAGTTTCTAATAGTTTATTTAATATTTCCTCCTCTGGTTGAAGAAAATGCATTACCATGCTCTTTTAGAACTATGTATATGTATGAGAAGTTCTCCTTTTGCATCCTTCTTATACTTAAAATGTACCCATTTTAGGTTCCCAAGTACCTAGACATAGGCGCTTTTTTCATACCTATATACAGAAATTAGTTTTATTCATATCTTCCACCCCCACCTCCAATCATAATTCATATTTATTACATAACAAAATTCTCACAAATAACCCTGTGAGGTAGGTAATTACAAATGTCATCCACATTTTATAGATTAGGAAACTGAGAGTTTAAGGGACTTATTATACCCACCTATTTTACACGTCTTATACCCAGAATTCCCCTCTGTATAACATAGAATCATTGAGAGAAGGTTAGCATTAAGATATGGATTTTTGGAATCATATATAGTTTTATAATCATTAAAGTACTTCTGTAATGGAAATGCAAATTTAAAGATCTTCCCTGCCCTTAGGCCCTTTGATAGGCTTAAGAGACTCTGAGAACCTTCCTTGATTTGAAAATATACTCTGCCTCCTAATAGGCTGAATGTGGTCACATGGAGCCTGTGGCAGGAGGCTTGGGTTTCAGGAATGCCCACACCTTGATGCTGTGTGATTGGGCAGTGGGTCAAGAGGGTGGTTACATTCTCTGACCCAGGAGAAGGCTAAAAAATCCCTGATGTGAGGCTTTGCTTTGGGGCTCACTTTGAGAAGTGTTCTGTGATTTGATCAGAAAAGACTCTGGGAATACTTTGTTGAGAGCCCCCCCCCCCCTTTGAAAAACCCAGATGTTGATTTGGTATGGATGTAATGGTTGGGCAGTTTGGAAACCTGTCTACTTGATCTGTTTCTTTGTCTTGATAATTCTGTCTGTATACTCTGAAGTTTGAGGTGCTGACCTTTTTCCCCTGAACTAGGAAAATGATACATATTTGACTGATTGAAATAAGCTTGTTAACCCATTTTGAGTTGCTTTCCTTTAACAAAGCAGATCTAAGAACCTGTGTTGGCAGCCACCCTGGGGACACTGGGGTGCTTGCTGATACAACTCCTTCCTTTTCTAGTTCTGGATCTAGTTCATTATTCAGCTGAATCACTTGTATACTGTGTTATATATCAGTGTGCAAACTTGATAGTATTGCCATTCACTTCCATGTTATTATCTAGACAATTTTATTTCACTTTTGTTTTCCACCATGATATGTGGAACTTTTGCATGTTAGTGATTTCACTGAAGAGACTTTATGTAGCATATTGCGTTCAGTTAGTACAATATAGTGGTTGAGTCCAAGCATTTGGAGGCCCTCATCATTGGCAGGTGAAGCTTTCTCGGGCGAGAAGACTTCCAGTTGCTGGTGTTAGAGCCTTAAACTTTCCATCTGCTGCTGGGTATAGCATGTCCCCTGAGGAAAGTTTGCTAGAAGCCAGGACAAGCATCTTCCATTTGCCCCAAAGCTACCACTTCCATATGCACCAGCACAAGGCCAGGATGTGGAAAAACTCTAGTGCAAAGAAGAACAACTCTCCCTTTGACTTCAGGATTCTATCTCCTGCTATACCTGTGCATTAGATTGTCATCATCTAACCTCCATTCCTTACTGCTTATCACCCAATTCCTCATTCCCATCTCTGTCAACCCTCCAACCCCAAAGTTTAGTTTAACTCCACCCCAGCGTTTCTACTGTAAACTCTGGAATGCCTGTTTCATAGGTAACAAACTTCATTCAAATTAAATATTCGTCCCCCATTCTTTTCATCTACTAGCTCTTATGGAAGCAGGAATTCCCCCTGATGCAACTTCCCTGGTTACCCTTTCCAATTACTGGCTGCACCTATACTCATTTTCATCCAACTGGTAAAGGTGGGGGAGTTTAAATATTCTTTGTTTCCCATTTTTTCAGGTTCTCTCCCTTTTCTCCATCAGTTCCTTTGAGTTTCATCCTATTCATGTCTATCACCCTATCAGCATTTTGGTGGCTGTTGTATATAGACTTCCAGATCACTCCCTTTCTTTCTTCAATGATTTCAGCACTTGACTTAAAATTCTCCTCTCCTTCCCAACTCCTCTCCTAATATGGGGGACTTCAACATATTGATTCTCCCTCAAATGCCCTAATCCCTCAGTTCCTCAGCACACACACACACACACACACACACACACACACACACACACACACTAACAGTGCAATATTATTTCACCTCATCTCAGTTACACACAAAGATGGTCATACATGAGCCACAATTGTAGTGTCTCCATGTTTAAGAATTTTGAAATCCTGTTGTCCCCCCATAACTTATTTGATTTTCTCCTCTCAATCTGCCTTCCCTTAAATAACCTTTCTCTTTATCCACAATATAACCTTCAATCCCTTGACCTCTCATTTCCTCTAACTTGCCACTCTCTCCTCTTAAGGCTTAATTTTGGTGAATTAATTCATATCTACCCTGTCCTCCCTTGAATAAGGAGTCTAGACTGCTTATGATATTGCTAATTACTCCTAGGCAAGTCGTGGGTCACTTCCACCATTGCATCCCATCTCCAATAGATTGCTCACTCTGTCATCCCTACTCTTTTACTCATTTTGAATCTCTCCTTCTCTCCTGACATTTCCTACTGTCTACAGATATGCCCATGTCTCTTCTGTGCTGAAAAAAAAAAATCTTCACTTCATTCTTCCATTCCCACTATTAAACTCTATCTCTTCTGCCCTCTGGAGCAAAATTCTTCAAAAAGGCCATCCATAATAGGTACCTCCACTTTCCTCTCACCATTACACCAAAATGGCTCTCTCCAGAGTTAGTAATAATCTCTTAGTTGCCAAACTGAACGGCCTTTTCTCAATTTTCATTCTCCTTAAACTCTGAAATTTTGACACTATTGATCACTTTCTCCTCCTTGATATTCTCTTCTCTTTAGGTTTTCAGGACACCACTCTTCTAGATCTGACTGCTCCTTCCCTGTCTCCTTTGCTGTATCCTCTTTTAGATTATACCATGTAACTCTAGATATTCTCAGGATTTCTATAGTGGTCTTTTGCCTCTCCTCCCTCGATACTACTTCACTTGGTGATTTCATCAGCTCCAAGGGATTTAATTTATCTTTATGGTAATCGTTCTCAAATCTACCTTTCCTTCTCCCTTCTCTCTCCTGACCTCCAATCTCATACCTTCAACTGCCTTTCTGACATCTTGAATAAGATGATCAGTAGACATCTTAAACTCAATATATCCAAAATAAAACCCATTATCTTTCCCTGTCAACCCTCCCTTTCTCTTGCCTTCCTCATTACTATAGGGAGCATCAACACCCTCCCAATTCCTCAGATTCACAAACTAGGAGACATTCTTGATTCCTCACTCATTATTTCTGACCCAACTCCCCCTATCCAAACTGTTGACAAGACCTGTTGATTTCACCTTTGCAACATCTGGAATATCTCCCCTTCTGTCCTCTGAAACTACCACCACTCTCATGCCTTCCCTTATCATCTCAGGCCCAAATTATTGCAAGGACCTGTGGGAGGTTCTGCCTGCCTCAAGTCTCTTCTCACTCCCACTAAAGTGATTTTCCTAAAATGCAGATCTGATCTTGTCACTGTCCCCTATTCTATAAACTCCTGTGGTTTCTTATTGCCTCCAGGAATAAATGCTAAATGCTAGGTTTAGTATTCAAAACCCAAAAACCTAACCTCACCATGTCCCTTCCAGACTCCTCATACATTATTCCCTAAAGTTCTTTGATTCTGTGACTCTGGCCTCTTGGCTACTCTATGAACTGATACTTCAACCCTTGCCTCCAAATATCCTTTCCTGTTGTCCCCTATGCTGGAACATTCTCCCTTGTCTGCTCTGACTCCTGACCTTTCTGGTTTCCTTTCAGTCCCAAGTAAAATCCCATTTTTCTTTAAGAAGCCTTCCTTAGACCCTCTCAATACCAATGCCTTCCCTCTGCTAATTATTTCCTATTTTTTATAGACCTTGCTTTGTGTATATGTGTTTGCATGTCATCTCCATTAGATTCCTCAAGGGCAAGGAATATCTTTTTTTTTTTTATCCTCAGCCCTTAGCAGTGTATCCTCAATGCCTAGCACACAATAGGCCCTTAAAAAATGTTTATTGATTGATTTCTACCTTCTATGATACTGACCATCTCTAGATGTTCAAAGGCAGAAAAGACATAGGAGCTCAAACAGTAGCCAACAGACATGGTAGGACCTAATGAAGCTTGCTTATTGTTGTTATATGTTTTTAAGAGTGGGAGAGACAACGAAAGTTATAAAGGTAATGGAAGAGAAAGTATAAGGAGGGATATTGCAGGAAAAAAGGTACACTGTGCTGGAGAAGACAAGAGGAAATAGGATTGAGGGTACCTGTAGAGAGAATATGGCCTTTTCGGGGAGAAGAATTATTTTTTTCAGAGACTGGAATAAAGGTGGAGATAAGTGAGAACAATGTCACAGGATATTGTGAGTAAAAGAGAACATAGAGCTTTCAACTAATTGCTCATTTCTTTAGGTGAAGCTTGAGAGAAGAGAAAGTCTAGAATGGTCAAGGTAGAGAACAGCATAATCAAGTAGGGAGGCATAGTAGTATTGCCTTGCTCTAATTAGGGCCAAGTAGAGATTGGATCATGAAATAGTCTGCCCATTCAACATCATTTCCTGATTTGCTCAAACTCTGTTCAATAGCTCATGAGCAAAGTAGGCAGAAAGTTAATGTGATCCAGGGTTGTTCATTAGCCTCATTTCTGGAATATAAATCAAGGTAAGGGTTGCATAAATCTGTATAATTAGTATGCTCCAAGTGTTTTTTTCTAGCATGTGATTATATTGTTCCCTTTCCTTTCCCAAGTTAGAAACAGTCAATGTAGAGTTTACTCTCCTTTGAGATTTGTGTGCACTAGAAGCCATAATAAGACAGAGGTGATTATTGGGTTTTTTATGCTATCAACAATGGAAGTTTTAAGTAAAAGAGATAATTTAGCTTATCATGGATGCTGGTGAAAGGATGGATGGAACAATTAGTTTATCATAATTCCTCCTAAAAGTCACCACTCTTAATTTTTAAGAATGTTGTTAACTTGTGTTGAGGTTATTCAGCATCCCTAACCTACCACCTTTGATATCTTTATTAATTATGAAACCATATTCATCACTTGGTCTTTGTAAATAACTAGTCCTGTTAGAAAAAGCTCTTCTGAGCTAACCTGGGCAGATCTTGAAATCAGCTCAGGGCATGATATAATATTTGAGATCACACAGTGTGTGATTATTGCATCTAATACATAAAGGAATACATACGAGAATTAAAGTTTTTAACCTTTTGATTGAAGATCAGAAATTGATCTGACATGTGGAAATTCTTCCTGTAGGGGAAACATTCTTTGAGAAAACAATAAAGTATAATTATAATCCTTTAAGATAGCAATCACTGTCATTGTGTCTGAATAATAGAGAATGAATGAGTCTGTATGCTTGCATGCATGCAGAGCAACCAAACAGAGCTGCCTCTCTGTGTTACAAACAATGCATAATATTTTAATTTGAGTGGAAGCTTCCATATGATTTGGAAAACCCATACTATATCTAGGTATTTAGCAAAGAACTTAGCATAATGTTATCATTTTTAAAATATATTCTCCACTTGGATAGGTGGTATTCAAGAAATTTGAAGTGAGAAATGGCGTGACAGGATAACAAGACATATCACAAGTGACTGTCTAGAAGGGCGTGAGAATGAGATGGACATTTTCCATTACTCCTCAATGTTAAGGTGCGGGCATTATCCCCTAAACAACCACATGCTCCAAGCAATAATAGTGCACTGTCTTCTTCAGTACTAATATGAAAGTGGAATTCAATCTCTTTGACACATATTGCTTCAGCTTCTGGCTTGGTAACTTTTCTTTGCTGAAACTGAGTTAATATATGAGTAGGTTGTAGTGTACTGGCTGAAATGAGTTAGTCGATATCACTGTGTGGAGAGTAAATTTGTCTTGGCTAAAACATATTAGGTGTGAAGTGTCTCTTTCCTCTGCCCCCTACCCTCATCCCACTCCTATAATGCTATAGAACCTCATAGAGTGTCTCCCTCCCAGAAAAAGTCCTCACATTGATACATAACCATTTCTTCACCATAAGAGCTATGGAATATTATAGAGGAAACCTAATTAATACATATATACCTTACTGTAGGGGGTCTCTATTTTTTGTTCTTGGGTTCTCATTTTGCCAGTAGGCTCCATGTGTATTTGTGTGTGTGTATTTTCTGTCTCAAGATTTCATAAAATTTTTATTTGCCTCACTGGAAGAATATTTCTGAGATAGCCTATGAAATAGTGTTTACTCTCTGGCATTATTCATAATATGTCTTTAGTGATAGAAAATGAAAATTTCTCTCTCTTGTTGTATAGTAGTGTATTATATGCTGAGAAAAATACACCTTCTATTAAAAGGGTCCTTCTTTTGAAGCATCTATGCCTTTAATCCCACCCTCAAATTATAGATTGACCTATCTTAAATTAATCTAGAGAGTATAAGGGGGGTTTAGTCACTCATTTAAAAATAATATGCATGTACTAGGCTGAGTTTTGAAAGTGCAGTGAACTTGAAAGCATTCCCTCCTCGACCCATCCAATGGGACAAGGATGATTTGGAAATTTGTGTGGATTAGGAAAAAGAGAAAACAAAAACAATAGAAAATACTGTTTCCCGAAAATTAAACCAAACTCAAGAAACTTTCGATTAAGCCAGGTCTAGAGTTGTTCTTTTCTTCACCTTGATTCCAAAGACAGCTATTCACTATTTTTTAATATAAAAGGTATTATAGCATTCATCAATAAATATTCCTATCTAATGTTTACCTAATTTTTTAAACTTCATAGTTCAGCATATCTGTTAAAACTCCAACAGTCCCTCAGCCCTTGGCTTGCATATAGTAGGTGCTCAAATGTCTGTTGAATGAATGATTCCCAAAATCAACCATCAAGTCAGTGAAGCCTGTGCATATTGGCATGCTGCGTTGTTATATAGTACAAATGATGATCTAAAAGCATGGCACAATCTTAAGAATGAGTTGGGATCGGGATGGGTCATTAGGTCAATAAAATTACACTTCTTTTTTTCAGGTAACAAGAAAGATCAGAGAAAGGGTAGGACGGCCTGGAACTTGGGATAGTTTGGATGACAGATAGGGGAAACTACTCAACTGCTCTTTTGCTCCTGTTTTCTTTACTAAGGAGATTGACATTCAGGTCTGGAAAGATATAACAAAACAGCTTATAGGAAGTTGAAAACCAAGATAAATTGGTTGATAGTAAGAAAATACCTTAATTTCTCTTGATGAATTTCCATCACTAAGCACAAACTACATCCCACAGTACTAAAAAAAAGAGAAAAAAAGTTGTAGAATGCCTAGTACCAAATATCTTTTAAATATCTTAGAAAACGGAAAACTTGCTGTAGAGCTAGAGAGTATATGCCCCATTTTTTTAAAAAGAGAAAATTACAGAATATGTAAACTGTAAACTAAGGGGCTTAGTACTGATTTATATACCTGTCAATCTAATTTCCTTTTTTAAAGTGATTATTAGTCTGGTAGATCAGAGGAGTACTAGTATGGGTTATCTAAATTTTAGTGAATCATTACACTCGCTTGTAAATAATTTCTGTAGATAAGATGGAGGAATCTTTATTAGATGGCAGTATAGTTAGATGGTTTCAAAAGTAGTTGAATGACCAAACCCAAATGATAGACATTAATGTTTTGATGTTTACTTCTAAGATGATCTTAGCTTTATTTTTTAGACATTGGTTAGTTGTTGGATGTGGTCAACCAGAAGATTGATGTGAATAGAGTTTTTTGTTAAGGTTAATCTGGCAAAGGGTGAATAAAGATGTATTTGAGGAGGAGAGACTGACTGTAGAAGATATTGATTATGAATCTGCTCTGATGATAGGTACTGGTGACCTGAACTAGGGATATAATGTAGCAGTGGAAATGGAAGAAGGGGAGTAGAGATAGAAGAGATTTCTTGGGAGTAAAATCATTAAGACTTTGTGACTAATTGAATTCTACAAGAGAAGATGAGAGAGGGAGGAATCAAAGAATATTCCAAAGTTTAAAAACCTAGGTGACTGGGATAATGTATGTACCATTAATAGAAAGAGAAGATTGAAGAAGAGCAGTTTGTGTGTCTATGTGTTATTGTCTGTGTATGCACGTATGTGCGTGTGTATGTGTGTACATGCATGTGTGGTTAAGAGGTAATGAAAGGGGGAAGAGAAGGTAAAAGCATTTGGGTTCAAGATTCTCCATGGTAGAAAATTGAGCTTCAAGGGAAATACAGTCAAATCCATTACTTCACTTGGTAATAACCATTCAGAAACAAATCTTAACTAAAATTTTTAGTTACTGTCATGGAATGTCTGTTCTTTAAAAAGCTACCAGTAAAATTCTCTTAGAGAGGATTCCTTACTATCATATTTCCTTCCTTCTAATTATAGGAATGGTTTTTATGACATTTGTTTTATATTTTAAATACTCAATTTCTGTTAAAATAATCTCTTAACACAATTAATATATTAAAAAGACAATGCCAAAATAATTCACAATAACAAGGACATAATGTAAAACAAAGGAAAATAATTTTATGCTAATTAAAGTGTCATTGTATGGCATAAATGAATACAATGAACTCAGTTTTTTACTTATATGACATTAGGTTTAAAATCCTGCATGTAGGATTTATATCATTTGCTAGAATGTTTGCCAGCAAACAATTACTAAATTTGTTATTTACTATTATAATTGTATATTTTTCTTGGCTCTACAAACATTTCTATGTGATTTTACTTTCTTCCTGATCTAATTCTAATTGTAATTTATGTTAAATGATGGATACATATGTGTTTATATGGTCACCCAAGCCTTTTACTTCAATGAAAAATGCTGCCCTGATTCCTTGATAATTATATTTTTCTTCCTGGATTTTGTGAGACACTGGTATATTATATAGCAATTTTTAATTTAGTTGTTTCATATAAGGGAAAACAGTTATAATTAAGTGTTTGGATTGTTTCTGGTGCCATACACTGGAATGAATCCTGGTTTTAAGAGTCAGAATATCTGGGTTTAAATCCTGATTATACCACTGCCCACTTCCTTAACACTGGGCTAGTCACTTAATCTCCCTAGGTCTCAGTTTCCTCTTCTTTAAGATAATGGTGTTAGACTAGATTTCCTTTGTGATCTCTTTTACTGTTATCCTATCTTCATGACAGTGAGTTATCTGTGCATTTTTTTTTTCTTTTTGCTTTTTGGAGGGCAGCTGGGGTTAAGTAACTTGCCCAAGGTCACACGGCTATTTTGTGTGTGTATGTGTGTGTTAAGTGTCTGAGGCCACATCCTAACTCAGGTCCTCCTGGCTCTAGGGCCGGCACTCTACTTACTGAGCCACCTAGCTGCCCCATATCTGTGCATTCTCAAAGGCATTTGAGCTCCAGATCTGCTCATTTGTCTCATGCTGGAAAAGGTGTCAAGTATAGTGCTGGCTATAGACTGTTTCTGTTAATTAAGGAAATACTCAGCATCGGGTGTATTGGTCACTCATGATGGCAATTTATGAAACAAGATTCCAAAATTTACCCTTAGTCTGATATGACTTCTTTCCCTATCTGCTTCAGGCAAACAATTGTATACTGTGTTCTGGCAGCATGACTTAGTGGATAGAGAGTTTCCCTTAACCCAAGAACCCCTAAGCTCGAGTTAGACCCCTGGATGTATGCTGGCCATTTGACACTGGGTAAGTCAGCTTAACTGCTTTGCTCTAGGCACTTTTTCTGATTATAGGTAGCAGATGAGATGCTCGTCTGCATTGGTCTAAATATGTTGCACTTTACTTTCCTATGAAGCTTGAGCCTGAGAAACAGAAAGAGAAAGACTGGTTTTTTATTGGCTTAGCTGCAAGTTGTTCTGATGGGTAAAGAATGTTTCAAAATGGAAAAGAGAAAACAGAATTTCCTACAGTTGGAATAGCCTAGACCAGGTTCCCCACTTCTGGCCTAGAGAAAGACTGCAATTTCCAACAGCTAGAGAGTGGGGAAACTTCTCTCCTTCAGAAGCATTACAGGCCAGTAAAAGGTAACCCAGGGAAGAAACTGGTGAACAGTTCTGATTAACTTTGTAAATTGCAGGTTTAAGGGAACTACTATTTTGCTGCGCAAGTATAATACATAAGAGCTTAATACTGCTTTTGTGGCATAAGAATATCAGAGATTCTTGCTCAGCATGAGAGCAGATAGGATCAGAAGAGCAGCAGTTGGTGGTTGTATAGGATTTTCTCCGAAGGATCACCAACACCCAGGCCTGTTAGTCACACCAGTCTAATTTCCCTCCTTGTGTGACTCATGGCTCAGTTTCTATAAATGTATCTTACTCTCACCCACAGATGGCACTTAAATTGAGGGAATTTGACACAGGTTTATGAATGGAATGGTATGTTTAGATTATTCTTATTTTTGACTTCTATTTAATGTATGTTATGATGATTTTTCCTTTAATTTGTTTAGTAAATGTTGCCCAGTTTGCATTGACAGAAGCCACAACATTTAAGATGTTCCACCACAAGTTCTTAACTCCCAGGAGCATATTTTCTGGCTTCCTGCTTCAAAAGCAAAGCAGCAGATACTAGGGGAAGATGAATAGCTTCCCCAAAGATGACCCCCACCAAGCCCATACACATCACAGCCTTTCTGGGCTAAGCAGACATATCCCATATCATTCAGGAAATGGACAGACCTTGTTCAAAGGTGAGACAAGAAGGAAGTAGTCAAGGTAGTTAACAGAAGAGATAACACCTCACTCCCCAGTGATCTACTTAGGTATTGTAGGCTATGTGCAAGGTCTATGCAGCATTGCTGAATGTACCAAAGAAAAGTATGAGGCCATTCTACAATAACTGGCAGAAACTTCTGAGAGCCAAGATGGCAGAGTAAGCACTAAATTATGGCAATTCACACATATTCACCTTCAAACAACCATGAAATCATACCCCAAAACCAATTTTGGAACAGAAGAACCAGCAAAAAGATGGAGTAAAACAATTTTTTAGCCTAAGAAACTTGGAAGATCAGCCAGAAAGGTCTGTCTCACTTGGGTCAATGGGGAACACATTACTCTGGAAAAGAGAGGGAGGTCCCTCACTTAAATCAAATTCATATGCACCTCAAGACATCACCCAAGATGTCACTTGTCCTCTTAGAAAACAAAGGATGAAAAAAACAATGTGGTTTTAGGGCAATTTGTAAGAATACTGAAAAAGTGGAGAAGGGGTCCTACATAATGAATGATTTTGGATGGTGAACAGAGGTTTTATGTTTGATCTTGGAGGTGATAGGGAGCCACTGAAATTAATTAAGTAGGGTGATGACATAGTCAGACCTGTGATTTAGGAAGATCACTTTAACAGCTAGATGTAGGATGTACTAGAATGGGGATGGACTTGTCTCAGGTAGACCAACCAGTGGAGTATCATAATAGTTTAAGAGTGAAGTGATAAAGGTCTGCACCACAGAAGTGGCCATGACAGAGGACAGAAGGGGGCATATGAGAAAGATATGGTAAAGGTGTAAATCAACAGGCCCTGACAAAAAAATTGATTTGAGGAGTGAGAGAGAATAAGGATTTAAGAATGACAACTATATTACAAACCTAGATGACAAGAATGGCCGAAAGTTTCAGTTTAGAAAATTTTTGCTCCATTTAAAGGGACTATGACCAAATACCATGCTATTTCTCATCCATGATGTTACATTTCCCAACTCCATGCCTTTACATAAATGGTTACCCATGCCTGGACTTTAATTCTTCCTCAGTTATACAACTTAGATTCTCTAATTTTATTCAGAGACCAACAAAAATTCTTTCTCCCATATTAGAGTTTTACTAACCTCACCCATAATAATGCATCAACATTACTACTGATGAGATTTCTTTGTATTTATTTCGTATATAATGTCTTGTAAACATGTGGTCTCCTGTAGAGAATGTCATTTTGAAAATCGAGACTTTCATTTTTGTTTTTGTATCTGTAATGAGACAGTTTGGTGTTATAGTGGGTAAAGTACTAGACCTGGAGTCAGAAAGAACTGTGTCCAAATTTGACCCCAGATATTTATTCACCATGTGACCCTAGGCAAGTTATTAAATCCCTGCCTCTATTTCCTCAACTCTAAAATGGGGAAAATAGTAGCACATACTTATCAAGGTTGTTTTGAGGATAAAATCAGAATAAATGAGATAAAATAAAATTTATAAAACACTTTGTATACCTTAAAGTTTTATATATGTTTACCACTGCTTCTCTTCCTCTTCTTCCTCTTTCTACGACTACTACTACTACTACCACAACCACTATTACTACTACTACTACTACTAGTATTCTTATATTCTTATTATTGATGTCATTATCCTTATCCCTAACACTTAACTTAGTGCTTCACACCAGGTAGGTACTTAATGAATGTTGACTTATAGCAAGAAATAAATCATGTCACCTTATTGTTACAAATTCACTTTTTCCTTTGATATGTATGTTTTCTTATCCTTTTTACTTGTCCATTTTGTATTGCTTCTGTACCCATAACAAAATAGATTATCTCAAAGAGGGACACCATATTTGTTCATTTTTATGTAGTCCATTAAAATTTTCTTCATTATTTATAATTCATAATTATAGTTTACTTTTTAAATTTGTCAGATGTCTAAATAGAGTGTGAATTCATCATTTCTTCTGTAAAATGTTTAACTATTCTATTTCCCTTTTCCCATTCATTTATATTCCAATGGAGGAAAAATGTACTTTATCTCACTGGTGCCATCTGGTAAAGTGCTTTTTTTCTGAATGTGAATGAAAAATTAGCAGATATGTTGTAGAGCCCACATAAGTTTTGTCTTGCTATCATCTTTAAGCATCTTCAAAGACCTCTTCATGAATGTACAAACCCCCTGGATAAACAAGTGGTTCTTTAAAATATAACTTCTAAAACATTTCTGAGAAATGACTAAAAAGTGGAAAGCAACCTTAGTACATGACTAGTAAATATACCCTATGTACTGACAGAAGAAAAAAGAAATGACCACAAATTTTTAATGAGAAATTCAAGTAGAAATTGAATTTCTAATTTAGAATATAGGAAGCTCGCTGAAGCAGTAAGTAGGATGCTGGGCCTAGAGTCAGAAAAACTTGTTGTGAGTTCAGATCTGGTCTTAGATACTTCCTAGTTTTGTGACCCTGAGCAAGTCACTTAACCCTGTTTTCCTCAGTTCCTCCTCTATAAAATGAGTTGGAGAAGAAAATGGCAAATCTTTGCCAGGAAAAGTCCAAATCAACTCATGAAGAGTCAGACACAACTGAAAATTATTGATCAACAATAAAATTTTTAAAATGTTTCTTATTTTCTTAAATGCTTCTAAAAGTTTGCATGAATTCTGACATCTGACATAATAGGACAAAATGTGCTGAAAGAAATGACGAAATGGACAGTTGTAGAGAAATTTTTCCAGAGATTAGTGTTAACTGATTCAGAGTGTAGTAAGCAGAACCAGGAGAAGGCATTCATTATTTTAAAAAAATTGTAAAAATAAACAACTTTCAAAAATTTAAGAACCCCAACTAATTCAGTGAGCACTCATGATTACAGAGTACTGGTTATGAACCATATTTTATCCACCTCTTAACAAAGAAGTGATAGATACCATTTGGCAAAAGGGATGTCTATTATTGTACATGATTAGTTTGAAAATTTGTTTTCTTTATTTTTTTTTTCTTTTTGGACAGCAATTGGGATTAAGTGACTTGCCCAGGGTCACACAGCTAGTTTTTGTGTTAAGTGTCTGAGCCCGGATTTGAACTCAGGTCCTCCTGACTCCAGGGCTGGTGCTCTTTTCACTGTGCCACCTAGCTCCCCTAGAATTTGTTTTCTTTAATTACATATTTATTTGTTATAAGAATTTTCTTTTTCTTTTGTCAGTTGGAGAATTTGGCATAAGAGAGATTAAATAAAAGCTTATTAATTGAAAATTATTTAAATTTTAAACCTGTGCCCCTAGTGCATTCAGTATATTAAAGGATTTTTAGATTCATTGTCACATTGGAGTAAATTCATATCTAGAATGTAGTCAGTAGAGGTCAGAACCATGAATTTCACAGAAAGTAGTAATTAATTGGCTGGTTCTTGTCCAAAAATCCCTTCTACAATATACCTGACAAGTGATTGTTAACCCTGCTATTTAATTCATCATTTACTAAACACATAGTGCAAGATGTTTATCACCAAGGGTACAGTAACAATAATGTCAGTTTACTGATTTACAAAGGATTTAAGATGAACTTCTTTCATGGAGTCCTGAAATTTTATGTTTTCTTTAGTATTATTATTTTTAAATATTTTTTTATTTCTAAAATATTTTTTAAAAATTATATAATGATTAAACTCCAATCAGTTCATTTTTAGTATTGGATTATTTAAACTGATCACTTTTTTCCTTTTGCAGTGCAAATTTTGCACATGGGATTGCAAGTATCTCATTAGGAATGCAAAACTTGTTCTAAAATTGCCTTTTAGAGATTTCACTTGCATACCTTATATTTCAAGTCAGTAGGACTATATTGAATAAATCCTTTCTCTCTCTTTTTCTCTATACACACATGTATTCCAAGAAAGAATAGTTGCTTTCCTATGCTGTGCTCAACAGTTGTTTCATAATCACAATTTCTATTATACTATCACTGATTTAATAAAAAACTGATTTTTGAAGACCTAAAATTTTCTAGGTATAAATTGGCAATCTCAGTGACATTTAATTTCTCATCAAGACTAAATTTGTCTTTCATTTCCCTTACCAGAAAGAAAAAATTGTTTTCACACACAGAAAGAATCTAACAATTAAAATTAATCTACAAATTATTTGTGATTTTAAATACTAAGTTTTTTTCTGAAAGGTATATACGAAGACATTTTGAAATTTCTGATAGATTCAAGCATTCATTGTGTGAGATAATCCTGAAAGAATATTTAGAAAGATTCTTTAAGTAACACAATGAATCAATAGAAATTATTTCTGTGGGCCTCAATTTTCTAATCTGAAAAATGATAGGCTATGGTAAAATAATCTCAAAGATCCTCTGTTCAATAATTCAGTCATGTCCAATTCTGTGTGACCCCACAGAACATATCCTGTCAGTACTATCCATGAGGTTTTTTGGGAAAAGATGCTACAGTTGTTTGCCATTTTGTTCTCCAGTGAATTAAGGCAAGCAAAGGTTAAATGACTTGCCCAAGGTTTCACAACTAGTATTTGAAGCTGGATTGGGACTCAGATCTTCTTCAGTACATGTGTAGGGTTCTATGCATAGAGCCACCTCCCTCCCTTCTAAGATCCCTGCTGCTCTAAATATACATCTTTCCATTTTGTGAGGTGGTCTCTGTCCTTAAATTCTTTATATTTACCCAGTTTGAATTATGTATGCCAGTGTATGTTAGTTGAAATGAAAAGAATGAATAGTGAGGGGCGCAGAGAATAGAGCACTGGCCCTGGAGTCAGGAGTACCTGAGTTCAAATCTGGCCTCAGACACACACAAAAACTAGTCTTGTAACCTTGGGCAAGTTACTTAAATCCAATTGCCCTCCAAAAAGCAAAAAAAAAAAAAAAGGATTTATTGTGGAAAGGTCATATAATGAAGAAGAAGGTAGGATACAGATTCAAAGTATTCCATTTGTGCAAGTTAATTGTCAGTATCTCAGTAATATTAAGCCATGATATATTAAGCACTTACCAGGTGTCAGTCACTGTGGTAATCTCTGAGGTAAAAGGGAACATAAAAACAGTTTCTGCCCTCAAGAAATTTACCTTCTAATGGGGGAGACAATATCCAAGCCACTATGTATAAATTAGATAGATACAGTATGAATTTATGGTTATCTCTAAAGGAAGGGGGATTTGTAATTGCTTCCCATAGAAGGCAGTATTTAAGCTGAGACTTGAAGGCAACCAGGAGACCATGGTCTACCCATCCTACCCAGCTTTTTCTTCTGCTTCACAATGCACTTCTCCCCTTTGTTCTACATGATCCCCATGTCTTGCATGCTCTCCCACCTGAGCACTCTTCCTCTGATAACCCTTGACTTCAAGATTCAGCTGAAGTACCATCTTGTGTGGCAGACCTTTCCAGGTCTTCTCCTATGCTAATGTTTTCTCTTCTATGTTTCACTTACAACTTTTCTGCGTGTCTTACATAAAAGTTCTCTATGTACTTGTTTTCTCTTCCATGACAGTGTAAGATTCTTGAGGGCAGGCACTCCCACATCACAAGTGCTTGATGAATGATGGAATGAATATGGAGTAATAGTTATATGAGTGTTGAGATTCAAATCCCATGTAGCTAACATTAGAGGTGAACTTCCTAGTTGCACAGTTGAATAACCTGAAACTTATTATTTTCTTCTCCAGCTCATTGAGTGATGAGAAAACTGAGGCAAAGAGGGTTAAGTGATTTGCCCAGGGTCACTAGTAAGTATCTAATCAGCTATCATAAGTATCTGAGGCTGGATTTTAACTTAGGCCTTCCTGACTACAGGCCTATTGTTCTATCCATTGCGAATCCCCTCCCCCAGAATCAAAGTATGTTATTATACCTGTGATTTATATAATAATTGTTATTTAAAATTTCACATTGACATTACAAGGGCTATTAAAAAAAACAGTCAATACTGTAAAGGACTATGGCTTTTGATCAGTTTCATATCGCCAGTGCTCATTTTCTTCATGTCACTTATGGCATGCGCTTTACTTTTCTACTACTACTTTTTCTTCCCATTTTCTACATTTATAAGACTTAAGAAATATAGATATATTTTCCCCTTAAAGAATTAGGATGTTTGCTTTCTAGTGCTACTTTAGCTTAATGTTTCTCCTGCATAAACCTGATACTGACTTCTCTTTCTCTGGCACTGAGAATGGGTAAGCAGGTTTGATTGTGAAACATTTCCTTAAGAAATTACATTTAACATAACTGTTTGAAGGTGTGAGTGCAGATTTGGTGACTTTTTTGAATCTCTTCCTGCCCAAAGATTCTGTGATGAAATGAAAGTTATAATTTAGGAAAGAAAACCACCTACCACATACATTCATAGCTATGTATAATATTTAACATATTTATCATCACCATGAACATATATACATGTATATATTAGAGATGCTTATATATAATGTTTGTACATTTGTGATGCTGATGAATGTATATATACATATATATATGTATATATACAATGTATATATACAATGTATATACAATATAATGTATGCATAAATAATATACGTGTTTGTATTGTATATGTATACAGTGCTGATAAATAGTGCACCCAGAAGTCATGAATAAGTTTTCTTTTGCAAGAGAATCTCATAGCATAGTAGAAAGCAGGGATGGTCTTATGAAGAATACCTGGGTTCAAGTTCAGGCTTTGCGGTTTCTATCTGTGGTATTTCCCTGCTGCATTTTTTCCAACTCAATGACTTGCATATTAAAAATTATATTATCATCTTCCAGGCTTATTTTTTAAAAAGTTCTATATAGCACTTTATAAGTGATACATAAAAATGAGCTGTGTTTGTTTTTATTTTCTGATTTTAATTTTTCACATGATTCTTGTCCAATGATTACAATTTTGAAATTAAATGAAATTTAAAAGCATAAAAATGAAATTTTTGTTAGAGTATTAAGGAAGAATTTTTAAAAATATCAATCTGTCTCCATTGAATTCCTTTACATGAAGTTTTGACCAGCATCACCATTCTAGAATGAATTTTAACCTTTGAACTAGCTACTGTTCAGAGCTCATTAACATTAATAGCTTCCTGTAATTTGTTTTGTTGCTGACTTGTAAACAATAAATGTGTATTGGCCAGATAGAATTAATTGTGTATATCCAACTTTTATTACTTTCATTAATGGAGCACATGAAGAGGTGATTTGGCTCTTCCTTGGATTTGAACTGCAGCTCTCACCTAGGATTTGACAATTACTTTATAGTAAATGTAATTGGATCCATCGGTATAATCATCACCACAGGCTGTATTTGTATCCATGAAATATGTCATGAAGATAGCCTTAATAAATGGATCAGCTGTGTTGTGTTTTAGTTTCCTCCCTCATGGAGGCATTGGTAATGATATCGATTGTCCTTTTTATGCAACATATAAGGAAAGGTGGTTGGGGGAAAGTGATAGAATTATAAAAAAAAATATGAGTTTTTTAGTAGTTGTGGCAAGCATACTTATTGTACCAGATGTTAGTTAAAGATCTGATTTTGGAAAGTAATTAAAAGCATCAAAGGATACATTTTTTAAAAGGTAGTTATTCAAAGTCAAAACTCATATTTTCATTATTGTATATGATGATATATTGACACTGTTGTTAAATACCAGTCCCACTTCTGTTTATTGTTATTGATATTAACCTTGTAATCTCTCAACTGCCTGAAAGTTAATGGCCTGTTATACAAGTCTAATAGTCATTTAAGGAGTATCAGATTATTTTGTTGTTTGCTATATAATGATATCTACCTCATAATCATAAATAATGATACAATCATCTTTGAAATTAAGGGTGCTGTTTTTTCTCTTGATACAGATGCCATTCTTAAAAGTATAAGATTTTATTTTTAATAACTTAAATATTTGTCTCTTTCCTTTTATCCCACTTTGAAACCCACATTGGAGCAAAGAAGAAGTAATAAAATTAATATAGCTGTTGCATGGCAAAGGTCAGGGTTTTCCTTTTGAAAATTGAAATTTCAAGTTTAGCATATTAAAGCTGATAAATTTGGGAGCATTATGTTCTGTCAGGACTCGTATATGCCCTTGTCAAGCCTCACTGGATTTTATTTTATTTTTTAATTTTATAAGAGTCAAATTTGAATTGAAGCTAATGTTACTGACAAGAGGGAAATAGAAGCAATTGGCTTGCACTAAACAAGTTTGAATGGTTGTTAATGTGAATGACTTTCAGGCAGTGAATGTCAGAGAACAGTAGATTACTTTCTTTACCTCAGGCATTATAAGCCATCTCCTGTGGTAGGCCTGACATAATTTCTTTTTTCCTTGAACACAGGAAGCAAAGTAATTGGAGTCTGATAATTTTGGCCTATGGCTGATGAAGATAAATCATAATGAGCTATTGGAATACATACTGACACTCTACATAAGGCTACTAGAACACTAATGCATTATTCAAATTTTGTTTCTTTCAGAGATTCATATTTTGAGAGATTGTGACACTGTTAATTATGAAGGCAACAATCATTTCTTATTTTTGAGCAAATTTCAGGTGCTCATCAAATTGCTTCAGAATATGAAGGATCTTTGATCTTTGGACCATGACTCAAAATAGCTTGTACTTTCTGTTATGTGGGTTATTCCTTGTACTCAAATAATAATTTTTAAATGTCCTTTACAAAGCACAAAATTTACAAAAATAATTTTTTGGCAACAGGTCTCAAAGTAACAGAGGTGGAAGAGATTTCAGCATAATATTGATCATCCCCCTCCTTCAAATTTATGAAAATGTTTGCTGCCATGGACAGTGGGTCTTCTCTTTAAAATCTTCAGGAATGGCAGTGGCAAAAACTCTACTAGCCATTTTAGCATTCTATCATGCCTAAAGTTAATCAATTCCTCCTCTTATTTAAACTAGATCTTTCCCTTTACAGAAGTAATTTTTTTTCCTATTTAGTTTCCTGTGGATATATATGTATGCATGTATAGATAGATAGATAGATAGACAGACAGACAGAAAGACAGAGACAGAGAGAGGAGAGAGACTAAGAGACAGAGAGTGTGTGTTTGTGTGTATGATTTGGGTCTTTACTACAATCAATAGCCCCAGTTGAATCAATTAATTAGGAAGTAGGGATTATTATATATGAAGTACTGTAATTTCATACTTTTTACATAGAACATGCTTCTCAATTTGTATAGGCATCCTTCATTTTTCTTTAACTGTACTTCTGGGTATTCTATGCCCTCTGTAGCAAAAAAAAAAATTAAGTATTCTGATAAGAATCTGGACTATTCAGAGTATAAGGGAAGAGTTTTTTTTTTCTTAGATTTAGGATGACAAAGCCCTTTGACAAGTCTTTTAAAGCAGAGATTTAAAGTTGTTCCACTATCTTTGCTTTGCATTATATTTTAAAACATATTCTAGAAATCTATTGGCAACCTGATAAGTACATTTAACATCATTTCTTTACTCCCTACACTAAAAAGTGCAGTGTGCACCTGCATGTATGTACGTTTATATACAAACTGGGATGCAGAAGATAAATTGGTGTTAAGTGCTTTGTTAAGATTTTTTAAATCATCTATTATTTCTTTATTTATTGCATTTTGGCCCTTTAAAATTTTTAATTCTAAATTCTCTCTATTGCTGCCACACCTCCTGTCAACTGAGAAGGCAAGCAATAAAACAGTTATACATGTTCAGTAATTAAAACATTTCCATATTAGTCATATGACCAAAAAAGCTAAAAAAAAAAGGTGAGAAAATTATAATTCATTTTGCTCTCAGAGTTCATCAATTCTCTCTCTGGGATGTAGATAGCATTTTTTCATCATGAATCCTTTGGAATTATCTTTGATCATTGTATTGATCTGAGAAACCAAGTCTTTCACAGTTGATCATCATTACACCTTTGTTCTTACTGTGCACAATGATCTCCCAGTTTTTCTCACTTTACTTTGCATCAGTGCATATAGGTCTTACTATGTTTTTTTTTTTTCTGAAACCACCTCTTTGTCATTTCTCATAGAACAGTGGTACTCCATCACAATCATATATCACAGTTGTTCAGCTATTCCACAACTGATGAGTATCCCCTTGATTTCAAATTCTTCGTAACCATAATGAGAGCTGCTAAAATATTTTTGAATGAATAGGTCTTTTCCCTTTTTTCTTTGATCTCTTTGGGTTACAGATCTAGTTGTGGTATTGTTAGGTAAAAGGGTATGCACAGTTTTATAGCCCTTTGGATATAGTTCCAAATGATTCTACGGAATGATTGTACCAGTTCTCTACTCCACCAGAAATTCATTTAGTGTGCTTATTTTTTTCCCTCATCCCCTCCAACTTTTGTTATTATAGATGTGAGGTGGTACCTGAAGTTGTTTTAATTTGCATTTCTCTAATCATTAGTGATTTAAAAAGAATATGAGTATGGATGCTTTTGATTTCTTCTTCTGAAAACTGCCCATTTAAATCATTGACCATTTATCAATTGGAGAATTGCTCTTATTTTTGCAAATTTCTCTTGATTCTACACTGGTATACATTTGAGAAATGAGACCTTTATCAGAGAAACTTGCTGTAATTTTTAAAATATTATTTTATTATTTTGTGTACCCTTTAGCAAAATGTAGTTTTTCTGATTATTTCTTTTAATTAGGTTTAATTTTGCTTTTGCTTAGTCTGAGATGGTCATCACTACTCCTGACTTTTTTTTTACATCAGCTGAACCATATTAGATTCCACTCCAGACCTTTAATTTAACTCTGTCCTTGACCTTTTGTTCCAAGTGTGTCCCTTGTAAACAATATATTGTCGGATTCTGGTTTCTAATCTGCTCTTCTCTCTGTTTCCATTTTATAGGTGGGCACATCCCATTTACATTCACAATTTTTATTTCTTTGTATTTCCCTCCCTTCCATTTTCTTCTGTTTCTTCCTATCTCTCTCTCTCTCTCTCTCTCTCTCTCTCTCTCTCTTTCTGTCTTTTATTTGGTTAATCTTCAAAAATTTATTTTGCTTTTAACTACTGCCTCCCTTAATTCACTCTCCCTTTTACCATCCCTCCATCACTTCTCTATGAACCCATGTTTCTTATTGCCTTTTGTTGCTTGATAAAGCCAACTGCCAATTCATTTATTTTAACAAGAAAAAAATGTGAATCAACTTTACTTTTATTTGCAATTTCCTTTTTATGATCAATTATTGTTATTACAAGAATGCAAATCACTTTCTCCAGTAGAATGTGGACACTTCTTCCTCATTGGACAAGGAGTTCATTTATAAAACATCAGTAGCTAAATTAAAATATGTATTCTTAATTTTAAAACTTTTTTTTGCCCTCTGCCTTTTCTACAACTATGACTTGTCTATTGCAGAATTAGAAGGAAGTTAAATGGTACTGAGGAAAATTTTACATCCCTCTTTCCTTCACAGGCTGTTAAATTCACCCCCAAGTAGATAGCCTCCTGATGTTGAGTCTCTCCATCTTTATTTTTCATGGTCCTTGCCTTTTCAACATTGTATATTGTACCTGCATCACTTTCACTTCTCTGTTATTTCCTTTTAAAATTTTCATTGATAAAATAATTAAATTGGAAATATTTTTCCTCTTAAATGTCTTGTTGGCTTAAGAATTAGCACCTCCAGAGGGGCGGCTAGGTGGTGCAGTGAATAGAGTACCGACCATAGTCAGGAGGACCTGAGTTCAAATCCGGCCTCAGACACTTAACACAAAACTAGCCATGTGACCTTGGGAAAGTCACTTAACCCCAATTGCCCTACCTTCCCCCCTCCAAAGAAAAAAAATAATTAGGACCTCCTATCCTCCATTTCTGTCTTTGAAGATACATTTCCCCTATGGCCTGGAAAAATTTTGGGAAAAGTATTCACTATTTGAAAAAAAAAAATGTTGTGAAAGCTGAAAAAGCAGGCTATAGAAGAATTTATTATACCATTTACCAAGATAAGGTCAAAATGGATACATGACATAGATATGAAGGGAGATATTACAAGAATATTTGAAGAACATGGAACATTACCTATGAGACTTATGAATAGGCAAACAATTTATGAATAAACAAGAGAAAGCAGGGGCAGCTAGTTGGCTCAGCGAGTAAGAAGCACTGGCTCCAGTGTCAGGATGACCTGGAGATCGAATCCCGGGCTCAGACACTCAGCACCACACCCAGAAATAACTGGCCATGTAACCTTGAGCAAGTTACTTAACCCCAATTGCTTAAAAAAAAAAAACCAAGAGAAAGCAGTGTGAGGTGTAAAATAGATAATTTGTATTACATTAAATTAAAAGGGTTTTGTATAAATAAAATAATTGTAACCAAAATCAGAAGGAAAAGAGAAAATTTTGGGGAAATTTTATAAACAGTTTCTCAAATACACATCTCATCTAAAATATATAATGAACTTTGTCAGATCTCTAAGAATACTAGTTAGTCCCCATTTGACAAATAGACAAAGGATGTGAACAGGCAGTTTCTAAAGAAAACAAAACAATTTATAGTCATATAAAAATACTCCAAAACATTATTGGTTAGAGAAATGCATATTAAAGCCACCTTGAGATATCATTTTACACCTATTCGATTGGCTAAAGTGATTGAAGGGGAAAGCAACAAATGTTGAGGTAGATGTGGAAAAATTGGAACACTAATTCATTGTTGGTGTAACTGATAACTGATCCAACCATTTTGTAGAGGAACCTGGAATTATGCCCAGAGAGTTCTTAAATTGCCTATATCCTTTGACTCAGCAATGCCACTACTAGGTCTGTTTCCAAATATGCTTAGGGAAAGAGGAAAAGAATTTATAATATATTGTAAAGTGTTCATAGCAGCTCTTTTTGTAGTGACAAAGTACAGGAATTTGCAGGGATGTTCGCCAATTAGGGAATGACTGAACAAGTTGTGGTATATTATTGTGATTAAATGCTATTATTAGAAATGATGAGCTTGATGATCATAGAAAAACATGAATTGACTTGCATGTAATAATGAAGAGTAAAATGAACAGAACCTATAGAATGTTGTATATATACCCTAACACCAATATTGTTTTAAGAAAAATTGAGTGACTAAGTCATTTTGATTATTATAAATACCCAAATTAACTACAAGGCATCTGTAATGGGAATGTAAATTTTTAAGATCTTCCCTGCCCCTAGGCTAAAGTGCACCTGAAGCCTGGGGTGGGAGGCTTGTTTTTCATTACATACTTTTTCATTGGCCAGTGGGTCAATAAGGTTGTTACATTCTCTGAGCCAGGAGAAGGCTATATAAGCCCTGATGTGTAGCTTTGTTTGGGGGCTCACTTTGAGAAGTGTTCTGTGATTTGATCAGATGAAACTATGGGAAGCCGTTGTTGAGAGTCCCCCAGCTTTGAAAAACCCAGATGTTGAAACCCAGATGTTGATTTGGTATGGATGTAATGGTTGGACAGTTTGCAAAGCTGTCTACTTGATCTGTTTCTGTCTTGATAATTCTGTCTGTATACTCTGAAGTTTGGGTTGCTGACCTTTTTCCCCTTAACTAGGTAAATGACATATATTTGTCTGATTAAAGTGAGCTTGTTAACCATTACATTTTGAGTTGCTTTCCTTTATCAAAGCAGATCTAAGAACCTATGTCGGCAGCCACCCTAGGGATGCTGGGGTGCTTGCTGCTACAGCATCTATAAAGGAAGGCACTACATCCAAATACATGTATAAAATGAGTGTGTGTATGTGTGTGTGTGTGTGTGTGTTTAATTGTAGCCAATATCTTCGGTGGGGGGAGGGAAGAAAAAAAATTTTAAAATAATTACATGATAATTTGTTATATTTAAAAAGAATAACAAGTTGCACATAATTGATTTTCAGTTTCATATGTAGTCCTTTTTTCCCCTATTCTACTATGTTATGGAAATTCTTTTTTCTTAAGTGCTGAATAACTAAAAACTAAAGTTACTTAAAATTTCACTGCTCCTACAGAACCCTAAGATTTTCACACCAATTTCAGATCTTTATTTGAAGAAGTTTCCTAGTTCACCATGTATGTGGTTTTATTCAGTGGCAGTATGCTACATTTTAAAATTACTTTTAGAATATTTTAAATCTTGTTAATTTTCTCCTTAAAAATCTCTCCTCTGTCATCAGGCCCCTGTTGACTTTTCCAGAACTTATAAGAAGTTCATTAATGTCTGACTCTATATTCCTGAATCCCAACATTTTTCTCTTTTTTCTTCTTATTCAATTATTTTCAATCGGTAATAAAAGAAGACATGGGAATCATAGTTTATCTTCAATAGATTTTATATCTGATACTTAGCTTTTAACCCATTTTGGTCCAGTAATCCAAGTGCTTTACTTTTATTCTGTCAGTTTGACAATGTCAATCTTGTTTAAAACAGGATCAGAATTCGATGGCATGCTGGTCAGACAGTCAGTTGTATAGCATTTAAAAAGGGGGGGTGGGCGAGGTTACTTCAAATAACCAATAATTATACAAAATGAATTTTTTAGATCCTAAGTCTAAATACCTTAGTTGTTTAAATAAGTTTTACTTAAAATGGGCTTTTAAAGTTATTCCCGTATAATTTGATAGAAACACTGAGCACTGGGGCAGGTAGGTGGTGCAGTGAATAGAGCACCAGCCCTGGAGTGAGGAGGTCCTGAATTCAAATCAGGCCACAGACACTTACCGTAATACAAAAACTAGCTGGGTGACCTTGAGCAAGTCACCTAATTGCCTTCCAAAAAGCAAAAAAGCAAAAAAGAAAAGAAAAGAAACACTAAACATTTTCTCAATTAAATTGCTATTGTATTTTGTATAGTGAATAGAACACTAAAATAGTATTCAGGAAAACTTGGATTCAGATTCTGCTTCATACTTAACAGTGTGTGTGTGTGTGTGTGTGTGTGTGTGTGTGTGTGTGTATGTGTGCTCATGGGCAAGACATGGACTCTTTTTCAGCCTCAGTTTCTTCCTCTGTAAAAATGAAAATAACTCCTATCATACTATGTAGAGTTTTTTAAGGCCTTAGTGAAATAATATATGTGAATGTTTCATAAATTCTAAAGTATTATGCATATGGGTTTTTTTTTCTTTAAATTTTTAAGCAATCGGGGTTAAGTAACTTGCTCAAGATTACACGGCCAGTCATTTCTGGGTGTGGTGCTGAGTGTCTGAGCCCGGGATTCGATCTCCAGGTCGTCCCAACACTGGAGCTGGTGCTCCTACTCGCCGAGCCACCTGGCCGCCCCTAAGCAATTGGGTTTAAGTAACTTGCTCAAAGTTACACGGCCAGGTGTTTCTGGGTGGGTGCTAAGTGTCCGAGCCCGGGATTCGATCTCCAGGTCTTCTCAACACTGGAGCCGGTGCTCTTATTTGCTGTGCTACCTGGCCGCCCCTATGCATATGTTTTTTGCTATAATTATTTTTCTCACTTTATGGGACCTGTGATTTTATTGGTTTTATCTGTCCTTCAGGTGAGGCACTCACTCTACCAATGCAAATTGGCCTTTTTTTTTTTAAATGTAATTCATAGGTTTAGCTACCTGGTAAGGCACTGCGAGGTTAAATAACTTTCACAGGATCACAAAGCCAGCATGTATCAGAAGTAGGACTTCAGTTCAGGTCTCCCTTGACTTTGAGGGTGGCTCTCTATACATTGTACCCTGCTGATTCTTTTACTTATTTATTAGTGAATAATAAATGGATTGATTATATGTTTAGAATTAACATTTATTTTGCTTAAAAAATTATATTACTTAATTTCTTCCTTTGCTTGGTCCTAATGACAGCATTAACATTTGGACATGGATATACTATTTCTACCATAAATAACTTTCTGTTTTGACATCAACATCTGACTATGGAAATTTTTGATACCACAAATTTATCTTTATATCTTCACAGTCTTAAGATTGCTAGAGAGAAAAGCTGGTAAACAACAGTGAATTTTTAAGGACAATATGCTACTTCTTATGTTGATTGTCATTTATTCTTTAAATACAGTAGACATTAATTCTGCACTTTTTGAAATTCACGAAATTTTCTTCTATCATGTGATTATTTGGACATTTTGGTCTGTAAATGTTTTCAACAAAAGAAATATAGGATCAGAACATTTATATTTTTTGTCTTTTTTCTATACCCCACCTAAACATATCATCAATGTTTAACAGTTTGTTCTTGTGTAACATATGTAGAAGGAGGAGGATCTGTCAAGAGTTATAACAGAAAAGAACAAACCAGAATTTTCTCGGTTGTCAAAAAGAGGAGGTAGCATAGATTAGCTATATAAGTTAGGAATACATTGTGTCAACATATTTCAGAAATTGTATTTTGGTAACCTTTGGTCTCCCATCTCCAGAAATCTAGGTCTAAATCTATGATCCTTTTGTCCTATATCCAGTAATTACTCAAGACGTCTAGAATATGTACTTTCATTGATAGGAGCACCGAGTCAAATCACTATATTATCTGTTTATTAGTAGACACCTTTACCAAGTTTTTGTGGCTGGAAACATTAATCAAATGGGGACTAGTCTTTTAATAATGTGATAGACAAGTCCAAAATTTCAGTACCCTTCCTGTGAATATCTCCCTAAACTTGTGTTTCTTTTCTTAAGATTTGAGGATAATCTTTTTTTCAACAATGAGGCATTAAGATAAGATTTTAGAGCAGGTTGATATAATGCATTAGTGGTAAAAATCTTATGACTAGAATTGTGAAAAGAATTACATCCTTTCTGAAGTATTTATTATTTTAAACACAAATGTCAAAGTTCTGTAATATTTACATTGTTTGAAGAATCTTTTTCCATTGTTATGCTTCCTCTGTCCTTTGTAAGGTCTCTTTTGAAGAAAAGAATGAATCTTAAAAAGAAATCCCAAGTACTTGAGCTCCCCTAGACATATGAGGAAGACTTTCAGTGGTCTGTTTATCCTGTGAGAAACCTCCCCTCCTTTTTCCCTCTCTACACATACATTTTGGGAAAGTGAAAAAGTAAATTGTGTGATTTGTTTTAAAATAATTCAGTACCAGGGACAGTTTTCAGACATAAAGAGAATTATAGGATATTGGATCAGCTTCTTGTGTCTCTTTACAGGACTGGTATGATTAGAGTGCAGATGGAAACATCTGCAGGAAAGTAACCAAATAAAGTTAGACATCTTGCCATTGGGAAAAAAAAAAGAATGTAGAACAAATCACAGTAATACAAGTTTTTTTCATGCTAAATGATATTTTTATGTAGAAGGGAGTTGAAAAAATGATGTGACATTGAAAGTACTACTGAAGAAATAAAAAACTGATAAATTTTGAATTAAAAATTTGAGAAATCAGTGTATGTAAATCAGTATTGTCTGAAAAAAAAGCAAGAAAAAGGAGAAAGAAATTGAAAAGATTGGAGGCATCTTTTAGAAAATCTCCATGAATTAATTTTATATTCGATTGTTCTGAATGAAATTTTCAATCAAAAATTGTCCTTGTGATGTGGCACATCTTCTGTAGTGTGTGTGTATTATTCTTTTTTAGGAGTAATGCAGGAGGGGGTGGCTAGCTGGCGCAGTAAGTAAAGCACTGGCCCCGGAGTTGGGAAGACTGGAGTTCGGTTTTGGCCTCAGACACTCAACAGCCACACTAAAACTAGCCGTGTAACCTTGGGCAAGTTACTTAACCCCAATTGCCCTCCAAAAAGCAAAAAAAAAAAAAAAAAAGGAGTAATACAGGGGTGGCTAGGTGGTGAAGTGATTAAAGCAGTGATCCCTGGAGTCAGGAGGACCTGGGTTCAAATCCGGCCTCAGACACTTAAACACTTACTAGCCCTGTGACCTTGGGCAAGTCACTTAACACTAATTGCCCTGCCTTCTCCCTCCAAAAAGCAAAAAAATTTAAAATTAAAAAAAATAAATGTAACTGCATAAATTAGGTGAAGCATTCATTGAATTTTTAAAGTTTGTTGTTGATGGCCTAAATTTTCCTTCCCAACCATATATATTTTTGCTTTTGGAATAAAGATTAAAAATAGATATACACATGTGTACAATAACCAAATAAGTTGTTGCCTTTTAATACAATCTCTAAAACAAGCCTTAGGAAGAAATTATGAAAGCAAACAACCAAATGACATTTATATCACTGTTTTTGTGGACACAGGAATGTTCTTTCAAATGGTCTTTTTCATCATGAAACCCATTAGCAAATTTTAGCGTGTTTCATTGATGTTGTTTGTTTAGAAATGTTAAAATCAATGAGTGTAGAATTTTAAAATAATCTGATGTTGTCTTTTTGTTTGTTTGTTTTCCAGATACTAGAGTTAGTATGGAGGATAGTATGTTTCTATGTTCAAATGAAATCGAATTGAAAGAAAAGTGAATTAAAGTTATCTTTTATTTGGATTTCATAAGATTTCTAATGTAAATTTGAAAAATGGTTCCTAAACTGCAGATAGAAATTGATAAAGCTACATTTATTTATATTTCCTATACTAACCTTTCTTCAGTCTCGCCTTGCATGTCCCCGAATGTCTTTTGGAATTTTTCCTCTGATTTCTGTGCTAACACTTCAAACTAAATATATACAAAACAACAAATCATTTTTCCCATAAAACTTACCATTCCCCTATCATGCTTTGGCATCTCCTGATTGCCTTCAGGATAAAATATGAAATGCAGAGCATAACATTCAGTGTTCTCCACAGAATATTTCTAGCATACCTTTTCTAGGTGTATTTTGCAGCCTCTTCAGGTGCATTTCATCCAAATTAGACAACTGGCTGCTCTCCACAAATCTTCCCTTTTTCTGACTTTTCTTCATCATTTATTTTTTTCTTTTTTGGAGGGGCAATTGGGGTTAAATGACTTGCCCAAGATCACACAGCTAGTAAATATTAAATGTCTGAGGCTGGATTTAAACTCAGGTCCTCCTAACTCCAGGGCTACTGCTCTATTTACTGTGCCACGTAACTTTCCCTTGACATTTCTTCATCTTGTACCCTATGTAGCTTAGAGAATTTTAGAATCATGATTTAGACATGGAAGAAAAATTAGAGATAACTTATTCTACCTTTCTTATTTAAGAAATGTGGAAATTTAGGCTGTGAGTGGTTAAATAACTTGCCAAAAGTCATAGATCATAGTAAGCAGAAGGGATAGTATTTAAACCCAGGTCCTCTGCCTCCAAATTTACTATTTTCCTCCCCAAGTCATACAAAATTTAGTTAAATCTTCTCAGTTTTATTTATTTAGTTATTTCTAGTGTTTCTTCTTCTACCCTACATGCATAAAACTTGCTAAAAGCAAGAGTGAATCTGGTAAATACCAATCCATTCCTTAATGATTATACCAACCTCAGTCAACCAAATAATTTATTCTTCTTGAATATAAGCTGTTTGAAAAATCAAAGGATTGTTGATAAAATCCTTAACAAAAGAATAAAAATTATATCTAATAGGGTAAGTCATAGTGTAAATGAATTCACTACTGCCAAATGTTGAGCTTTTCAAGACATTTTCATAAGGGATTGAAACTATCAACTATAAAAAACATTTGCCAGAGGTCTCAAGCCATGCATTTCCATACTTTCTAATTTCTCTCCTACTTCTAATATTCAGTGTTCTAATGGCATTTCCATCTCTGACTTTTCTGTACTCTAAGAAGATGCTTAATAAATGTTTATCAAATTTAAAGCACACCAGCAACTAGTCTTGACCTGCATCACTCCAACTTCACATACTCCTTAGTTCTTACTTTGCATTTTTACCAAATTCAGCAACTTATCTTTAGGTTTCTATTACGTGCCAGGTAAGGTTTTTGACTATAGCTTGGCACATCAAGATAAAGAAAGTCAAGTAACTTACAGTCTTATGAGTTCAATTGTTGGTGTTGGTACTGACTTGCTCTTGACCCATTGTGATCAATTAATGTGATTCAAGGGTCAGTTTAAAGCATAAGCTTTTTGTTTTTATGTTCTGCTTACAGAGAAACTTAAAGTTACTGATTCTTTCATGGCTATTGGCAGCTTATTATGTATTTCTGGTACTTGGGTTAACTGCATCATCTCTTCCTTATTATATCTCCATGCTGATGATTCTCAGGTCTACTTATGTGACCCTAAACTCTTTTCTAACCCCTATACTCCTGTCTCAAACTACAGACAAGACTTCTCAATCTGGGTCTTCTGTAGACACCTTAAACTCAATGTGTTCACTACTGTATCTTTGTCGTTCCCCCAAAGCTCCCCCTTTCTGATTATCAAGGACACCTCTATCCTCCCAGTCACATAGGCTAACAATCTAGGTGTCATTTTCAATTCCTTTCTCTTACCCCAGCCACATACCCTATCTGTTCTCAAGTGTGGTTGATTTTATCTTCCTAACATACCTTATATATGTCCCTTTTTCTCTTCTGACACTGCCACCACCTTGGTACATAGTCTTATCCTTCCTCCCTTGAATTGTTGCAATACACTTCTGGTTGGTTTTCCTGCCTCAAGTCTGTTCCCACTCTACTCCATGTTGCATTTAGCTATCAAAATCATCTTCCTAAAGCACAAATCTAACCATGTCCCTTCCCCTCCCTAATTTAATAACCTCTATTGACTCTATTACTTCAGTGATCAAATATAAATTCTATGGTTTCTAAAACCCTCCAAAACTTTGACCTTTCCTAACTTTCCAGTTTTTTTATACTTTATTCACCCCTCTTTCTGCAATTCAGTCACACTGGCCTCCTTACTGTTCTTCTAACAGAAAAGTCCATCTTCTTACTTTGACTTTTCCCTGTCTGCCCTGCATGACTGAAATTCTCTCTCTCCTGATCTCTGCTTCTTGGCTTTCCTGGCTTCCTTAAGTCTCAGCTAAAATTCCATTTTCTATGAGAAACTTCTCCTGATCACCCATAATTTTAGTCCTTTGCCTCTATTGATTATCTTCATTTATTCTGTCTATTTCTGATTTTTATATACTTGTTTTTGCAGGGTGGCTGCCCCAGTTTAATGAGCAGTCAAGAATAATTAGGAGGTAGAGAACCTAAGAGTTTACAAAAACGATGGCACCCTTGTGGGAGATAAGGAAATTCCAAAGAGGGATGAGTTCGGTGAGATTGTAATTCAATCACAAAGCATTTATAACTGTTCAACTTTTGGTATTTACCCTTTCTTAACAAAAACATAAGTGGGGATCTGTGTTGTGAGATTTATTTACCACTGCCCTAGATTGCAGAACCTACTTTCTGAGGAGCACTTTGTAATAACCAAGAAGCTCTACAGGAATCCTGGGAGTGTGAAAGGCAGGATGAAACAATACCCGTGGAGTTGCTGCAGATACTTGTGTTTGAATTACATTATTAATGCAGTAGGAGAGAGTAAATTAAAGGAGTTTTGAGGGGGGACAAATTGTTGTGATGTATTAAAGTCTTCTATAGGCTGTGGTAGAGAATGGAATGTGAACCATCTTCTACTTACCTCCATTGCTTGATCACACATACTTATAGCCTCAAAGTGGCTGCCCCTGAGAGCTCATTTTATATCCCATCCCCCAGTTTTATGACTAGTAGTATGATTAACTGATTTAGTAGTATTAGAAAACTGTTGCAATAACTCAAGTAGATAGTAATGAAAACCGTTTCTTAGATAGTATCAGTGAGAATAGCTAGAAGATAGCCTATAGCAATATCTGAGTCTGAATCAACCTAAAAGACAGTACTAACATCTATATCACTTAGAGTTCATCCTTCTTTTCTAATTATCAGATTTCATGCTTATTATATATATATATATATATATATATATATATCCATGCATAATTTCTGTAGTATAGAAAGGATTATATTTAACCCTCTTTAGAAAACTAAAGTTCATAAATTGTGAACTTCACATCTTTATTCTTTGACTTCAATTTGGATGATGACTACAATACTTCAGTAATATGATGAGCTCTTAAATGACCAGATATAATAGATGACCTTCATATAAGAAGGTCCCTGATTCATTCAGGATAAATGAAGCCCTCGATCTTAGCCAGCAACCATGAACCAGTTTTATATTTATTCAGCACTGAATAATCTGCCCTAATATAATTATAAACATACCAGCTCCCAGAAGAAAGAGTAAATGTTTACTGATTTTATTTCATTTTATTTTTATTTTTTTTAAGAAATTGGGGTTAAGTAACTTGCTCAAGGTTACACGGCCAGTTATTTCTGGGTGTGGTGCTAAGTATCTTAGCCCGGATTCGATCCCCAGGTCATCCTGACACTGGAGCCGGTGCTCTTACTCACTGAGCCACCTGGCCTCCCCATGTTACTGATTTTAGAGCTCCTCATCACCGTCATTCTCATTGCCAGTACCACATTACAGAATGTGCTGTTGGGCAAGGCTCAGTGCTGCAGAAAGTGGAGCTCCTTTTAATCAGTGCTAACCCTTCTCCATTTGTCACTTGTCTGACACAATCCCCTCATGGCTATTTTAAAACTTCAGAGGGAAAGGTTGCATTTATTCATGGGCATACTGAATGAATAATTGTCCATAGATTGAAAAGTTTTGGTTGAATGATTAACACGGTATTGCTGAATTTCACAGTATGTTTCATTCAACAGACAAAGTGTCTAAAAAACAGGCATTGTCTGTCACATCAGCATTGTTGTGCCTTTATCTTCAGCTGTTTGTAAATTACTAACTGCTTCTTGAAAGGGATGACTGTAAATCTACTGATATTCATCATAGCTTGAAAGGTGAATTTCAACCTCTAGATCAGCAATGAAAAAATGAACATAAATTGTCTGAATGGTCTTCCCTTCCTCAACTTGCATTTAGTTCTACACCCAAGTAATTTGAATCAACTTATGGAAAATATTTTCTTTTCTTTAAAATTCATGTGCTAAAGAGAGAACACATTAAGTGGATTTAATTACTTTTCCTGAAGTTTATAGTAACAGTTTTCATGTACTCTAATCTGAAAACCTTTTTCTTTATCCATGTCTCAGTACTTACCCCACCTTCTTTTTCCTCTTTATTGAACAATTTGACTGACTCCCCATAGCCATAGATTTATGTTTTCCATTGCAATATTTTGACTAATTGAAATCCATTCTTATGTCTCCAATTTTCTTCAGATCTTTGCCTTCCTTAACACTTCTTGGCTTGCATTGTCATTTAATCTGATGTTTGAATCTTATCTTACCATGTAGATTGCATGTTCACTGAAAGCAAAACTCTTAGTCCTATGTAAAATCACAGGACTTAGCTCTACTATTAGTCCTTGGAACAAAGAAAGGCCTTTCATCCATAGTTGTTCAGGTTAATTTTCTGTTTTCAATAAACACATCTTCTTCCTATAACCTAAAACATTTTTTTTTCTGTATCTAGTTCATTGTCATCCTGTTTAATGCTTCTGTATGGCTGAAATGCCAGTAATCTCTTTGGCCTTGCTTCCTTTTTAGTTGCCATTCATTGGGGTTTATGCCACTTTTTACCTATTCTAGCTATTTTATTATGTTGCAGAAGTGGTTTCTGTTCAGTGCTGACTCTCCACAGTTACCCTTGACATCTCTCTTAATCCTTCTATGTAGTTTGTTTTTTTCTTTATCTTCATTTTAAATTTGATAACCTTTCTTTATATTAGTCATAAAATAATACTGTTTTCCTTCTCAAAACTCACTCCATAGTGACTCATATCCTGCATTTGATTCCTCGGTTCAGTTAGATCAGCATTCTGATTTATGTTATGCTTGAAGAGCTATTGTGCACTTGTTTTTTTCTGCTATCTGAATGCCTTACTTTTCATTATCTTTTCCTGTCAAAATATCATTCATTATTTCATGACACTGGTCTTGGTCCTTGATCCAAATTCTTCGTATGTTTTTTAATATTACTATTTAAAGAGCTGTCTGTAATTTAGATGCTCATGTACAGGTTATTCCAAACATCCTAGCTCAGTTTTAAGGTATTAAACACCAACACCAAAACTCTATAAAACATCAGTTACAGACATGGGTTACTTTTTAAAGTAATTAAATGGTGAGGGTATGAAAAAAAGGTATATATACATATACATACATATGTGCATACATATATATTTTTCTCAACAGATAAAACTTGGAATAGTATCACTCTGACACACTTAATAATATGCATATTAATAATTCAATGACTTTTAAATTATTGTTACTATTATTTTTCAACATAGAAAAATCACTCATTTCCAGGTTCATCTGCTCGTCTGATTGGGCAGATCAGAGAATGGAATCCCTGACAATTATGAATTGTTTTCTTTTATTTCCTTTTTCTTTTCTTCCTTTAGTGTTTTTCTGTAAACCCCATGATTTATAATGTAGATCTCTTCATCTCTCTATTTTCAGAGCTTTTGTTTTACAAAGGGATGAACTTCTTCCCCTAATTAAAATACCTGTTTCATTAGTAGATTATAACATTCTGGTTGCTAACCCTTGTCATCAGTTATGAATCGCAGATGTTTACCTTCTCTTTTTTTACCACCTCATTCTTTTTCCTTGTCTTTGTTCAATCATTTTTCAGTCACATCCAACTCTTTTGTAATCCTACTTGATGTTTTCTTGGCAGAGATACTGGAGTGGTTTGCCATTTCCTTCTCCAGATCATTTTACCGATGAAGAAACGAAGGCAAGCAGAATTAAGTGACTTACCCAAAGTCACACAGCCTAATGTCTGAAGACATATTTGAATTCAGGCTTATGGACTCTGCTATCCATGCACCATCTAGCTGCTATCTTTGCTCTTTCTTGGTCTTTACTTATTAGCTCATTAAATTTCTCATAGAAATTCAGACTGAGATAAAATATAAGCTTCAGCAATTAAATAATTTTTAGTTAGTCCATTTAGAGAATTGGAAAGCCCTAGGCAAATTGTGAATCTAAGATTTATTTTAATTCTGTCCAACCTTCCTTTGTGCCCCTTTAATATCCACTCCTCTAGTCTGGAAACCAAGTGTCATTACGTCCTTATGTTGCTTTCTCACTGTCCCAAGCTTATGGTATCTCATCCTGTGTAAATAACTCTCCCTACGTCTCTCCTTATCATTTGTTTCCCTTCCTTTAAAAAAAAATTCTCTGCTAAAATAATATTTGGTGTGCTATGCTTTAAGCATTCTCTTGGCATAAGGAAATCCCTGAAACACTATATTCTACCAGATCTTATTGTTGATAAAGAAGAATAAGGAGAGTGGTTGCTTCACACATATTAATTTTTCCCCCCTAATATACCCCCTCTCTTTTATACCAGAGTGCAAATTAGAATTCATGGGTTCAAATGTTGCTTCTTCCAATTACTCTATGGCATTGAATCACTTAGATTTTCTAAATCTCTTTTTGTAAAAGAGAAATCCATAAAATAGAGATTTCACATGGCCTACCCTGCTCATCTGATGGGATTTTTGTTAAGTTGATTGTTCAGTCAACAAATTTATTAAGCAACTAGTCTGTACCAGGTACTTTAATAAGCATTGGATTCATATGTACAAAGTATGAAATAATCTTTACATTCAAGTTTCATTCTAATGGGGATACATGTGTGTATGCATGTACACACATGTATATACATATGTGTTTATACACATCATCAATATTAAAATATATAGATATACATTGATGTAGTCAAATGCAAGAATTCTTACAGAAGATGGTGCTTTAACTGCCTATTAAGAGGCAAAAAATGGCACCCTATGCGTTGGAAGTAAGGAGTGAATGCATTCTAAGCTTGTGATTATCCAGAGTACTAAAGTACAGAGAAAGTAGACAGAGTGTCCTGTGTGTAGAATACTGAGAAGACTGATTTAACTGAATCTCAGGAGTTCAGAAAGTGGAATAAGGTCAAATGAACTTTGAAAGATTGATTGTGGCCATATTGTGTAGGGCTTTAAAAGATAAACTTTTTAACTCCCATGAATTTGTTATACATACAGTCTACAAGGTTAGATTTCTCGCAGCTGCATTCAACAGCTGATGAGTGTCAGGACTTTTTATTAACTGTTAGGTGTTCTTTAACTTTAAAATATCATAGTTATTCCTGTTATTATTCATTATTAAATTATTAAAATATTATTAAAATTTTCTGGTAGGAGGACATTTATAGAAATTATATCTTATTGTTGGAATGTAGACTTCTCAAATTCCCTCTTTTCTTTTTTTTTGGAGGGGGGAAGGCAGCACAATAGTGGTTAAGTGACTTGCCCATGGTCACACAGCTAGTACATGGTAAGTGTCTGAGATCAGATTTGAGCTTAGGTTCTCCTGACTCTAGGACTGGTGCTCTATTCACTGCACCACCTAGCTGCCCCTCAGTTTCCTTTTCTTAATAAAGAGTTTGATTCAACTGTCATCTTCTCCATGAAATTATTAAGTACCTACTGTGTCCCAAGCACGGTGCTAAACTGCTAAGGGCTGGGGATACAAAAAGAGACAAAAGACCATGCCTACCTACCACAGTCTCAGAATTCAATGATGGAGACAACATGCAAACAATTATATGCAAAGTATAAATTCATTTCTAGTTTTACATGTGTTTATCAGCTTAGGTTTCTGATTTTCTGGCCCAGATCTCATTTTACATGTAAAGAAATTATTGCCCAAAGAAGATAATTAACTAGTCCACATAACTTAACTAGTAAATTGCAGACCCAAAACAAAGTTCCTAGTATTGTTGTAATTTTTATTAACAAAATATTGTTAAATATACATCATAAAAGTTCCAGTTTAAAGTTTCTATAGCAACCATAGCTATTGAAATGTGGTCGTTATGCTACAAACACCTGTAGAGCAAACTGTGCTACTGAAGTTCACATTTGTTGCATGGTAGTCCATCTAGCTGTATTATACTGTAATGGTGCCATTTGATTCTTACTGATCATTTATATTTGAATATTATTAAAGTTGATCTATATCAGCCTTTCCTTTGTTTGAAATCAATCAAGTGTTTTTGGTTTTTGTTTGTTTGTTTTATATTGCAGATAACATTAGTGAATTTTCCTTGAAAACCCAAAAATGGATAATTAAATTTATGATCTTTTCAAATACTGGTTTGGATATTTTCTCTAAGAAATTATACAACCTTTACAGACTAAATTGATCCTTTAACATACATCTAACCCATGTGAATTAGCATGGAAATATATTTGTTTAATACAGCTGACTTATGTTTTTTTTAATTTTTTTTGTTATATTTTAAGTTCTAAATTATCTCCTTCCTTCCTTCCTTCCTTCCTTCCTTCCTTCCTTTAGAGAAGGTCACAATTTGACAAGGATTTATAAATATATGTAAAATAATTATGTGTGAGCTTCTATCTACCAGTTTTTCTCTGGGGGTGGATAGCATCTTCCTTCATAAGTCCTCTATAGTTGATCTGAGTTTTTTTAGGACTCAAAATAACTTGGTTGTTCACAATTATTCTTGGAACAATATTGCTGTTACTGTATACAACATTGTCTTGATTCTGCTTGCTTCATTTTTCATTATTTCATACAACTCTTTCCATGTTTTTTTCTAAAATAACCACTTCATTTCTCACAGTGCAGTAGTTTTCCATCACTGTTGTATACCATGACTTGTTTATCCATTCCACAATTGATGCACTTGCCTTCAATTTCCAGATTTTTGCCATCACAGAGATAACCATTATATAAATATATTTTAAAACATATAGGTTCTTTTTCTTTTTCCCAGTCACCTTGGGAAACGGAAATAGTGGTGTTTCTGGATCAAAGAATATACACAGTTTTATTACTCTTATGATTCCATACTAGCTAAGTCAACATAACTTGATACTTTGGTTCTATTTTTTTTATACTTTACTTCTAAACAGTACTTCTGGGAAAAATTTTATGTGAAAATTTTTGTCCTCAATGTAATGCCGTCTTTTGTACAACTAGCAAGTTGTTGCTGCTCTGATTAGTTGGCACATTGAACAAATAAGCATAGTACATCTGAAACCTTGCTGAAGAGTAGCACTTGTAGAATTCTTCAGGATATGAAGAACAGCACATTAAATAATACCCTTTGGTTTTCTTCCCATTAACATCTTAATAGATCATTTGGTCATTTCATGCCCAGATAGATGAGGGTCATCCCTTGTTATCCACATTCAAAATTAGAAAAAGTATGTCTTGAGAAATGCTACTGGTTTCATTTTTAAACCTTTAATAAGCCATCTTAATCATTGTCCGTGTTAAGGCCTAGAGTTTTGAGGAAGTGATCCTTTGGTTTCCATTCTAGTTAAGTCATTCTTCAGGATGTACGCATATCTAAAAATAAAGGTTTGTCTTTTTAAACAACTGTAGGAATGTTTTAAAAACTGCTCCTCAAGTAAATATTCTTTTTGAAAGGCGTTCCAACACTACCAAATCTAAACCCTCTGGCACTACTCATACATATTATTGCTGAGTACCTAAATGCACCCTGTTTAAATTTTGCTTCTTTATAGTGACTTATCTAGTTATACACAGTAGATTTGCTAATTATGCAACTACCCAGTTAAGAATGGATGCAGTGGTCTCTTTATGGTAGGAAAAAAACAAACTATATCTCAAGAGATAACAACGGAGGAAGCTGAGATAGAAATAAGTGCTAATTAGAAGAGCACAAGAAAAAATGTCCCCCTTTCAGCCCTCAAGAGGCTGTTTTCCAGGCTATTCATTTGTATTGAAAAATGTGCCTTTTGGGGCAATTATATGATTCTTAAAGATTTTGAAAACAACATGTGAAATTGCCAAATAACATACCCTGCTACACAGAACAATATTAAAATATTAATTTTACTTGTCATTGCTTCTCAGCAGTTAATGTTGTTATAAGCTTTTAGTTTTTTAGAATTTACAAACATTATAACTGCATTAACCATCTATAAATGTAAATTAACCTATGAGATCATAGAATTTAGAGCTAAAAAAAAAATTTCATTAAATAGCTCCTTAGATTTTTGTTGTACATAATGATCCTATGGGATATGATTAATATAATCATTTTAAATAAAAATTTTGAAAATCTGCTTATTCTATTTCTAGACATTATCCTGTTGGAAAATTTTCTTGCTAAAAATATGACACACAAATATGTGTGTGTATTATATATTCACTTCTCTCACTCAATAGATGTAAAAGGGCAGTGGACTAGATTGTGAGTCAGAAAACCTTGATACTACTCCCAACTCAGTTGGGTACAATGGTGTGAGTTTCTGTTTTAGTTTCCTCTATAAAGTGAGACCTTTGCTCTTGGTGACTTTGAGGTCCTTAACATTCTATAATTCTATTTTATTTGCTCAGTGTATGTGCAATATGAATTGTCACCTCTGCTGTGGTTGAGGAGAATAAGAAATAACATAGATCTTAATATGCAGAAGAGGCTACTTGAATCAAAGTCTCTAAATCAGAATTGCCCAATTGTTTAGAAAAGCTTGTCTTCTTTTTGTTTCACTTCTTTCTGTCTTTTTCCTTCTATCCTCCCAACACCTTTCTCTATTCCCCTTCTCTTTCTCTCTCTTTACATTTTTTTCATTCTTCTTTTCATTGGTTATTTTAGGTTCATGGTTATGTGACAGAAGAGCTCTTGCAAATGTGTAATAAATTCCCTTGTTGATCTTGGTTTTGCTGAGGATACATTTTAAATATCAAGAGTGAGAAATATCTCCCCAAGACTTAATGCTTACTTGATGTTAATTATAATTATTTTTTCTACTAGCACTTTCCTTTACCTTTATGGGTCTGTTTCCTTTCATTGGTTTTTTTTCCTTTCCTACCTTTCCTTCCATATATTTTGAATTTTTTCCTGCCTTTCCTATTCTAACCTTCTAATCCTTTCTCTAAATTTCAATATATGCCTTTTCACGGGAAAGAAGACTCTGTAACAAATTGGGCAATTAAAAAAATCACATAAAGTAGCTAAATAAAATTAATATTTCTTATTTTAAATGCTTATATAAAATGCCTTTTAATGATTATAATCCTTGTTGTGAAGGTTTTATATGAATACTAAAATTTTTTGCTTTATATTTACTGCTTCCTTATTATCCAACTCTTTCTCATTTGTTACTAGATACTTATGATTATGATAGTATATTTCACTTGTGGAATGTGTTATACTCTTGGTGATTTTGTATACATTTACTTGCTTATAACAAGATCAGAATTTATGTTTCAATTTAGAAATTAGGAAACTGATACATAGAAACACTCAGTGACTAGGTTCTGGTCATGCAAGTTTAATAATAGATATGGGTGTTTTGATGGGAATCATTATGTAATTATAGAAGCTTATAATTGGAAAGGATGTCAGAGGTCGATTAGTCCAACTTGGCAATTGAGCAGGAACATTGTCTGTAACATACCTTAGAGTTGGTCATCCATGCTGTATTTGAAAATCTACTTTAATGGGAAAATTATTACTTTCAAAGTAAACCTATTGCACTTTTGGGCAGCAATAATTGTTGGGAATTTTCTCTTTGACATTGCATTAACATCTATTTTTCCACTACTTCCTCCCATTTTTCTTAAGTCCGTCCTCTGGAGTCTGGCAAATAAAATCAATCTGATACTCTTTCAGCCTCCTAACTTTTTGTACTTAAAGATTGTGGTATTTATCTCCTTCCCTGCCTCCCTCCATTCTCTCTCTCTTTCCCCTTCTCCTTAGGATTTTTTGTTTTTAAAACCAATGTGTAGACTTTTACATTGATCACCATAAAGTTGCATCCTATAACTAATTTAGCCCATTATTCTAGTTTTCTGAGATCTACCATATAGTGTATAACATATCTAGGATGGAAGGATTTGCCCTGAAAATGGCCATTTTGAATTTTAATATATGAACACACTTCAATCCCTATGCATATTAAAAACAAAAACAATGTTCCATATGTCTGATAACCAGATTCGGCTGAAAATCATGTCTGATAACCTTAACCAAATGATTGTGCTATACCAGATACCTTTTCATGAACCATGCATTGGCAGTTAACATGGCTGGTAACTCAACTTTATTGTATAATGAAGTGACCTTGTCAGAACTGGGATTTTATAATATCACTCTAACAACTTTGTGGAGGATGGCTAGGAGATACCTAAGACAGAGAGAGAAATTAAGAAGCTGTTTCTTAAGTTCAAGTAAGATTTTATGAGAATTGAAATTTGCTTGGGGGCCATGTGAATGATGAGAATGCAAAAGTTGTGAGGGTAGAGCCTGAACTATGGGGGATGCTTGTAGGGAGGAAGGAAGGAATTCCAAAGATGTTGCCAGGGTAGAATCAGCAATATTTGGCAAATAATTTGGAATGTGGTTTTATAGAGTATCAGATATCAAAGATTTCTTGAGATTATAAATTTGGGTGACTAGACAGATGGTGGTAACTTTTACAGAAATAAGAAAGTTTAGATGAGGGTTAGGTTTGAGGGAGTTCTTCCTTTTGTGGCTTATTTTCTATAAAGTTTTGTTGATATATTTTGCTTTTATATTACATACTTTTAAAGATTACCCTGCTTCTTGAGAGGTCTCTTATAATAAAGTATAACTGTTAAGTGAAATAAATAATACAGTGAACTCATTCAGAAATTTCATGTAATATCCCACATTTGTAGCATGCACACACACAAACACACACACCCCTTTTTGTCAAAGTCATTGATAGGAATTTTAAATAGGCTACCCTAGGAACAGAGCACTCTTGCTATTCTCCAATAGAGAAAGATTTCCTCAGACAGTTAGTCAATGAGCATTTATTAATCACTACTAAGGGTCAGGCACCATGCTGTGTGAAGTTTGGCATTCCATTCATCCTACCAGTTTAGATCTGTTGAGGAAAGGACTTAAGGGTAGTCTATCATTCTGTATTCTTACAAGTCCATGAAGGAAGAAGGAAGAGGCCAAAAGTCTAGGAGATATTAGTGTACAGTGAGTGCTTTGAGTTTGAGAGCAGGGGCTGGAGTAGAGAGAAAAACTATGAAGCAGATATTGTACTCCTTCAGAAATCTAGTACGTTATAAGAGGATCTGGACTGACTGATAGTGATAGGTAGATAAAGTAAACCTCAAACATGGGAAGTTGTAAGAAGTTGGAGTCAGAAAGTGACATGAATAAAAATATAGGGCTGAGTGGGCACAGCAACACTGGAAGTTAAATGAGTAATCCAGGTTAGCTTGAATGTTGGCATATGAAGAGTTGCCTGTGATAAGCTCAGTATTATAGCCTGAAGTCAAGTTGTGGACTGCTTTGAAAAGTAGGCTGAAATAATTTATACCCTGTTCAGTAGAGAGTCTCTGAAAGTTTGGGGGCAATAGCAATTACCTATTGAGTACTATGTTCTGGGAATGCTTTTTTTGCAATGGTTTAAAGGTTGATTTTGGGAAAAGGAAAGACTGGATTTAGGACTACCAGGTCAGAGGTTGTTGTTATTATAGTTTGGGCAAAAAGAAATGACAAATTGGACCAGAGTTTTGATGATGGGAATGTAAAGGATACACAAATGCTCCCCCTCCCCCCCAAAAAAATGTTGCATGGATAGATCCTGTAGAATTTGGCAACTGATGATGTCCAAGGGATAAAGGAAGGGAGAATCTCAAAAAATCACTCAGAAATTTTGAACATATGTGTCACCAACATCAGTTGGACACTAATAAGAAAGTATGTGTATATATATATATATGTATATGTAGAGAGAGTATATATAGATATATATATATAGAGAGAGACATATATATATATATATATAGAGAGAGAGAGAGAGAGAGAGAGAGAGAGGGGGGGGGGTTCTTTTTTTGGGGGGGAGGGAGGTTCTGTATTTCAAAAATGCTGAATATTCAGGTTTATATGTCAAATAGATGTTGGGAAATGGGGAAACAGAATTTTAAAGATGGGATAGTCATAGATTTATTAGACATTTGTGTAGCCATCATTTAGGATTGATAAATAGCAGATGCTATAGACAGACATACTGTAATTTTCAATCCCAGCTAGTCAGTCAATTAACATTTATTGAGTACCTTCTCTGTGCTGGGAACTGTGGTAAGCATCAGTGATACAAAAATAAGTAAAAGACAGTCTCTGACCTCAAGCAGGTTGCAGTCTAATATAGGAGAAATCAAGCAAGCAAATGTATAGAAACAAATTCTAAATAGGAAAAATCAGCAATAATTAAAGGACTAAAGGCACTAGAATTAAGAACCTGTAGAAAATGATATTTTAGTTCAGATTTGAAGAAAACTAGGGAGACCATTAAATGGAGATAAGGAAAGAGAATTTTCCATGTCTGAAGGACAGCCAGATCAAATACTGGGAACTGAAAGATGAAGTATATTATTTGAGGAATAGAAATTAGCCCACCATACCTTGATCTGCATAGTTGGTGGGGAGTAAGGTCTAACAAACTGGAAAGGTAGGAAAAGCAATAGATTAAATGGACATTGAAAGCCAAGAAGAAAATTTTATATTTTATTCTGGAAGTGATAGGAAGTCCTTGTAATTTATTGAATATGTGAATAACATGATCAGATCTGTACTTTAGGAAAATCACTTTGTTGGTGGAATGGAGTAGAGAGAGGCAGACCCATCAGAAGAATATCATAATAGTCCAAGTATGAGGTGATGAGGGCCTGCAACAGAGGGGTAGCAATGTCAGAAGAGAGAATGGGATGTATCTGAGAGATGTTACAAAAGTGACATCAACAGTCCCTGGCTACAGTTTGGATATGGGGAGCAGGGGGTGTTAAGAGATAGTAAGAACTTAAGGATGACTCCTAGTTTTTAACCTTGAGGGACTGAGAGAATGGTAGTACCCTCTACAGTAATAGGGAAGGTAGGAGGGAGGAGAGTTTGGGGGAAAAATAATAAATTCTGTTTTGGACAGGCTACATTTAAATTGCCTAATGGAAATCAAGTTCCAGATGTCTGAAAGGTCATTGGAGATGTAAATCAGAAGTCGGTAGATGTTAAGGCAGTTTGCATACTTCCCCCCCTCTACCCCCAAGAGTGTGAGTCTGTGTGTGTGTGTGTGTGTGTGTGTGTGAGAGAGAGAGAGAGAGAGAGAGTGAGAGAATATATGTTTGAAAAAAAAGAAAATGGTAAGGTGCTATGCTAATGTACCTTTCCACATGCAAATGTGGTCCCTATTGCCATTATTTTAATATTAGGGATTTTTGTCTTTGGATTAAAAATTAAATAACCTTTGAATACTTTTATATATACTTGTTCAACAGGCTAGGTGGACAAGTGGATAGAGCTCTGGACATAGGGTCAGGAAGATCTCAGTTCAAATCCAGCCTCTGACACTTAATAGCTGTGTGACCCTAGACAAGTCACTTCATCCCTATTTGCTTTAGTTTCCTTGACTATAAAATGAGCATAGTAACAGCAGTTGCCTCCCAGGGTTATTGTGAAGATCAAATCCATAGTAATTCTTAAGGTTCTTTGCAAACCTTTGTAAAAGCACTATATAAATGCTAGCAATTATCATCATTCTTTTCATTTACTTGTTTACTGATTTCTTTCAAAGTTTTTTCCAAAGAGACTAAACTCCATAACCAAGAGGTTATTTGCTTTGTTGGAGAAAATAGTTCAAAGACATATTCTTAACTATATTATCAAATTGTCAGTTTACCAATTTCCATAGCTGAAGGCCTGTTGTCTGAGTTTGGGGCTATAATGTGTTTCTAACAGGTTTGTTTTTTAGGCTGTGTAATAGCTCAGGCTTTTCCTTTTTCTTTTCCTTAATCATAATACCTTTTAATGCAATGGTTCTTTGGTAGTAACTCGTCAACTTAAAATAAGGCAGAAACCATGTTTCCTTTACCAAGAAGGGAAAATTATCTATAAATGTGTTCACTTTAGAGACCCCACAGTCTCATAAATTTAAATCTTAGAGTTTCTTTAGAGGGGAAAGGACAAAAGTCCAGGCATGAGTATATTGAGTACTACTAAAATTCACCGATAACTTTTGTACTCTGAAGCTCAAGACAACTCTTACACACATCAGTGCATTTCTCCATTTTGATACGTTTCACCTTTATAGACTGAAAATGATTTTATGTTATGTTTCTTGTGGCATTTGTATGTACTTTATCAGTAGTCTGGGTTTTTCTTTTGGCCAAAAGAGAGCTACTTCTCATCAGCTTTTACTTATTGTATGTGGTAAGAGTTTTGACTTTACACAGTGTGTAGAACTAGAACTCTATATGGTGCATTTAAGTAAAATCTGATAATCTTGAATGTCAATTACTTGTAACTATTCATGCTCTCAATAAATCTGTAGTTTCTTCTGTATAAAAGCTTATTGTATTCCATTTCACTCCTAGGATACTAACAGTTTTGAAGGCTTGTGTCCCTCCTTCCTGTATGTGGTTTTGTAACAGAAAACCTTTATTCAAATTTAAAGCCTTATTCTGTAATAGTATAGTACCTTTCACCTTAAACCTCTAAACATTACCTAGACTCAAAAGTCTCCATGTCTTGGACTTTTTTGGCAGTTTGTTGAAGTCTACATATCCCACCTCAGAAAAGTGTTTTTAAATGCTTAAATTAAAATATATAGGTTTATGTAACACATCATTTTATTGAAATACAGCTATTAAATTATTTTTAATTCCATGGACTTTTTTTTTAATTCCAAGGTTAAGAATCCCTCCTATAAATACCTAAATCTATTTTTCCTAATGAACAAATCAACCAGTGCCCCAATTACTGCTATTTAATCCATCTTTTAATTTCAGAACAATTTTTGAAAGTTTATTTCAAAGCAGATATGTATGGGAAAAGGGATCTCTTATAACTATATTCTAAGTAATAAACTCTCTTGATTCATGGAATTTATGCATTTACTCTTTAGAATTAGTATTTCTGTTTATCAGTTGGCGAAACCATACATGCTTCTCCAAAGGGTAGTAATTTTATGTGAAACATTTTGGTTGATGCCTTTGATGAGAGATAATTGAGAAATGAGAGAATATACCAAAATCTCATGATAAGGTAGTATTGAGTCTTCATCGTTAATTGAAAATTTTCCTCAAGCCTTGACTAGTCTTTAACTTTTTTTTTCATTTGTGCTCTGATTCATTTTATAGTTTCTTTTAGAAAGACAGTATAAAAAAGTCCAAATTATATTTTTGTAGCCTAATGACAGGTTAAAGCAAAAGAATAGACATTCAGATGTTTAATACTGGAATGGCTAGAGAAAATATTTCTGGAAATAGAATAGCATCCACCTCCCTCCCCCCTCCATTGTATTTATTTTTATTGAAATTTCGGAATGCTTGACATCCTTTTTCCTTTAAATATATGCATTTGAATTTCCTCAGGATTCAACTTCTTTTATAAAAATTATACTGTGTGCAAATATCACTAATCTAATACCACTTTTAAAAATAATACATTGTATTTGGACCTGGAAGACATATTTCTGAGAAGGTAACATTTATATATTCTGAGATATTTATATGCATAACTTTCACTATGTTTTGTGCTTTGTATGGCTTGCATGGGTGAGTGTCCTGATGGATTTGTTCACCCTAGATGATATTTATTCCTTTTACTTCATTACACATAATCCACCTGTACTAGATCTGAAGGCCTGTGTAGACTTTATACTCTACTAGAGAGCTTATCAGCTTCTCTGCAGGCTGTTCAATTTGAATTTTAAAAGTGAAAATGAATGAATTTGTGTTGCTTGTTGAGCGCCTGTTCTGAACTGCTTCTGCCCCCTGGTACTGGTTTGATAACTGGAGAGTAGAGAGCAAGTTTGTGAATTGTCATTCACAAAGGATAAAAGGAGTTTTCATGTGGTTTACTCATATTTGTTATTATTATTCTGATTTTTAAGGGATAAAGGGGATAGATTGATTAATGAAAGTATGGGAAGACTTTAAGAATCAGTGTAAGAAAGTATATTGAATTTTAAACTTATTTTATACCCAGCACATAGCCAAAAATAAATAATCCCAGAATATAGATTCCTGAGCCTAAGTTAAATTATTAGTATCCAGGAGTTCATAGCATGGGGCTGTTAAACATTTTGTTAAACACCACTGATATTTCTTCTTTTAGTACAAATATTTGCATAAATAATGACAAGGCATTAGGGGGCCTGAGGCCTTAAGGAGATGCAACAATTTCAGAGTCAGGACAAATAAAGATGAAATGCTTTTGCCAGCTAAAATTGAATTAGTGCACTATAAACTGTTGAAAACAATTACTTTAGGTCACAGAGGTTGGGAAACTGTGGTCCCCGAGGCCTTTGATTGAAGCTAAACTTAACAGAACTGTTTGTATTCAGCATTTGAGGACCTAGAGGGCCACATGTGGCCTTGAGGCTGCAGGCTCCCCATCCCTGCTTTAGGACATAGTAAAGCAGTTTACCAAGTTACCTAAAGACAAAACCTTGCAAGTTACTCTGTGAGAAGAGAAACTTCTTATGCTATAATACTTAGGTGTTAGAAGATTTAAGTTAACATTTTAAAAATACTTCTTCCATGTGCCCCTCCTTCTATTCCATTGTGAGTCATACACTGCTTTTATTGTCTAATAGCTTATAGTCCTGTAGGAGATAACAAAATACAGGAAGATAAGAAATATGAGTGCTATAAGAAATGTTAGGAGAAAACAAAGGTTTCAGTTCAAAAGGAATTAATAAAGTACCTATTATTATATTACTGTCCTAATCACAACACATACTCAAAGCAGTCGCTAAAAGACCTTCTAGCCCTTTGGGGTAGGGTTAAATGGGGGGAGGGGATGAGTGGAAGGAAAGATCCTTCATGTGCAGAGACAAATAAATATGATATTATTTGAGTGGTTAGAGGATACTTAACCACTAAGGAAATCCTTGAGGAGACAGTGCATTTCAGACCCAGGAATCATATTCCATCAACTACAAAGAAATGTTTTGGGGGCTTTCACCACAAAAAGAATCATAACTCTAGCATCTCCTAGTCTCTGTGGAAAGTCTACCTATCATTCAACTAAAGAGTCCTACCTTCTTCAATGATCACTTTCGTTCTCAGTGATAATGATAGCCACAATCCCATGCCATTCTTTATTTTTATTTATCTATGTAGTTACCCACTAGATTATATGATCTTCTGGAACAGAGACCTTGTCTTATTTACTCCTTTTTTCTCCCCCAGCTCCTTGTATCAAAGCACTGTGCTCTTATTAAGTTAATCATGTTTCTTTAAACTGAAATTTCTTTTCTCTCTATCCAGAACAAAATTAACTTCAGCTTTAGGAATGTGAACAAGTCACTGAACTCTGTACTTGGGGGTTTCCTAATCTGATGGCTCCTGAAATCACATAAAGTCAGTTTGAAGTCTAAGTCATTTATCTCGCCAGGTCTTGAGATGTTAGGATAGAGCATCCCACTGTCCAAGGAAAGCAGAAATGCTCCATTATACCATTTGATAACCAACCCCCATCAGGCATAGCAGGTGCATGCTGAAAAGATCACATGATCTTACTTAGATCAGAAACACAGGCTTGTATGGAACTAAACAGATTTTAAAGTTTAAAACCAATAATGATATGTTTGTGGGAGAAAAAGTAAACCTGCAATTATTATATTTGTAATTTTCCCACATCAATGCTTTTGATGATTTGCTGGCTAGAATAGGGTCTCATTAAAATTTGAGTGTCAGAAGAGGCTTTTGATGATGCCTGTTGTTTAGTACGAACATACACATATATCATAGTGAATACGGAAGATATGTTTTCCTCAGAGGTATAATGACACCTAGGGTTGAGTGGGTCCCTTTATAATGACACTCTTTTCTGTGTTCTTAAATATCTCTGTAACTTTCTAAAATACAAAAGCTCCTCCAGAGCGTTGCTTTTATTTCATACAAAGTGTGTATGAAGAGCATCAAGAGCATTATGAGTTCCAGTTATGCTACATTGCACATTTGTTATCTAGTTGTGAATTGTGTAAGAAGAACTAAATCAACAAATCACATTTCAGGCTTGCTGTCTTTGGAAGTGTGACCTTTACTGAAATTACCATCATAGTTAAATTAGGAAATATCATTGTTCTCCCCTTAAGTATTTTTTTTAATTGCTTTTGCACTTTTTAGCCTGTGATAGCAGCATTGATATGTTCAGGCTGGGACTTGTTGTCATGATGTGATAGGATGTGGGGCATAGTATGGGGACATAGCACATGATATGCATGAGTTAAAACAGTCATCATTTAGGCATGTTTTTGTCTTTTGGGAATATTATATAATTAGTGTTCAGAGAATCTTAAAGGCTTTTTTAAAAAGAGGAATGTAGATGAGGGTCAAGGAAGAAAATATTTTTATATGATTGCATTTGTCTTTTTGGAGGGATGTTGCCCATTCTCATACTCTTAACCGCATAGCATCTGAATATATTTTGCAGTATAAATACTTCATTGTAATGATGTCATGTTTGGGGGATATCCTTGGAGGAGAGAGGAACAGTTTAGCTATCATAAGCTCCATTAAATGTTCAAAGTAGCCTGGTAAACAGTGTTTCACAAACAAGGTGTTGTTGTTGAGAAAAGGGGGAACAATATTGCAACATGTGCATCCAGAAGAAAGAATAAAGTTTAATTAATTTCTAATGTGTTGAATAAGAAAATTCCTTTTAAATTGAAGAGAATGGGAATGGATAGCTGTGTGAACAGTCTGAGTCACTTACTATTGTATTTTTTCTTATTAATGAATGCCAAATTATTTGGATGGAACCTTATTTCTAGTGGGATAGAAACAAAACTGCAATTCATTGAGGTACATGATTAAATTCTGACTGCCAAAATCTGGCATCAAATGACGTTAAAACCTAGGGAAAGACAATCAACAGGCATTTACTAATTATCTACTATATAACTGGAACTGTGCTTAACACTGGGGTTACATTTGCTTTCATATTAAAAATATTAAAGTCTGGGGCAGCCAGGTGGTGCAGTGAGTAAGAGCACCAGCCCCAGAGTCAGGATGACCTGGGATTGAATCCAGGCTCAGATACTTAGTACCACACCCAGAAATAACTGGCCGTGTAACCTTGAGCAAGTTAATTAACCCCAATTGCTTTAATATATATATATAAAATTCTTAGTCTCCAGTATCTGCATATTAATAACAAATGTAAAACATTTCAGTCAATCATTTATTAAGCTCTTAGAATGTGCTAAATACTGTACTAGTTGTTTAGGATACAAAATATCGCAAAACACACCCCTAACTTCCAGAAGCTCACATGTAGTAGGAGAGATATACAAGCAACTATGTACATGTAAGATAGGAGAAAGATTATCTTAAGAGGAAAGGGACTAGGCACTGGAAAAACTCTGCAAAATGTGGGATTTGAGCTTTCTTGATGGAATTCAAGAATGATAGTGAATGTGGAAAACATTTCAGGCATGGAGGACAACCACTGAAAAGGTAGAATTGGGAGATGGGGTGTCATATTTGAAGAACAGCAAGAAGCCAGTGTTCCTGGGTTGTAGAGCACATTAGGGAAAGTCAGTGTAGAATACTAGAATCAGATTGTAAAAACTTTGATAGTGAAAACAGAATTTTGTATTTGATTGAATTGGTAATAGGAAACTACTAGAATTTAAGGTTGAATAGGGTGACATAGTATTAGCAATTCTTTAGGAAAATCCCTTTGGTAAATAAGTGGAGGATGGTTTGGACGGGAGAGAGTTTTGAGACAGGGGGTCAGGGGACTGTTGTAGTAATACAGATATAAAGTAACAGGGGCTTGTAAGTGGGTGGTGACTGTGAATGGTGATAAGGAAATGTATAGAATAGATACTGGAAAGACAGGAATTAAAAGACTTGGTAACAGATTGGCTATATTGGCTAAGTCCAAATGAGGAGTCTTGGATGACAATGAAGTTGCCAGCTTCAGGGACTGGAAGCATGGTATAATTCTGGTTCAGAAGAGGTGAAGTTTTAAGGAAAAAGATAATGAGTTCTATTTTGAGCATGTAGAGTTTGAGATGCTTATGAGACATGGTAATGTCCAACAAGAGATAGCTGGTGACGTGGGATTGGAGCTCAGGAAAAGTATTAGAACTCTTTGTGTGTGTTTACATATATATAGAGAGATATACACATCTATGTATGTACATATATGTGTAAATAATCTTTATAGAGATGATAATTGAACTCATAGGAGCTGATGAGATTACCAAGCACCATAATATATAGAGGGAAGAGGGGCCCTAGAGAAACCATTGGAAAACACTCATAGTTAGTGCATGGCATCTGAAAGACTATCTGGCAAATGAGACATAGTCTCAAAGATGAATAAATAGTAGGAGAACTAGCAGCAGAGAGCAGTATCAACAACACAGAGACAAGAGAGTATCCAGGAGTAGAAAAGAGTTGAAACTGTAAAAGGCTTCTTTGAGGTCTAGAAGGATGAAAATTCAGAGAAGGAAATTAAATTTGGCAATGAAGAGATAATCAATTTAAGATAAATAACTGATTCAAATTTATAAGAATAAGAGCCATTCTCCACTTGGTAAACAGTAAAATGATATTAACTGGTAGTTTTTAAAGAAATAAATCCAAGATTCTTAAATCCATATGAAAACATGTTCCAAATCACTAATAATAAGAGAAATACAAATTAAAGAGACTATGAGGTTCCACCTTACACACATCAGATTGTCAAAGTTGACTTAAAAGGAAAATGAGAAATGGTGGAGGGGCTGTAGAAAAATAGTCTCATTAATATTTAATGCATAAACTTTAAGTTGATCTAGCAGTTCTGAAAAACAATATTATACTATTCCCAAAGCATACCCTTTAACACAGCGATGTCAATGATCTGTTCTGTATCCCCCCAAAAAGATCAAGAAAAGAAGGACAAGATTCACACATAAAAAAGTATTTGCAGCAGCTCTTTTTGTAGTGGCAAAGAACTGAGAACTAAGTGGGTATCAATTGATTGAAGAATAGCTGGACAATTTATGGTAATGTTCCCCTCCCAGATTGATTCTTTTATGAAGGCAAACTAGGTCATCTTTTGCTTCATGCAACATTTTAGTATACTATTAAACCTTCAGGCCTGGAGGGCAAACACTGAAAAGACAAAATCAGGAGATGGAATGTCATATTTGAAGAATAGAAAGAAGCTAGTGTTGTTGGTTTGTAGAGTACGTGAGTACAGACTGGAACCAGATTGTAAGGATCTGTGATAGGGAAACATGATTTTGTATTTGTATTTGCAACCCTTATACAGTCTTTAATTAATGAATGAGTCTTGCCTCAGACAAACTGAGATGTAGGAAAAGATCATAGTTTAAAAAGGTTATGGTCTCACACTGCATCTGGAGTCATCACTACTCATCTTGACCCAGGTCTTGCCCCTGGACTGCGATGACCCTGGAGGACAGATTAAGGCTGATGACTTTGTAGAGATCTGCCTCACTGAAATCGAGTTCACTTGTAAGTTAAGACATCACAGTCCTGGTGTTATCAGTTCTCTTTGAGAAGAAAAGATGAATACTAAAAAAAAAAAAAAAAGATTAAATGACAACGATATATTAAGCAAAATGATGAAAAGGAAAGTTTTAGGTAAATCTGGGAATCCTTATATAATGCCAAGTGAAATAAAGATTACAGGAGAATGTGTTTTTCAGTAAAAAAAATATCATCGAATTAAGTAACTTTGAAAGATTTAAGAAAGCTAGTGGATGCAGTGACAAACCAACTACTATCCAGGACAATAGTAATGAAACTTGATACCCATCTTCTGACAGAGAGAGGATGGACTCAAGACATACAATACAACATACATTTTTAGATGGGAACAATGAAGTATTTTTTTCATTCACCATGAATAGCTGTTATGAGTTTTCATTTTCTCCACCATTCACCTCCGTGGAGTGTGTGTGTGTGTGTGTCTTGGGTGTGTTGCATGTGAAGAAATCATTGATACTTGCAAAAAAATGAAAATTGTTAACTTTGCAGATAATAATTTTCATTTAAAAGATGAGAACAGAAATTAGATTTCATAGGGTTTAGAATCCAATGACAGTAGAGAAAATGGAAGGTCCAGTTGTAGATGGTTTTCTGAAGGAATTTAGCAAAAGGGAGGAAAACTGTTGGTTGTGGTCCTGAGTGGAGGTTGTTTTGTTTGTTTGTTTGTTTTTTAACAATGGGGAAAATAGGCATGTTTGGATACTTCCAGTAGAGTGAAAGAGATTTAAGATTAGAGAGAATGAGGCTGAGAGTGAAAATAATCTTCTGGAGAACATAATAGGATGTGACATCAAAACTGCACATAGGGGGATTTGCCTGGGCAAGAAGAAGTCCTTGTCTTCCTTTGAGACAAGAGCGAAGGAGGAGATAATGGAAGGAAAGTGTCTCAGTGATGTGACGTAAAGAAGAGGTGATAAGAGAAGGACTCAGAAAATAATTTCAATTTTTCAGTGAAGTTGGAGGCAAGGTTTTCAGCTGAGAGGGTAGGAACGAAGGTTTTCTAGGAGGCTCTAAGAAGGCTAAAAAGGTTAAGAATAGCTTCTGAGGTGAGTGGAATTGCAAATCAGTTAAGAAGATGTAAAAGAAATGCCTACCTGCTTTGAGGGCCAAGTTGATATTATGTAACATACATTTGTAAGAGCCCAGGTTGCATATGTTTGTGATATTCTGCTTCATTTCAACATTATGTAAATACTACATTTAATACTGTAATAGGGGTGGCTAGGTGCCTCAGTGAATAGAGCACCGGCCTTGGAGTCAGGAGGACTTGAGTTCAAAACCGGCCTCAGGCACTTAACACTTACTAGCCATGTGACCTTGGGCAAGTCACTTAACCCCAATTGCCCTTCCTACCCCCCCCCAAGCAAAAAAAAAAACTGTAATAAAATGTTAGGAATATGATGAAATATAAACAAAAATAGAAAATAAGTATGAGAGGAATGTGAAATTATTATGTTAGCTATCTTAATTTATTATTTTACTGATTTCACTAAAATATTAATTTAATTTATAATTATCATTAATATTTCAATGAGAAAAATCTGATTAAGTGAGTCATTATTTTACATAATTAACTTTGCTATTATACATGTGTAATATCTATATGAAATATATGTAGTTATTTCTTGCTATTCTGACTTCCTCTGTATTAAATTTTTTCCAAGTAACAACAATTTCTTTTAATTGCCTCCTATTGATTCTTTCACATTGAGGAGAAAAAAGAAGAAAAACAAAATCTTTGTAACAAATATGCAAAAAAATTACATATTGTCCATATTGAGTAATGTATAATGTATGTCTCATCTTGCATACTTATTCTATGACTGCTCTGTTGGTAGTATCACTCAGGACAAGTCTTCTGAAATTGATCATCACACCAAGTGAGATCTTGTCTTTTCAACAAAAACTAGGAATATTAGTATGAATGATTATTAGCAGAGTGGAATGAGCAGAACCAGAAGAATATTATTCATACTAGAAAAATAACATTGTAAAAATGAACAATGATACAAATATTTCAATCTCATATTTCAATAAAGAGACATTTGTTGAAATTTTATTTTTAAAGTGTCTTGATAATAATCAAAATGTATTTCTACTATCCTCAAGTAATAAGCTCAAGTACAATATACACTTAGAACAGTGCTTAACATTCCTGATGGTTACTGTTAATGGAAATTTTGAATAATCTTGTTTATTTTAAGTTTTTCATTGACTCATCTATTTGAATCTTAATTTTTGTCTTGTAATATGGTGATAAAGAGTTTGTATCAGTATTGGGAGAATTGTTTGCTCTGACATTTTCTTGTTTCTTTTTTTTGCTTTTGCTTTCATTTTACTATTTTCAAACCATAGTCTATTTGCAGAAATCTTTCAAAGTATTTTCTACATTTTTCAAGACTAGTTTAGTTAAAACTAGGTAATATAATTTGAAAAAACCACTTTACTAAGAACACAGGAACTATAATATTTAATAAAATACTGAACTGATCAAGGGAAGGTACTGTTTTCAAAACTTCTACATAGAACACCTAACCTGTGAGTCAGGGATAAATGAGTTCAAACCTTGCCTCCATCATGTTTTAACTGTTTGACTCTTGACCACTTAATCTCTTGTATTAGCAAGCACCCTAGCACACCCAGGATAGCCTGCTAGCACAGGTTCTTTTATCTTCTTTTCTAAAGGAAAGACAGCTTCAAAGGGGTCAATAATCTTATTTTAATTAAACATATATAAGTCATTCACTAGTTCAGGGGAAAGGTCAGCACCCTGAACATGGGTGAAATACAAGCAGAGAAGTAAAGAAGGCAAAGGTTATTCATTCGTTCAGGGGAAGGATCAGCACCCTGAACATGGAGAAAGTAGAAGCAGAGAAACAGAAAAATTAGCACAAAGATCCAATAGATAGGGCTCCAACTGTCTGAACAAAATATTAGATAATCACCAGACCAGAGGGCGCCAACATCTGGGTTCACAAAGTCAGGGAGCTCCTTAACAATAGCTACTCAGAGTCTCATCTGGCCAAATCACAAAGAAACATTCTTCCCATGAGTGAAGCCCAAAATAAAATACCAACAGTATATATAGTTTTTAACTAATAGACTCAGAGCCAGAAGGCATCACAACCTACATGACTCAGCACAGCTGTGAATTATCAGGGTTCAAAGGCAATTGATTCCTCAGGTGTTTACAGTTTAGCATGAGCCTGGGAAAATGAACTCCAGAAAGAAAAACAACAAAAATCTCACCTTGCTTGCACTTACACCTCTCATCTTCAGTTCTCTTATCTATAAAATGGGGACAATACTAACACTTACCTCCTTAGGTTTTTTGAGAATCAAAATGAGATCATATATGTTAAGCCCTTTGCAGACTTTAGAGCCCTATATAGATGGTTGTTATACTAATGGTGTGAGATGTGGACTAGGGGCAGCAGTGTCTATTCCTATATTTTAAAATCTTAATTTAGTTTTTAGAAAAACTAGGAATACTAGTATTTTCTTCTAATGTCTCAATAAATCATTAAGCTTACCCTGCCTCATATCATGGATAGTTTATTTTACTCAATAAACATAAAATGGGCTAGATACAAACACAAAAAGATGTAATAGTTCTTATCCTTAAGGAACTTAATATTCTACTGCAAAATCCTGAAAGGTATAGAGACAAGAAAACATAATTCCAAAAGTAAGAGAGTGCCTTGATGTTTGGATAGTATACTAACATCAGAACAGCTTTAATATATGAGGGGCATTTAAGCCAAACCTTGAATGAAGCTAAGGATTCTAAAAGTTGAAGATAAAAATAAATGCATTCTAGGAATCAGGAATCCTCAATTCAAAGGCATGGACATTGCAATGTCAAGTTGCATGAATTGAGGGTTGTATGATTACATACTTACATAAGAACAGTATAGAAATCCATACTTTATTCTGATCAAGTAACAGTTCTATATCTTGACAATGTAAGCCCAGCTTTTCTTTGTGTTTTTAATACCTAAAATAACAAGTCAATGGAGTCTTCATGATTTGTATTCTGATTATGGAGATGGAGTACATGATAGCAACCTTTAAGAAGTATCACTTAGTATAATTCAAAATTATGTCATCTTTTAGCAGAATGACTGGTTAGAAATGCTCTTTATCCTGAAAATGAAGCCTCATTGCTTTATGATTTTTTTTTAGCTTTTAGATTTCAAATGGGTAAAAAAGAAATAGCACAGAAGTGATAAAAATTACACAAGAGATTATCTTACTTCTTTTCTTCTTGTTAATACTTTGCATAACTACTCTTCTTTGAATAGATTCATAAGAGCTCTAAAACCTCAGCATTTAATATTTTCAATTTTTTTTTTGTTGCACTGAAGTTTACAGCTCTGTTCTTTGCAAATAACTATAGATGCTGGCAATAGTTGATAAAAATTGGTATGTTATTCCGTAAAAGGAACTGAAACTTTTGCTTTTAATAGTGTAATAGTTAATATGAGAATTTTTTGATGCTACAATTTCATAATATTAGAGGTATGATATTTTGCACCTTAAGCTTAATGTTTAATAGAAGAATTTATTGCTTCCTTACTGGTTTATCCTAATAACCACTTGATTTTAAAAGGGATCTGTGAAGGTGCAGCTTATCTTCTCCTTATACTTTTGTTTAAAAATGAAAACTATATTCCTGTTCTAATGTTTAGTATTTGAATCAAAGACATTAAAAGAACATTTTAATGCTTCTTTGTTAAGAGCACGATTGCTTCAAACCAGCATGTGTCAGAATTTGATAGTTTCATCATGTTATTTTCAACTAAGATAATCTAGTCCTAGTTATAACCATCTCAAAAAAATGAAAACACATCAGTACAATGTTCCCTCCTCTATTATGTGCATATAATAGATTTATGTTTAGTGAATATTAAAGAAGATATTTTCTTTGCCATTTTTTCTAAATCTCCAGTCCAATTTTTGCAGCTTTCCGTATTCACTTTCCACTTAGAAAAATGTCATACTATCCTACCAATAGATCTGTCTAAGTCATCAGTGCTGAGTCATGGACAATGGTGAGATTAACTAGGCACGCTAGGAGTTGCTAACTTGTAAACTTGTTAAACTCAGTGGATGAAATGGTTAAATTGGCAAAGCTTAAGACAGTGGCCACAAGGCATGCTATTAAGATTTGGGACAGTTTTAAGTGTAGAGGGTACAATCTCCATCCAAGACATGAGGCCCAACTGGAGAACCTAGGCAGGGTGCAAGTAGGGAATATGACCTTTAAGTGAGAATGAAGACATAGACAGAAATGTCTTCATGAAATATCATCTGTTCATAGAGGTGACAGGTTAGGATTCTTTGTTCTGACATGCAGGATGGGAGAAAAAAAACAACACCACAGTAGTAGCATCTAATTACTCAGTCATGACTTTTTGGGATTCAAGCCAGAAACAAAAGGCTTTCTTGATTTTCTCATACTAGTTCCTTCCTCCCCTTCCTCCCTTCCTATCTTGTTTTATCTCAATTTTGTATTTATTCTACATAGGTTTAGTCTGCATACACTTAAAATTCACATATTTTCTTCCTGTATAAAATGTATTCTTCTTGAACACAGAGAAAATTTGATTATTTTTTGCATTTATGTCATCAGCAACAGTACTTAGAATATAGTATGCACTAAATAAATGATTTTCAAATGATTTATGGAATGAATGAGTTAAACTGGGAATTGTAACTCAGGATATAGTTAGAGCCACATAGCAAAACAACTTATAGCATGACTGTTGATCACCCAGAATAGAAACTATTTCACCTGTATCTGGTTTTAAGCTACAGTTCTCTTTTGAACAGATGAAGAGTTACAAGAATTTGCTGTTTGTCAGAGAAGGCAGGGTTTCTATTGGTGTTGGTGACTGTAGGAGATATCTAGATCCAATAGATAGTCCTTGCAATACCTTCCTTCAAAGTATAAACCAGAGGTGGGTAACCCTGAGGCCTCAAGGAAACACGTAACTCTCTAGGTCCTCAAGTGAGTCATTTTGACTTAATCCAAACTTCAAACAAACCCCCTTCATAAAAGGATTTGTTTTATAAAACTTGGACACAGTCAGAAAGACCAACCCAAGGATTGAGGAGCCACAGGTTCCTCATCCCTGGAGTAAACTTATGGTAGTCTCTGTGTACTCTGAGTAGAAAGGAAGGAAATAGACATTTATTGAGCTCTGCCAGTTATTGTGCACTTTACAAACACTATCTTATTTACTCCTCACAACAACCCTGGTAGGTAGGTCTTGTTATCATCACTATTTTACACCTGAAGTAAATGAGGGAGACAGAGGCTAACTTACTTGCTGATGGTCTTTTAACATCTCCGTTAAAAGGAATGGGGGGTGGCAGAGTCAAGATGGCAGAGTAGAAGCAAGACCTCCGAGGAGCTCCAGCTTTCACCTTCCCCAATCAATGTAAAAAGGGGGCTCTGAACAAACTGGAGCTGCAGAACCCACAAAATGACATAGAGAAGCTAACTGAAGACAGCCCAGCAGGCCAGCAGGAATCAGCCAGCACAGCCCTCTGGGAGCTGAGCACAGGCTGGGTGAGCCAGTGGTTTTAGCCCCAGGGCGTGTCTGACAAGCTGCTGGCCAGAGGGACTCCAGATCAACAGCAGCTGTGGCTGTTTCCAGAATTATCAACACATAGATGTGAGGGACAAAGTGAGAGGTCAGTGCTGTCTGGACTTTGGGAACCAGTAAGTGGGAGTGTGTTGGCTTTTGCCCCCCGGGGGCGAGAAGCCACTGAGATGCCAAGCACAGCTAGCCAGTGCCACATGGCAGCTTCAGCTCCTGGCCTGCAGAGTGTAGGGGGACCAAGCACCAGTCTGAGGGATAATCGCTCTTGCTGTAACCTGCTTGGATCTGGAATGTAGTCTAGGGTGGAGGTCCTGGTGTGTGTGTGTATGTCCAGCTTTCCAGAGCATGTGGAGGCCTCAGAGAGGGCACCCATCTAATATCTCCGGCAGCTGAGAAAACTCCAGCTTTTGGGACGAAAGCTCCCCTGTCTGGTGGCAGAGTCCTACTGTGGCAAAAAGCCCAGGGGTCAAGTGACTGAGGGGTGACATGACCAGGCAAAGGAAACAAAGCAGAGAGAAGATTCCAACATTAGACTCCTACTTTGGGGACAAAAAGGAGCAAATCTTGGAACAGGAGGAAGACAGTGAAGTCAGAACTCCTGCACCAAAAGCTTCAAAGGAAAATACAAGCTGGTTACAGGCCATAGAGGACCTTAAAAAGCAGATAAGAGAAGGGGAAGAAAAATTGGGAAGAGAAATGAGAATGATGCAAGAAAATTATGAAATGAGAATCCACAGCCTGACTGAGGAAAATATCACCTTAAAAAATAGACTACCTCAATTGGCAAAAGAGGCTCAAAAAGGCAATGAGGAGAAGAATGCCTTAAAAAGCCACATTTGCCAGATGGAAAAAGAATCTCAAAAGCTCAATGAGGAAAATCATTGCTTCAGAATTAGATTGGAGCAAATGGAAGCTACTGACTTTATGAGAAATCAAGATGCTGTTAAACAGATCCAAACAAATGAAAGAATAGAAGGCAATGTGAAATATCTCATGGGAAAAACTACTGACCTGGAAAATAGATCCAGGAGAGAGAATTTAAAAAGTATTGGACTACCTGAAAGCCATGATCAAAATAAGAACCTAGAAATCATCCTCCGGGAGGTTCTCAAATAAAACTTCCTGATGTTTTAGAACCAACGGGCAGAATAGAGGTTGAAAGAATCCACCAATCACCTCTTAAAAAAGATCCCAAAAAGAAAACTTCTAGGAATATTATAGCCAGGTTCCTGAATTCTCAGATTAAGGAGAGAATATTACAAGCAGCCAGGAAGAAACAATTTGAATATTGTGGAAACACCATCAGGACAACCCAGGATCTGGCAGCTTCCACATTGAGGGATTGAAGGGCTTGGAATACGATATTCTGGAGGGCAAAGGAGCTTGGACTGAAACCAAGAATCATCTACCCAGCAAAACTGAGTATCATGTTTCAGGGGAAAATTTGGTCATTCAGTGGAATAGAGGACTTTCAAGCATTCTTGCTGAAAAAACCAGAGTTGAATAGAAAATTTGACATTCAGATACAAGAAGCAAGAGAAGCATGAAAAGGTAAACAGGGAAAAGAAATCATAAGGAACTTATCAAAGTTGAACTATTAACATTCCTACATGGAAAAACAATAATTGTAACTGATGAAACTTTTCTCAGTATGAAAATAGTTGAAGGGAATAGAAATATATATGTCAATATATGAGAGTATATGGGCATATGAATACATATGTGAATGTGTGTGTATATGTTTACTGGTATACATAAATAGAGGGCACAGGACCAATTTATGAAGAAGGGATGATACTTAAAAAGGTGAAATTAAGAGGTGAGAGAGAAATATAATGAGAGGAGATGGGCAGAGATAGAATGGGGTAAACTATCTCATAAAGAAGAGGCAAGGGAAAATGGTTATAATGGAGGGTAAGAATAGGAAGGCAAAAGGCAATGGATCAACCTTATACTCATTGAATTTGGCTTGGGGAGGGAAGGACATACACACTTAATAGTGTATCTCACCCTATAGGAGAGTAGGGGTGGAAGGGCATGAGAGGGGGGATGATGGAAGGGAGGGAAGTTGGAAGCATCCACTTTTGAAAAGGGACGGGATCAAAATAGAGAATAGAACTGGGAGGTGGGATAGGAGGGAAGGAAATATAGTCAGTCTTTTACAATATATGTACTATGTTGTTGTTTTGCATTAGCTACAGATGTGCAACCTATATTGAACTGCTTATCTTCCCAGTAATGGTGGGTGACAAGGGTGGATGGGAATGAATATGGAATTCAAAGTTTCATGATCCACAATGCCCTACTGGAAAAGTCGAAAGAGGTATGGGAGAAAATATGGGAGAGAGCAGATTGGAGGAGGGGATATCCTATGGGACTGCTATTTTGGGGCGTTTGGTAGGGGAAAAACAGAAAATTTGTAACTCAAAATCTGGCGGAAATGAATGATGTAAATCAGAAGTTAATAAATCATTTGAAAAATGGGGGAAAAAATGAATGGCACATTGGATATAGGAAAGAGGAGGGATATTTAGAAATACAAGTGTTATAAAAGAATTTTTTTTCCCCAAGGGAGAAGTCAGTAATGGATTGAGGGAGATATTCTCCTGGTGACAGAAACTGATGCCTCTATCATCTTGATTAGATCATGAACTTTAAAAAAATTCGAAGCCTCTGAACTTTAGTTTTCCTCTTCTATAAAACAGTAGGCAATGATACAAGGGGAAAAATAATACCTAACAGTCTGTTCTGAGGCTCAATTTAGATAACCTGTGAAATGATTTATAAATATGATTGTCAGCATTACAATCTAAAGGCTCTTTCATCTTTACCACTTTCTAAAGAACTCAAATAACTTTGTTGTACCTCTGAAAGACAGCAGTTTCCAATATTAAACATCAGTATCTCCTTGGAATGTAGAGGTACTTTAGGGCATGAGCAGGCCAAAACATATAACACATAAAGACCTTTGAAGAAAGGGATTTCATCAGGGAAACATGTTCAAAGAAAATTTATTTACTGTTTGCAATGCTTAGTGATAATAGATGTACATAAGTAGTCCATTTATATCCTTCCATTGTCAGAAGTTGAAGGTGGTGCTCAGAATATTATAACTTATGGGTCTATGGGCATATGTGGATGGTAGCTATCTATATCACAGGAAACATTCAAATTCATAAACTAGATCCATTTTAGTATTTAAGGAATTACCTAGATAACAATAATAACTAAAATAATAATTTGAATTTATATAGTACTTTAAGGTTTACAAAGCACTTTGTAAATATCTCATTTAGTCCTCACTACAATAGTAGAAATTGAGTGCTGTTATTATTCTCATTTTGCAGTTGAGGAAGCTGGGGCAGACATAAATCAAATGACTTGACCAGGATCACATAGCTAGTAAGTATCTAAGGAAGGATATGAACTTAAGATTTTCTTACTCCAGGTCAAATACTCTGTCCACTGGACTGTACCGTCTAACTGATATGAATTTAGAACAAATCATACACTAACAGGGCTGGGAGGAGTGCAGATTGGGGGCACAACAAGAAGGGCTAAGTTCGCTTATTGCACAATACACTTATACATTCGTCTGAAAATATTTTAGAGGACACAGTAGTTTTTAACCCTCAGCACACTTCCAAACATTTTCTTGGTATCCCCATTTATACTTCAATAATACCACGTTTATTCCCTATGTTTAGTGTAATAAATTATGGGAGCATTATATATAGCAAAGTTCTTAAACTTTTTTTATCTCAGTATCTTATATTCTTAAATATTTAAGACCTCCTCCCCAAAAGATATTTTGTTTACATGAATTATATGTATTGATATTTACCAAGTTAGAAATTAAAACATCTTGGTATTAATGTGAATGGGATTCTGACCTCTTGCACAATCTGAAAATCTTTGGGACTTGAAGAATTCCCCTGAACATGGCTTTGGGAACCACTGGTATAGACATTGTGGAGGTAAGATTCTCAAATAATTGGGATAAATATCAACTCTTTTACTTGCGTTCATAAAATTAGCTCTTGTGGTTGATGTGAAAGGAATCTGGGAATTTGGTGAAATATAAGCATAGTATTAATGGGCATTTGTCTTTATCATAAAAATATAATAATTCCATCATATTGCACCCTTTTAGGTAATGAGGATCTTCTTGGTATTGACTCTTAAATTATTGACTTTCTCTTTTTAATTATTCTATTAATAGAATTTTATCAACACGCAATGCTTTCCTCCCCCTTCCTTAGTTGTAAAATCCATAAAGCAAAGAGGGCTCTGTGTGTGTGTGTGTGTGTGTGTGTGTGTGTGTAAGTAATTCAGGAGAGGTACCGTGGTATAATGGATAAAGGGCTGAGCTTGGAGTTGGAAAGTCCTTGGTTTAAGTCTTGTATTTAACAAATTGCTACATGACCATAAAGAAGTCACTTAACCCTTAAATGCTCACTTTTCTCCCCATTCTCCCCATCCTCCATCCCAACTCCACTGTTAGCTCTTAAAGACTTTAAGTTATATATAAGTTTCCTGTGTTGATGAAATCAGAAATTCAAATCTCCACATACAAATGTCCAGTTCTCCCCCCCCCAAAAAAAAAATCAGGGAATTCATGAACCAAGCAATGAATTGGTACTGTATTTTTTCTTGTATGGAAATTCAAGCTGATCTGTGTTTTGTACATTTTTATTATTGGAAGTAAATCATTTAAAGAAATTTCAAGTCTATAGAAAAAAATTATTCTGTATGATGAAATTAAATATGAAAGACATGGAAAATTTTCAATCAGTATAATTAGAGCATATTATATTCCACATTAAAATACCCACTTCTTTTGTACCAGAAGATACTTCATTTATGTTTTGTTGCTATTTGAAAATCTACTCTGGATGGAAGAGACTGCACCAGATCAAAATTGTGACTGTATATTGTTATATTTCCTTTCAATGCACTAGTTCCCAAGCTGTATATTCAGGACCAACAAAGTGATTGTCAGGATGTGACATTATCTGATCACAGAGAAAGCCTTTAAACATAAAAGATATGGAGAAATGCTTCATTGCTTTTGTAGATGGCATTTCTTTCTTTCTGAACCTAAGGAAGATGAATGTGCTCAAATGATGTTATTGGTACATCAGATAGCAAAATGACAGTAAGGCATATTGATTGGGCATAGGAAAATACCTAATAAAAATCAGTGCTTTAAATTATTTTTTTAATACATTTTGTTTGAGGTTATACTAAAGTCAATGACATTTACCTTTGGGATGAATATCACTATCATATTTTTATATTTATGTGCATCTCTCACATCTACTAAATGTAAGAAGTGGCAGCTCTAGATGGATTATCACACCATTGACTCAAATGCTACCACTAAACATAAGAACAGAGGCAGACCATGTTCTTATATGTAAATTGCATCTTGTGAGAATAAAACCTGGACAAGAAAGAACTGAATAGCTTTAATGAGGAAAAACCAAAAATGAAAATTTCAGGAAATTGACTACAATTGGACCGGCTAGTGAAAATGAAAATTCTGGTAGCTCTGCAAGGTTTTCTGCTGGGGAGTTGCATTGTCTTTTATTTTTCATTAACAAAACTGCTTCTGTGTATTCTAGAGTTGGGACTCAGAAAGAAAAAATTACCAGGATTAAGGCTGAACACAATTTTCAAATGTCATTTGATATTTTCCCCTACCCCCTCCTTAACATTCAATACCCACCTATGTAGTTTCTTTCTCTGCTGTTTATAAACATGCTTGTCCACATCTGTCCTTAAAAAAGTTTCCCTATATTTACTTAACTGTCCTTAAGCATGTTTTTTCACTTTAACATCCAGACCCCTAGAAGAAGCTCTCTGTGCTCATTGCCTCTTCCTTGTTAGCACTTCTCAAGTCTTTGCAATCTTATTTCATTTCTCACCTTCAGCTTCCCTTTCTAAAGCTACCACTGATCTCTTAATTGCTAAATCTAATGTTTTGTTTTTTTATCACACTCCTCTGTCTTTATCACTCTATAGCATTTGACACTGTTGAACACTCTGTCCTTCAGAATCTTGGCGTCTTCCACATGCTTCCATGGCACTGTTTTCTACTACTTGTCTGACACTCAGACTCCTTTCCCCTTTTCCGGGTTCATCATTTTTTTCACCCCATGCTCTGACCGGGGGTGTACACCAAGGCTCTAAATTTTGCTTTTTCTTTTCCTCTCCTCTCCTCTCCTCTCCTCT
>NW_027187391.1:19426210-19433638 GCF_028583685.1 Petaurus breviceps papuanus
TGTGGAAGCTATTAAAAAGTTTGTAGATGTCAAGTAAATGTATATGATTAAATAAGTGATTCAAATAGCATAATTAACAGATGGCAGGAACAATTATATATTCATATTTCTGGCCAACAACATTTGGTAGATATAATTACTTTACAGGTGTTAACTGCCCTTCTATCATGAAATGAGACATCTCTGAGCACTGGAGGTTCGTAGCTAAGTGACTGATGGCTGCAAATTGGTAAGGATACCATTGGCTTTTTTTTTTTAAACATATGAGTCTAGAAAGCTAAATTCAGCTCATGGGGACTGATACCAAGTTCAGAAAAAGTGAAACTAACCAGGAGAGCAGGTGTTGTATAATCTCCACGTTGATTGCTGGGGGAAGGGAAGCCTGAACATTAAAAAGTGTTTAAAATTCACTGTGCGTTTGAAAGGTACCAAGTCCAAATAGGCAGTCATTTAGGAAGAAGGCAGCAGCTGGTATGAAGTATTCCTATGACTTTTTCAAAATTACCTGAGTTTCATATGTAAAATAGTCAAGGGAACAGTTTTAGGGCTTTGTGTTAGTAAGATCTATAGCTAGACTGAGAAATAGGGAATGAAAAAAAAAAGAAATAGGCCTAAAATTTCAAGATTTTTTTCTTTTCTTTTTGTTTAACAAATAAACTTTGCCATTTATTTATTAAACATTAGCTATCCTAGAATAACAAAAAAGACAAACCTATCATCACTTTGTTAAAGGTATAATTCTGAAGTGAGACAAGTAATTTGTGAGTAATCAGAAGTAACTTGATAGACTATAGAACAAAACCATATTATATTAGTAGAAGAAAAAAGAAATTATGTGGAATGGGTCAACTTCAGTTTGATCTTGAAATAAACTAATGATACTAAAAATGAGAAATGGATAAAGAACAGATATCAATATAGACTATCACCATTTCCTAAGGAAATTTGACCAATGCAAATAAGTGCTCATAGCATGTAGACCAAGAATTACAAAACAAAATCCCTAGGCAAATAATTGATTTTGACAGATGGAAAGATAGATCTGTGAAAGACATGAAACACCACTGGTTCTCTAACACTTCCACGTTCAAATACAAATTCTTCTCTTTGGGTGTTCAGATCCTTTCATAAACTAGTCTCTTCCTCCAACTCCAAGTCTTTTTACACCTTACTCCTTTCCACATACTCTTTGATCCAGTGACATTGGCTCCTGTAGTCTCCTACAAACAAGACACTTCATCTCTTGGCTCCAGACAGTTTCTCTGGATGTGTCATGCCTGGAATATTTTCCCTCTTCATCTCTGCCTCCTTGCTTTCCTTGGCTTCCTTCAAGCCTCTATTAAAATCCCACCTTCTACAGAAAGCCGCTTCCTAGCCCCTCCAAATTCTAGTACCTTCTTTCTGATAATTATTTGCTATTTATCTTGTTTGTATGAATTTGCTGCTTGTTGTCTTCCACCATTCACTTAAGACAGGAACTGTCTCTTGCTTCTTTTTGTATTCCTAATGCTTAGCATAATGTCTGGCACATAGTAATATGTCTCATAAATCCTTATGAATGACTAATAATAATATAACATGCCCTTTATGGTTTTTTCCTTCAAAAGAAAAGCCAGGTCAACAGATATGTTGTCTAATATCAAATCTCCAATATGTACCCTGAGGAAATATAAATGGCCCTAAATAAAATAAAGATACAAAGTATTTTTTATTTGAGTTTTTAAAACTATTTCAATAGTGGAAGTTCAAATTCTTATTTTGTTTTTCTGTTCTCTAGTTAAAAAGAATGGATTTATGTATTGGAAAAGAAAGAAATCACAGAAAGACTAATGTCCTGATTTTCCTCCAGTAAAAAGGGGAAAGTGAACAGAATATAGTCTGTAGACTACAAACCAGTGAAGGTGACTTTAATTCCTCATAAAAATGTATTACTAAAGCCTTGGCTAGTGAGCAAGTAATAAAAGAAAAGTTAATAATAAGGAATAACATTTATATAGCACCTACTATATGCTAAGTACTTTACCAAATGCTTTTCAAGTATTATCTCATTTGATTATAGGTGCTATTATCATCCTAATTTTATAGGTGAGAAAACAGAGGCAAATAGAGGTGAAGTGATTTTCCCAAGGTCACACAGCTAGTAAGATTCCTTAGTTAAACAGACAACAGTTTCATTAACAGACAAAAAGGATTATGCCAAACTTGGGGGAGAGGGAAGAGGGAAGGTTGCATATTTTGTTGCCCTCCAAAACAGACAGCCAAGAAAATATGACAAATATCAGCTCCTATATTTGTAGAAAACCTTGATGAAAATAATCTGCCCACAAATGAAGAATGTGGAATAAAAGGAATAGGAAGGTTTTTGTTGCTACACATTCAGGCAGCTGACTGTGAAGTGTAGAAAATACAGGATCCTGCTGAGCATATTTTTTTAACTCTAAAAATCCATTTGATTTAATAGAAACTTAAATGCTTTCCTTCAGAATTTATGCTTTTGTCACAATCATACAAGATTACTTAAAAGGTATAAAATGAGTTAATATTGTTCAGCGATATTTTGATATTAATATGATATGAAATGAGGCACAAATCAGGGAGATAGAGATGTTTGCCACTACCATGAAGAGCATGTAACATTAAGCCACAAATGGTGGAGGAAATTGCTGTTCTTGAAAGACACTGCTGATTTCATAAAAACCGATATCTGTATGGTACCTTCTAAAGGGATTCCTAGCATTAAAAAAAAAAAAACCTTGGTTTAATTATTCATACAAGAAATATCAGGAATATGAAGAATGACTGTTGTCTCGATTATGTTAATCCACCAATATGCCTTTATTAAACATTTCCTGGATATGCAAAGAAAATGCAAAAAAAAAAAAGCAAAAAAGCAAAAATTAACTTTGCCCACAAGCAACTTACATCCTGAAATGAAAGACAGCATGGAGATATGCTGGTAAAATGTATATAAAAAGATAAAAAAAATAAGAGGAGAAGGAATTAGTAACTGGGGACTGGGAAAGGCTGCCTATAAAAGATGGTGCATAAAACTCGTCTTGAAAGAAACCGTATATCTTAAGAGATGACTATGAAGAGGAATAGTATTTCAGGTATGAGGAACAGCCAGTGCAAAAGCCTGGGAGTGTGTGTGTGAGGGGAAAATGCAGGAAGGTCAAAGTGGCTGGAGTAGGATCAGGCTTTGAAAAGGTTTATATGAGATCATATGCAGATTATAAAGCATCAATTCAAAAAACAAACAAGCCTTTTTTAAAAGCACCTACCATGTGACCAGGCACTATGATAAAAGTTGGGGGTAAAAAAATGGCAAAACACAGTATTTACTCTGAAGTATCCCACACTCTAATGGGAAAGACAACATCCAAATAACTATGTAACAAACGTACTTGGAGGAAGTTCCTAGAGAAGCAGTAGGGATAGGATCAAGAAAGTGGCTAACAGGATTGGGAAGGAATTGGGAGTGCCTATTTTTCCAAGACAACAAGGAAGGAGAAAAGGATAGTAATGATGCTGAGAGGTAGAAAATGATCAATTTTTGGATCACTGAGAAGGTTTTAATCCAAACAAAGTAAGCTGGCTCATTTTTATTAAATCTAGCTTAGAGTTTTGAGGATAAAGGAAGTGAATTGGAGCATTTATTTTTCACTGTGAAATATCATAGAAGGATTTTTGAGCATTCGGGTGGTTTGGTTCTTTAGTTGTTTCAGTCTGACTCTTCATGACCCCGTTTGGGATTTTCTTGGCAAAGATGCTGGAGTGTTTTGTCATTTCCTTCTCTAGCTCATTTTACAGGTGGGGAAACTGAGACAAATAGGGTTAGGTGACTTGTCCAAGATCACACAGATAGTAATTATCTGAGGCTGGATTTGAACTCAGGTCCTCCTACTGCAGGGCATCTGCACCACTGTGAGTAGCTCCTAATAGACATTTGATAAATATTTGTTGACTGATTGGTTGAGCCTGGTAAGTCAATATAAGGTTTGCTCATTTTTTTAAAATTTTAGCATGAACTTAATAATAAGACTAAAATCTGCCTCAAATCTCTCTACCTTCAGAGATCTTTCCTTCATCTCAGTAGCAACACGATTGAAATAAGAAAATATTTCCATAGCTATCATACTTATTGTTTTCTGGTAATTAAATTTAGTTTCAAAAAGAACAGAATTCAGAATTTTAGTAGTGATTATTATGTCCCAAGTTTCATGTTTTATTTCAGTACTTAAATTTCTAGTGTCTATAGTTGAAGTCAAGCATATGATGAAACTTAACCAATTTATTTAATTCTAAAAAAGCATCTGTGACTTTTACTATAGTATGACATGTTTGTTTTATATGCTTTTGAACAAATCTGTTCCTTTTAGAAAATTTTCCCTTTTTTTTTGGTATGTAAGCAGGTACCCCCAAATATTTCAAAGTTTCTATTAGTCATTTTTATCTTCATCTAAATTCTTCTGCCATAATTTTGAAAAAGATCCAATAAACAAGATAAAATTTCATTATTTCATAATGTATTTCAAGCTGTACTTATACTGTGATCATTAGGATACATCTCTTTGGAAGCATATATGAATACCATGAGTTATTCCACAATAATAAGTTGGCAGTAGTTTTTCTAATGGGTTGTTGTTGGGTTGTTTTTTTTTTTTCTTGACAGCCCTCCCACCTTCCTATTATATTACTATTGAAACTGGATAGTGTTCAGTTGGGTTTTTTTTATAAACAAGGGTTAAACTAAGTGAAATCTACTATTGAATTTGTATAGAATAGAGAATTGCATTTTCTAATTTATATTTGGTTCACTTCTTGATATATCAAGGGTACAAGTTCAAAGATTATGCAGGAGTTCAAACTGCTTCAATGACTGCATTATTTTCCAAAATTGTACTCACGGGGGGCGGAGTCAAGATGGCAGAATAAGAAGCAGTACCTCTGATTGGCTCCAGCTTCCACCTTTCCCAACCAATGTAAAAAGGGGACTCTGAACAAACTTTGGAGCTGCAGAACCCACAAAATGAGACAGAGAAGCTAAACTCTGGCTGAGGAAATCCCAGCAGGCCAGCAGGAATTGGCCGACTTTTAGCCCCAGGGCAGGTCTGACCAGCCCCAACTGGAGGGACTCCAGATCAACAGCTGTGGCCATTTCCAGAATTATCAACACATAGATGTGAAGGACAAAGGGAGAGGTCAGTGCAATCTGAACTTTGGGACCCAGTAAGTTGGAGTGCGTGGCTTTTGCCCCCAGGGTGAGAATCTGCTGAGAAGCCTGCACAGCCAGCCCCACATGGCAGCTTCAGCTCCTGGCCTGCAGAGTGTAGGGGATCTAAGTGACCGGTCTGAGGGATAATTGCTCTTGCTTTAACCTGCTTGGATCTGGAATGCAGTCTAGGGTGGAGGTCCTGGGGTGTGTGTCCAGCTTGCCAGAGTGTGTGGAGACCTCAGAGAGGGCACCAATCTAATACCTGCAGCAGCTGAGAAAACCCCAGCTTTTGGGATGAAAGCTCCCCTGTCTGGTGGCAGAGTCATACTGTGGCAAAAAGCCCAGCGGTCAAGTGACTGAGGGGCAACATGACCAGGCAATGGAAACAAAGCAGACAGAAGATTCCAACATTAGACTCCTACTTTGGGGACAAAAAAGAACAAAGCATGGAACAGGAGGAAGACAGTGAAGTAAGAACTCCTGCACCAAAAGCTTCAAAGTTAAATAGAAGTTGGTTACTGGCCATAGAGGACCTGAAGAAGCAGGTAAGAGAAGGGGAGGAAAAATTGGGAAGAGAAATGAGAACGACGCAAGAAAATTATGAAATGAAAGTTAACATCCTGATTGAGGAAAATAATACCTTAAAAAATAGACTACCTCAATTGGCAAAAGAGGCTCAAAAAGGCAATGAGGAGAAGAATGCCTTAAAAAGCCACATTTGCCAGATGAAAAAATAATCCCAAAATCTCACTGAGGAGAATCATTGCTTCAGAATTAGATTGGAGCAAATGGAATCTAATGACTTTATGAGAAATCAAGATGCTGTTAAACAGATTTAAACAAATGAAAAAATAGAAGGCAATGTGAAATATCTCATGTGAAAAACTACTGACCTGGAAAATAGATCCAGGAGAGAGAATTTAAAAAGTATTGGACTACCTGAAAGCCATGATCAAAGTAAGAACCTAGAAATCATCCTCCGGGAAGTTCTCAAATAAAACTGCCTGACGTTTTAGAACCAGCGGTCAGAATAGAGGTTGAAAGAATCCACCAATCACCTCCTGAAAAAGATCCCAAAAAGAAAACTCCTAGGAACATTATAGCCAGGTTCTGGAATTCCCAGGTTAAGGAGAGAATATTACAAGCAGCCAGGAATATTTGAATATTGTGGAAACACCATCAGGATAACCCAGGATCTGGCCGCTTCTACACTGAGGGATTGAAGGGCTTGGAATATGATATTCCGGAGGTTTAAGGAGTTGGGATTAAAACCAAGAATCACCTACCCAGCAAAACTGAGTATCATGTTTCAGGGGAAAATATGGTCATTCATTGGAATAGAGGACTTTCAAGCATTCTTGCTGAAAAAACCAGAGTTGAATAGAAAATTTCACATTCAGATACAAGAAGCATGAGAAGGTAAACAGACAAAAGAAATCATAAGGAACTTATCAAAGTTGAACTATTAACATTCCTACATGGAAAAATAATAATTGTAACTGATGAAACTTTTCTCAGTATGAAAATAGTTGAAGGGATTAGAAATATACATATATATATATATGATTGTATATGGGCATATGAATACATATGTGAATGTGTGTCTATATATTTATAGGTATACATAGCTAGAGGGCACAGGACCAATTTAATAGGAAGGGATGATATTTGAAAGGTGAAATTAAGAGGTGAGAGAGGAATATTATGAGAGGAGATGGGGAGAGACAGAATGGGGTAAACTATCTCATAAAGAAGAGGCAAGGGAAAATGGTTACAATGGAGGGTAAGAATAGGAAGGCAAAAGGCAATGGATCAACTTTATTCTCATTTAATTTGGCTTGGGGAGGGAATGACATACACACTAAATAGGGTATCTCACTCTACAGGAGAGTAGGGGGGGAAGGGGATGAGAGGGGGGATGTTGGAAGGGAGGGCAAGCCGGGGGGGGGGGGAGGGAATATGGAAGCATCTGCTTTTGAAAAGGGATGAGATCAAAGTAGAGAATAGAACAAATGGGAGGTGGGATAGGAGGGAGGGAAATATAGCCAGTCTTTTACAATATATGTACTATGTTATTGTTTTGCATTAGCTACAGATGTACAACCTATACTGAACTGCTTATCTTCCCAGTAAGGGTGGTTGACAAGGGAGGAAGGGAATGAATCTGGAATTCAAAGTTTTAAAATCAAATGTTTAAAAAAAAAAAAAAAAAA
>NW_027187391.1:19433738-19609696 GCF_028583685.1 Petaurus breviceps papuanus
ATATATATATATATATATATATATATATATATATATATATATATACTCTTATTAATACTATTTTTCATGTAATTGGGAAATAAGATATACAGGCACTGGGGCATAGAGATCCACTATTCCCTACTGGAAAAGTCGAAAGGGGTATGGGAGAAAATATGGGAGAGACCATATTGGAGTAGGGGATATCCTGTGGGACTGCTGTTTTGGGGTGGTGGGTAGGGAAAAATGGGAAGAAAATGTGTAACTCAAAATCTGGCGGAAATGAATGATGTAAATCAGAAGTTAATAAAGCATTTGAAAAACGGGAAAAAAAGAAACATTCTGAAGAAAAAAAAACAAAATTGTACTCACACCCACCCCCAAGATGAAATCAGGAAATCTGTGTTTCACTGAAATATATACTTTAAAATAAAATATATTTGAAAAAAATTTCATTGCTATTCTTATAAAATGAACTGTTTTAAAACTGTTTTAAAGTACACACTTTGGATATTGAGCTATCTTTGCATATGATATAAGTTTGGAAGCACAAGTAAAAATGTTTGAGAAGTATGTCAAATGCTGAAGTATATCAATTGGAACTTAATTTTCATTTGAGATGGTCAAAATTTATTCCCAAACTGGGTCTTTTTCTGCCTTTCTTTTCTGTTCTTGAATATCTACATCCTACTCTTTAAAAAATAGCTAATAAATTCAGTATTATAGATCCAGTAACAATATAGATTTCTTTTAATATGTTATTATATTTAGCCTGATTTGGGTAGAGATGCTGGTTGGCATCATAAACCTTAAATATCTTAGAGTCATAAATTTTGAGCTGGAAGGGACTTCAGACATCATCAAGTCCAACTTTCTCATTTTTACAGTTGAGGAAACTGAGGCCAAAAGAGTTAAAATGACTTATCTCTGGTCACACAGGTAGTAAAAGTCTGAATTGACATTTGAACCCAGATCTCCCTGAAGTCTACTGTTATTTTTACTATAGCAATACATTATTAGTTAAAAGCTGAACATGTTCCATGTGTTAAACATCTATTTGGTAAATAAATATGAACCCCCCCCCCCAAATAGCCGTTCTGAAATAGAATGTGCATCAAAGATATGTCTTCCTTAATCTTCAAAAAATGTATATTAAGAAGCAATATTCAAAGAAATTAAGTCAGAATAAGAGGAGTAGGAAGAGATGAAATCATCTGCAGTTTTTCTCCCTATTTATTTTGTTTGAATGCCCCAGTAAAATAATCTCATTTGTGGTGTAGCAATGCTTCTATAGTTCACGTAAATATATTCAGCAGAACAGCATTAGGCTTTATTTAGTGGACTAATTACTTCATTGGTCTAGTGAATAAGTATGTTTTAAATTTACTCATTTCATTTAATTTACTTACCTCATTTAGAAAAAGAGTTAGGTTATTCTAGCAGTGTTTTTAAACACTAGATCTAGCTTCTTTGTTGAGTAGGACCTTCCCTAAAGTGTGGAATGAAGGAAGGAATTGACAAATTTTCCATTTATAAAAGAATGCTTGTTGCAGCCTCTAACTTTTGATAAAATCCCTTAAGAGAAGCTATTAAGGAAACTTGATGACAGTGGTTTTAAAAGGAAAATTTCCATCACCATTTAAAAACTGTTGAGATAGAAAGTGAGAAGTAGATGTAAATGGCTGATTCCTCAACTGGAAAGAGGTTAATTGGGGGGTACCCCAGAGATCAATCCTAGTACTGGTAGTGTTCAGACCATTAATGATTTAGAAGGTGAGGTGAATAGTAAGTTGGAGAAGTTTTGCTGATGTCACCGAATTATTTAGTTTAGTAAAAACCTAAGTAGAATTTGGAAAGAAAGAAATGCAAATAGATTTTCTTAATCTAAAAAGTCCTCTCTCAGCACATTCAGCAAAGTGGTTAATGATTATGTTTGATTTGCCTAGTTTACCCTTGTTAATAGAACCTGTAAATATCTAGGAAAATGCCAGATTCTATCTCTGACTCAGATGTAGAACACTCCTGTTTCTTGGTTTTGTTTTTTCCTGTCTTCGTTAGTCATGCCACCCTGGCCTCTGTTTTTCAAATAGTTCCACTTTTGAGAGGGATTAGAGAGGGATTAGAAGTGGAATTCTGCACCACTCTTAGTTGCACATCTTTTCCTTTGAGATTCTGAACTGTTGTTGGAGAACAAAAGTCCCTCAGTACAGTTCTGCCAGCCCGCGTATTTCCCTTTATGACCTGAATTTGTTGCTTGTAGGTTCAGGAGTAGATTTATATTCATTTATTTGCATACTTACTTGAGAGAGCAGAGAAATATGGAACCATTGGAGCTAATTAATCCAAAGGACTAAGTCTGCCTTCATTCCAACTGATGTCATTGATGTTGGTTATTTCCTAGAATATGGTAGTGATGAGAGAAGCAGGTATCTAAACCACAGATCCTTCATACACTACCCACTGCCATAGCCCCTGTTTGTAGGATTTGGTCCACCTTCTAACTGCCTCTTTGAATTACTGTTGGCCTAATCAAAATTTAACAGCTCACTTAGTTATGAGAATCCTAGAAGCCTCAACATAAGGTTAATTGTTACTTTTGGAAAGCTTTGTTACACAGAAAACATCTATGTAAATATGAAACTTACATAAGTCAATCTTTTATTATGCACCTACTGTGTGACAAGCAGTGCACTAAGGGCTGGTGACACAGAAAAGAGGCAAAACACAATGTTTGACATCAAGGAGCTTATAATATAATGGAAGAGACAACTGTATAAACTAGCTTTCTCCTTGAAAAATAGGAAGCAATTGAGAGTGAAAAGTCACTGGGATTAAAAGAAGCTTGAGAAGGCTTCCTGTATAGGCTAAGATTTTCTTTTGAACTTAAAGGAAGCCAGAGAGGCCAGTAGTCAGGGCAGAAGAGTGAGAGCATTCCAGACATTGGAGGACAACCATAGAAAATGTCTGGAGCAGAGAAATAGTGTCATATGAGGAACAGCAAAAAAGGCATGTTCACTGGATTGAAGAGTACATTACATGGAATAAGGTTTAAGAAAATTGAAAAGATAGGAGAGAACGAATGCCTATGTTTGATTTTGAATGCCAAACAGAAAATTTTGTTTTGATCTTTGAGACAATTGGGTTCCATTGGAGTTTATTGACTAATATCGTCAGAATTTCATTTTAGAAAAATAACTTGGGGGGTGGCTAGGTGGCACAGTGAGTAGAGCACTGGCCCTGCAGTTAGGAGGATCTGAGTTCAAATCCGGCCTCAGACACTTAATACAAAAAGTAGCCTGTGACCTTGGGAAAGTCACTTAACCCCAATTGCCCTCCAAAAATAAAAAAAGGGAAAAAAAATTAACTTTGGTAGAAGAATGGAGGATGTATTTGAGGTAGAGAGAGACTCACAGAAGGTAGATCCACCACATTGCAGTAATCCAAGAATAAGTTAAAGAGAGCTGGAACCAGAGTGCTTCTAGCATCAAAAAAGAGAAAGGGTTGTTCTAGACAGCTGTTGTATATGTGAAATTGATAGACCTTGGTAACAGATTAGACATGGGGTGTGAGAGCTAGTAAAGAATTAAGGATAACACTGGGGGTTCTGAGAGGACAGGGTTGCCCTCTACAGTAATAGAGAAGTGAGGCAGAGAGAAGGGTTTAGGAGAAAAGTTAGTGAGTTCAGTTTTGGACAAGTTCAATTTAAATAAGGAGGAAACATTTTAAAATACTTGAGAACTTAAAATACAGAAGGCAAGGGAAGTATTAAAATAGGATATTTTACATTGTCATCTTTGATAAATTGTTTGCCTCTTTACCCCTGCCACAGTAATCAGGATTATCAAACTAAGAAAGAAAATCATGAATGCATCAAAATAGATGATAGATGGTTTGATCTAAACACTTTTTTATGACCTCAATGGAAACAATATTCAATTAATCTGTATATTGAACCATGTGTATTCTGTAATAACGAATTTTACTTAACCTCAGGTTTGATAGAGTATATATATGCACTGGTAGTCCTCTGGTTACAACCAACTGTGTGTACTTTTTTTTCTTTTTGGCCTTTTGGAGGGCAATTGGGGTTAAGTAACTTGCACAAGGTTACATGGCTAGTTTTTTTGTGTGTGCATGTGTGGGACTCTGGGGTCAGCACTTTACTCACTGTGCCACCTAGCCGTACTTGTATGTACTTGCATGTACTTTTTTTATTGTAGATGAAAGGAATAGGATACCAGCATCGATTATTTAATTTCATTTGTAATATTAGAAAGGATAATTAAAATATTTTCCTTTCAATTCCTCATGTTGTTCTTCTTTCTTCTTTACATCACTTGCCTTTGTTGGTTGTTGTGAATGAGGAATCTGACTTCAGATGCACATTTCATTATTTTCTTAGTATATGTCTACACTGTTTTCTCTTCACAAGTAAATCTAATGGTGGTTTTATCATTTTTAAAATAAGGATCACAGTTCAGATATTTAAATAAACAGGCACACTATCATATGTGATTCTTGTGTATGTATGTACACATGTATATATGTATGTGCATATGCATAACAATCTCTTGTTTAGTCATTTAGAAGAAGAAAGTAACTAGAGCAACATAAATCTTTAAAGACTTTCAACTATGTTTGGTTGGGGGACTGTTTGGCAGAGGATGTATTTGAATTTCATTTTTTGATCTGTCAGCCAGTTAGCTTCAGCACGGTCACACTTAATTTACAGATATTAGAGATAGAAAAGACTTGTTAGATTATGTGATTCATTTCCCCAGAGCCAATTGTAGAGTAAGAAATGAAAGTATAACATAACTCTTAAATATCACCTTGAACTAGAAAACGGTAACAATAATGATTGAGGTAGTGAATGTGCATACTCCTTATAAAATGAGAGATTCAAAGGTTGTAAGCATAAAAGTCATGTAGGAGTAAAAAATTAAAAAAAAATGTGAAATAGCTAATTGTACAGATCATATCCTATTTATAGGATCCAATAAGAGAACAATAAGAATCCTCAGTGGTTTGAACAGCAAGTTGTTTTGTTCACTGCCTTAAAATTTAATGAATTTAACAGGACTGAGCAGAGTAATCCTTTATAACAAACTACTAGAAGCAATAAAAAAAAGTGTAAATAACTTTTACCTCCATTCTGTGTTTTGAAGCCCTGTTATCTCATACCATCTCTCCAGTTACCCAGTAGTTACTCTGGGTATCATAAATCCCATTTGACAGTACTTTGCCAAGTCACACAGCTTAGGAAATAAATTGAATCAAGAGTATAACCCTGTTCTCCTAATTGTTCCATATGTAATGATCAGATTCCTACATATTTTAAAGATACCAAATCACTGTCCCATTTGAATTAAAATGAAGACATAACTGCTTTGCCTAAATGGGCTGATATTCAGCTAACTTTACTGGGACTGTAATGCCATGCATGAACAGCTTTCAAGAAGAATGCTACTGTGACCAGTTTTTAAGGTTTTGATTATACAGTATAGCAAACACTCCATTTATTCCATAACAAATCAAAGCAAAACATTCACAGAAAAGCAAATACAGCTTTCATAATATTATAACTTATCACAGAAAATCACAATATAGTATTCACAACAGCTTATAATTAAAATGGCCACATAGTTTACACCATAGTGGCCACAAAGTTTTGAACAAAGAACAATCATCTCAAAGTACAATAGTCAAAGTCTTCCACCCCTGGGTCACACTATGTTAACTCAATCAGTCACTTATTTAGCAATCAATTACTAAGTATTATTAATCACTAAGTACAATCATTAGAAAATACACAGACCCTCCACCCCTAGGTTACTAGCAAACTACAATTTCATCACTACTCAGTACCCATGGAGAGCTCTTTTCATCTTGACTCCTACCTAAATCCACCAGTCACCTGGATTCAAAGGCAGACAGCTCTCCATGTGAGTCCTGCTCCACACTGAAGTTCACAGGGTCCAGCCCATCTCAAATCCTTCACAATTTCTGTTCCCATGAATTCAAGGCTCAACCAAACCACAAACAAAGTTTTGACATTTGGGTCATGCTTTCTCTTATGCAGAATCACCTTATCCAGCTTGGAGAGGGGGGACCTGAAGAGGGGGGTGCCCTGGGCTCCTCTTCAGAAAAAGCTCCTCCACCACATGTTCTCAGGAAATACTGACTTAGTTCTCAATTCTCATTTCTCTTCTGTAGCTGCTCTGCCTCCATATGCTGGTCCCAAGAAATTGACTGTCCCTTCCTGGGGCTTTTCCTTATATACATACAGCATTAGTTTCCTGTTTCAGTCAACCCCTTCCTGTTAAGTTAGTAACAGGAGACAGGTGTTCATACCTTCTGTTTCCCCAACAGAGGCTTAAAGAATTACTAAGTGCTAAGTACCTGCTACAGTGCCAATACAAAAAGGGGTCTTCAAATTCAAATTACATTACCTTTGCAAGGATGAACAGAAATTTAGGTTCAATTTAGCACTTATTGTCACTCCCTAACAAATTTAGATCTCATCTATATTTCTAGTTTATTTCACATTATTAACTCCTGTGCATTCTACTGTTTATTCTATATATACTGTATATTGGCCACCTTGCTGTTTCTTGAACTGGACATTCATTCTTTCACCCTTGGTCTATGCATAGGCTGTTTCTTTCTCCCAGACACTAATGTCCCTGCCTTCCTTTCCTTGAATGTATTCTTCTCTTAGAATTCTCAATTTCTTTCAAGTCTTGGCACATGTTGTACTTTCTACAGGAAACTTTTCCTAATCCCCCTAATTATTAATGTTCTCTCCCTCCTTAAATTATCTTATATTTAGTAACCTGTTCACATAAGTTATATCTCAAAAAAAAAAAAGCTCTTTGAGGGCAGGCACTGGATTTTGTTTGCTGGTAGTTTAACTTTATATACCATCCACATTGTAGTCACTAAATTTGTTGAATTAATTAAACATGTTGAAAATTGGATAACACAGTTACTTATCCCCTACCTAATTGAGTCATTCTGGTGTTGAAATGGCATAGTCACAGATTGAGTGGGATAATAAACCATCATGAGTATCTGACCAAATGAAGTCTTAATTTAGGGAATAGCTAATCTCAAATTGGGTAAAATTTCTGCCACTGAATCTTTAAATACCCCCTTTTCTATGGATTGATGATAAAACTGGAATACCTTAAAAAGTACTCTTAAACCCATACAATATTTTAAAGTTTATTATAATCACTGAATGTAGAAAAGAAATATTGTTTTTCTTAAAGGATAATATCAGATTACCACAGAAAGTTTGTTATAACGGGTATGTCAATTCATGGTATCTTACACAGCAAGAATTGCCATCTCAATTATACTTCTCTACAGGGGTCTTACTCAGTGAAACAGTTCAACAATGAAGAAATCATCTTTCTCATTTGGAAAGCTTTACAAATATCTAGTTTTCTAAATTGTCAAAATTTTATAATTAAACAGTAAGTTCTATAATGACAACCAAAGGAAATGTGCACACATGTTAGATTATGTGTTGGTTAAGAAAATTTTCCTCTCTTGGTTATGTTTCTGCCTTATAAGGCACAATGTCATGCCTTTAAAATTTCTCGTGTTGGTATTTACCCATATACAAGTCTTTTGGAAGAATGTGACTAAAACATTTTTACTCTCTCCATTGTATTTGTATGGTACTGCATAGTTCTCAGGTATAGCCTAAAAACATAGTAATTCTGCTTGTTCCTGTTTTAGGACTTCAGAGGTGTTGCCAAGAAATGGCAAATGGCTAATTTTCATTCTAATATTCAGTCAGTAACTCCTTTATTCAGTTTCTTGTTGAGTGAGCATCTATTAGTATAACACTGTGCTGACTGTTCTGGGGGATACAAGGTATACACCTTCAAGGAGTTTATAGTCCAGTTGCTGTGAGACAAATGCAAGTATGTAAATACATGTGTATATATTAAAAGTTTTATTAGAACACAGGAAAATATCTATATAAGGAAAAGCCTTCCAGAATTTTATACCTCTTATAAATGAATATTGTTTTGATTGTTTTTATAAGGTAAATAAATGGTGACAAGTTGTTTTGAAATTAATTGGAGAAAAATATCTTCTGTTTTCCCAGATTCTCTATGAATGTTCATCTTTTATAGTTTTAAGAGAAAATTTAGGCACCTGAAATAACTAAAAGATATCATATGGTAGATAATGTCCCATAAACTAAAAAATGTTACTCTGTGTGTGTGTGTGTGTGTGTGTGTGTGTATGTGTGTGTATTTGCCCATAGTTCTTACTGACAAGCAAAGGAACTTACTTTGCATTATTAGGACTTGTGGCTCTATCTCTTTCTCTGTCTCTTTTTCTCTCTGTCTCTCTCTGTGTATGCTTTTGTTTGATAGGCAGCAACTTATGGATTCTTCAAGAAATTCAGATTATAGCAACAACAAAACTATCAAATTCATCTTCTCCCTTAAAGATTTATTTCTCCATCTTAATTTTTAAAATAATTTTATTTATGCTGCAGTAATCATTTTTAGCAATTACATAAAACTTTAAGCTAGTGTAAAATAGGAAGCATCTATCAATTCTGAATGAGATGCATATCAGTACTTTTGGTTGTAAAAATCAGTGATACAAATAATATATTTACCCATACTAATTTTGCCAAGAGAAATTTGTTGGTTTGCTTTAAATTTAAACACTAAAATATGAAAAAAAGAGTAATGTATTTTTTTTTTCAAAAATATCAATCATTCAGGATCAAACCTGGAAGAAAAAAGTTTTGAGTAGCAAATCTAGATCTAACTCAGTTCTCACATTTTATGCATAAGAAAATTTGTTATGGTGGGGCGGCTAGGTGGTGCAGTGAATACAGCACTCGTCCTGGAGTCAGGAAGACCTGAGTTCAAATTCGACCTCAGACACTTAACACAAAAACAAACTGTGTGACCTCGGGCAAGTCACTTAACCCCAAATGTCCCCCAAAAAGCAAAATAAAAATAAAAATTTGTTAGATCTATAGGCAGAACCCTTTTGCTGTTATTATGAACATGATTCACAAACATTTTACTTATTTTTAACTAACTACAAATTAGGAGGGGAGAGAATAAGCAGAGTAGATATCTCTAAATATTGATGACTTTTAAACTGATTAGAGCAAAAAAATGAAAAAAAAACTATTCTTAAAAAACCTTAAATGCCTTATAATGATATTTAGTGTGTGGGTAAACATCTATGCATACTTCAGTAACATCTTAATTTATAGCTGTGTAGTCAATAAATCTGACTGGTCAAGTGGTTAGTGTACTCAGTTCTTAAGAAAATAAAAAGATCATATTTTATTTTAAAATTATTTCCATGCAGAGTGCCTAAAAATGTTACTTAAAGGTGAGTGTTTGAGCTTTCTTGAAAATTCATTTGTTTGGAGCTCTATATTGTTATCTACCTTTTTGAAAATTAACCTTTTTTTGTTTTATATCCTCTAAATTTTTGTGGAAATAGCAAAAAAAATAAGAGAGTTAACACGCAATAATATTTCAGGGAGCTTGATTAACATTCTTTAGGCTTGCAATGACTTTAAATTAGTAAATCTTATTTCAAAAGAAGGTGAATTGGGGCTGCTAGGTGGCGCAGTGAATAGAGCACAGGCCTTGGAGTCAGGAGGACCTGAGTTGAAATTAGGCCTCAGACACTTAACACTTACTAGCCATGTGACCTTGAGCAAGTCATTTAACCTCAATTGCCCTGTCTTCCCCCCTCCAAAAAGAAAAAGGAAAAAAAAGGTGAATTGTTAAAGTTTTAGCAGTTAATTTAGTGTATTTTTACTCAATATAGATTTCTTATGTTAAAATACTCACTGCTTTTTTTTTAGCTTATGCAAATATTTGTAAGGTATATTACATGTCAGGATATTTTATTATGTGGATCCAAAGCAGGCATGTTAACAAGTTAAGCACCAGAATTTTTGTACAAGTCCAGATCATTCTCAAGATGATTTAATTTCTTAAATTCAAGCCCAGTTACGTAGAATTCATAGTAAACTGTTTCTAAGGGGTGTACTCAGGTAGTTTATAATTAATTAACTTGCATATATACCAAAAAATCGTTAAAATAGCCCATTAAAACATTATACATCTTATAGTCCCTTGAAATCATTTACATAAGTACAGTTTGATCAAGATACTTGGGTACCGCCACTGTTTTTGGGCAACCACTCATGTCGAAGAAAAATCAACACAACTTTTCAAACTTCTTTCCCCTGGGAATTTTACCATAGAATAATATTTCTAGTAATATAAAAATGATATTTAGTGATGTTTTGTAAGCTCCACTACTGTGGAAGAAAAGCCAATTTGCACATATATGAAAATGAATAGGAATTCTTTTGTGGGGGGTGGTGAATGGGGGTAGTGAATTCATATTCAGCATCAAAAGCACATTTTAAAAATCTTGCTTATGATTTGTTCCTTTGTATTTGTATTTCACAGTTATTTTTTTTAAATCAGGCATGAATTTTCAAATATTCTGTAGGTGCCATGCATCCATATTCTCTCTGCCAAGTTGAAAAGGTATACAGAACCAACTAGAAACTGTTGTCTTCAGGTATTTGCCTGGATGATTTTTTTAAAGTTTACAATTTAAGGAAATGTGTTCTGCTTTCATTTAGAGAGTGGACAGTAGGCAACAGGAAGACAGAAGTAACCAGAGAAACACACAATGGAGCTTGTAAATTTTAAGTGTAAAAACAGAACAACTCTTCTTAAGCCTATAAAGACTAACATTCTTGTTAGTGAATCTGCTACTATATATGGTATAGTCCTGCTGTCCAGCTATCAATTCGAGCATCTTATCAAGAAATGTACATTAAGAATGCATGTGCCTTTTAGTATTAAATGCTATCTCTTTCCACCTCACCCATGGGAAAGCAGTAGAAAGAAGTGAATTTGATCAACATAGATTTTAATGCCTTCAATGAGATAGGAATCCTGAGGATCCTTTTATTTTTAATAGTAAAACTCTTGTCATTTCTAAAATTCCTTGGTCTATACTAGTTACTATTATGATTAGAAAACAACTTACAAAATAATGTAGATGTTGGAAATAAAAGAGCATGATTGGCAGCAAATGGAAAAATAATCACATAGTAAACAGTAATGACTCTAGTTGCAATTAAAAAATTAATCCTTTAGATCTCTCTGACTAAAAATGAAGTTTTGTTTTTCATTTAATGACACCATCTGTTATACTTTGTAGCCTTAAACAAGATCAATTGCTTGTGAATTAAACTCAGTTTATACACAATAACTCATTTTTAAGCTAGCCTATTGAACAATTTAAAATGCCAAGGATTTCTTTCCCTTATTCTTTGAAAAGAATAGTAATTTCCTCTGATGTATTCCCCATCATCTTCAGTGATTATTTTTCCTTTGTTGCTTTAGGTATAGCTCAGCCTTTTAAAAAGCCATTAGATATCTAACTAGGTTAAATTTGTTACAAGTTAAAATGTGCTATCCATGTGGAAGGGTTAAATAGGTGGTGAACGATGCCCATTTGGTGCTCAGTGAAGCTTTTCTAACTTGCCAGGCCTTACGCTCTGTTGTCATAGCCTTCAAGCACCCGTAGGAACTCCCATGCCACGTAGAGAAATAAGAGTAGTATGATATCTAAATTTAATTTAATTATGTAAAATCTAGATGATCCTTTTCATCAATGTCAAACTTTGAGGGAGACTGAAATTTTACCCACATATCAGCAAAAGGTAATGTACTGAAACTGTAACATTGTCTTACCAAGTCCATGTAGTGGAATTATGTCATGGGTAGGAATACATTTTTGGGTGGAGGAGGGGCAAAGCAAGGTCACACAGCTAGTGTGTCAAGTATCATAGGTGAGATTTGAACTCAGATCCTTCTGATTCCAGGGCCGGGGCTCTAATCACTATGCCATCTAGCCACCCCAAATAGAAATGCTTTTGAGAAAAACGATTATCAATAACCAATGATCTTTTATTTTTTATCCTCATTTTATGATCTCATTCTCTGAAGGATGAACTACTGTTCTTCTTTATCCCAACCCCACCCAGGTGGGGAAGCCATTTATTCTGCTCAGGTTTGTGTGAAGGATAAATTCTTTTTTTTTTTTTTTTATGCTTTATTAACTTCTGATTTACATCATCCATTTCCACCAGATTTTGAGTTATAAATTTTCTCCCCATTTCTCCCCTGCCCACTGCCCCAAAAGAGAAGTCCCACAGGATATCCCCTCCTCCAATCTGATCTCTCCCACATTTTCCCCCATACCCCTTTCCACTTTTCCAGTGGATCTCTATGCCTCAGTGCCTGCACATCCCATTTCCCAATTACATGTAAGATGGTATTAATAACAGTATATATACACACACACACGTATACACACACACATACACACACACACACACACACACATATATATATACGTATTTGAATATTTGATTTCAAAGCTTTCAATTCCAGATTCATTCCCCTCCTTCCCCGTCACCCACCCCTACTGGGAAGATATGCAGTTCAATATAGGTTGCACATGTGTGACTAATGCAAAACAATAACATAGATACATTGTAAAAGACTGACTACACTTCCTTCCCTCCCATCCCACCTCCCACCTGCTCTACTCTCCACTTTGATCCTATCTATTTTCAAAAGTGAGTGCTTTCAACCTCCCTCCCCCCCCCAGTCTACCCTCCCTTCTATCATCCCCCCTCTCATCCCCTTCCTCCCCCCCATTCTCCTGGAGGGTGAGATACCCTATTTAGTGTGTATTTCACTCCCTCCTCAAGCCAAATTCAATGGGAATAAGGTTGACCCATTCCCTTTTGCCTTCCTATTCTTCCCCTCCATTGTAACCATTTTCCCTTGCCTCTTCTGTATGAGATAGTTTACCCCAATCAGTCTCTCCCCATCTCCTCTCGTTATATTCCTCTCACCTCTTAATTTCACCTTTTAAGTATCATTCCTTCCTGTTAAATTGGACCTGTGCCCTCTATCTATGTATACCTGTAAACGTATATACACACATTCACATATGTATTCATATGCCCATATACCCTCATATATATACATATATAATATACATATTTCTAATCCCTTCAACTACTGAGAAAAGTTTCATAAATTACAATTATTGTTTTTCCATGTAGGAATGTTAATAGTTCAACTTTGATAAGTTCCTTATGATTCCTTTTCCCTGTTTACCTTCTCATGCTTCTCTTGCTTCTTGTATCTGAATTTCAAATTTTCTATTAAACTCTGGTTTTTTCAGTAAGAATGCTTGAAAATTCTCTATTCCACTGAATGACCATATTTTCCCCTGAAACATGATACTCAGTTTTGCTGGGTAGGTGACTCTTGGTTTTAATCCCAGCTCCTTTGCCCTCAAGAAAATCATATTCCAAGCCCTTCAGTCCCTCAGTGTAGAAGCTGCCAAATCCTGGGTTATCCTGATTGTGTTTCCACAATATTCAAATTGTTTCTTCTTGGCTGCTTGTAATATTCTCTCCTTAATCTGGGAATTCCAGAACCTGGCTATAATATTCCTAGGAGTTTTCTTTTTGGGATCTTTTTCAGGAGGTGATGAGTGGATTCTTTCAACTTCTATTTTGCCCTCTGGTTCTAAAACTTCAGGGCAGTTTTCTTTGAGAACTTCCTGGAGGATGATTTCTAGGTTCTTACTTTGGTCATGGCTTTCAGGCAGTCCAATAATTTTTAAATTATCTCTCCTGGATCTATTTTCCAGGTCAGTGGTTTTTCCCATGAGATATTTCACATTGCCTTCTATTCTTTCATTGGAATTCTTCTATTCTTTGTTTGGACCTGTTTAACAGGATCTTGATTTCTCAAAAAGTCATTAGCTTCCATTTGCTCCAGTCTAATTCTGAAGCAATGATTCTCCTCATTGAATTTTTGAGATTCTTTTTTCATCAGGCAAATTCGGCTTTTTAAGCCATTCTTCTCCTCATTGCCTTTTTGGGTCTCCTTTGCCATTTGAGTCAGTTTGTTTTTTAAGGTACTATTTTCCTCAGTCAGGCTGTTGACTATCATTTCATAATTTTCTTGCATTGTTCTCATTTCTCTTCCCAATTTTTCCTCCACTTTTCTTATTTGGTTTTAAAAATCTTTCTCAAGGTCCTCTATGTCCTGTAACCAACTTGTATTTTCTTTTGAAGCTTTTGGCGCAGGAGTTCTGACTTCACTGCTTTCCTCCTGTTCCATGATTTGCTCCTTTTTGTCCCCAAAATAGGAGTGTATTGTTGGAATTTTCTGTCTGCTTTGTTTCCTTTGCCTGCTCATTTTGCCACTCACTTACTTGACTTAGGGGCTTTTTGCCACAGTATGACTCTGCCACCAGACAGGGGAGCTTTCATCCCAAACGCTGGGGTTTTCTCAGCTGCTGGAGGTATTAGATGCGTACCATCTCTGAGGTCTCACCAGCTCTGGCAAGCTGGACACACACCCCAGGACCTCCACCCTAGACTGCAATCCAGATCCAAGCAGGTTAAAGCAAGAGTGATTACCCCTCAGACTGGTGTTTGGTCCCCCTACACTCAGCAGGCCAGGAGCTGAAGCGGCCACTTGGCACTGGCTGGCTGTGCAGGCGTCTCATTGGCTTTTCGCCCTGGGAGTAAAAGCCACACACTCCCACTTACTGGTCCCAAAGTCCAGTCTGTACTGACCTCTCACTTTGTCCTTTGTGTCTATGTGTTGATAAATCTGGAAATGACCACAACTGCTGCTGATCTGGAGTCCCTCCAGTTGGGGCTGGTCAGACCCACCCTGGGGCTAAAGCCTCCGTGCAGGGCTGGGCTGGGCTCCCAGCGTGCTGTGCTGGATTCCTGCTGGCTTGCCAGGCTGTCCTCAGTGAGAAGTTAGCTTCTGTGTGTCATTTTGTGGGTTCTGCAGCTCCAAAGTTTGTTTAGAGTCCCCTTTTCACATGGATTGGGGAGGGTGGAAGCTAGAGCTGAGGGAAGGTCCTTCTTCTACTTGGCCATCTTGGCTCCGCCCTTGAAGGATAAATTCTTTAAAAGCTGAAGGTAATTTAGATGTAGATGACATGATCAAAGTTCAGGTCCAGCCACTCATTGCAATATTCATTTTCTCATGAATTGTTAATCAGAGTTGATTGTCACCCTTGGGAACACCCCTCTTCTAATGGGCATATAAGCTGTGAGGTGGTTGCCATGATTGCTCTTTTGTCTAAGAGAACAAGATGGCCAAATGACCATCCTTTTATTAAAATGCTAGCATTACTGATAAAATGACTAAATTACCCCCAAATTGTTTTGTCTCAAACCTTTCTAAATGCCACACTTTATAACATATACTCTGTAAAAAAAAATTTTAACAATAGGGGCAACTAGGTGGCATGGTGGATAGAGCACCGGCCCTAAAATCAGGAGAAGCTGATTCAAATTAGAGCCCAGACATTTGACACTTACTGGCAGTGTGACCTTGGGTAAGTCACCTAACCCCAATTGCCTTGTGCCACCTCCCCCCAAAATAAAAATAAATAAATTTCTAAACAATCTTTTACTTTTTTTTTTAAACCACCACCACCACCACCACCTCCACTTCTCAAAACTACTAGATGCCAATCCAATAAGTTGTTTCCCTTTCTTCAGTCTGCTCTCCTCTCTCTTCTGGAATATCTCTTATATTCCCTTGTTCAGACACTCTCAGAGGCCTAACTCTCAAATTCTGCTTCATAGTAAATTTTCTAAGGTATCTTACTTACTAACATAGGAGGGCAAAGAGTGGGGAATAGAAATTGAGTGAAAAAATGATACATTGTCTCAAATGGTTTTCCCAAATTTGTTACAGTTAACATTAACGGAAATGTTATGGTTACTAGTTAAGTATTTTGAGTAAACTATAGTTTGAAAATAACTGCAAGCAAAATATATGAAGTTTTTCAAGTTGTTTCATTAAGCAGATTTATCTATGGATTTACTGACTGATTATCCTACTATCTTAAAACAATACTTCTTATCCTTCCAGTGATTAAAAATGTTTCATTGGGGTTTGTTGTGTTATTGTTGCTTTAGAGAAGAGATAATTCTTCAGTACAGTTTTACTATAACTACATACTTATCAAGTAAGAGTTAAGGACTCATTTTTTCCTATGTGTGTCATTTTTAAAAAATTTACAAACGAGCTCAGATAATTAATCCTTACAAGATGCCTGTATTAATTACAGCTTGAGACAAGACTCTTTGTCGTTTGGTAATTCATTTTGTCACATTTATCCTGTGTTGACTGCCTCAGCTTGATGCTGATAGGCATGCTGATTCATGCTTGATTGTGCCAGGTAGGTTTTATTCATTTAGAGGAATGAGTATAAAGAGGTCACACCTTACAATCACACTGCCATTTCTATTGCATGTAGGCCATATATCTCCTTTTATTTTAACTCTGAAAAATGTACTGGGATTTTTGCAGCTTAGCTGTACAAATCAATGAAATTTATAATCAAGGGATGTCTAATCTCTAAAGCTAATATAAGAATTCACAGCTATTGATTACATGTGAAGGATATACAAGCTGTTAATCATGCATGAAGGCAGTAGAATAAACACTGTGTCAGAAGGGAATGGACAAATAATTGTCAGTCCTGTAGTTATTATTTGTCTCTTTACTATTCTCCCCAAGCATCTACTTCAGCATACTTGACAGTTACATTTTGCATATTAAAACAAAGTCTTAAATGGAGTATTCTGTCCCCTCATTACCATTGTAAAAAGTCTTAAGTGCAACTGACTTTCCATTTTTTTTAAGCATTCTAATGTGTTTGCTCTCTTACTAAAATATGGAGCCCTTTAAAAATTGGTCCATTGATAGCCTAAGAGGTTATCATAAAGCAAAGGAATGGTCTTAGGATCATGAACAAGAATCATGCTTTTGGAGATGGAACCCCACCATGGTTTATGGTCACTGGGGCCTGTGTTTAACTGATCTGAATACTAAATTACACGTGATAGTACCAGAGAGAAGTTTCACATTAGTTGTGACTGATTTTGATTCATGGACCAGTGTTCTTCAGTACTTACTATATCCCCACTCTAATGACATAAAAAGTAGAAGATATAAACCTGTTGAATCAATCAGTGACACCTAGCTATGTGAACACTTGTAAATCAATTAAATTCATCTATAAAATGGGAACAATAGTTTCATTACAGAGGTGTTATGATGAAATGCCCTGCAAACCTTAAAGTAATATATGAATGGGAATTTTTAGCCTAAAAATGTTTTACACATATATAATGCGTGTTTGTATGTGTGGTGGTGGTGGTTATGTGTGGTGGTGGTTGTTTGTTAATTGTACCTCTGCTAAAGCCAAAAAAAAAAAAAGACTTCTATTTTGATGAGTACTTCCCACATATTTCAATATATTGAATAGAGTGGGGGGAGGAGGAATAATGTTACATATGGGATAGTTGGCCTCAAAGCCATGAAGAACTTGGTCCAATTTCCATTTTGGCTATGTCACCCTGGGCAATTTGCTTAACCTCTCAGTGGTCAATCCAGTTGTCTAAGACATTAAATTACAGAGAAGTTATCAGGTTGCATTGATAGAAGGAGTTCTCTCACATGAAAATTACTATTTGTGTACCTATGATGAACTCTTTCCACATTTGCAAGTTAGTGCTTTCTGATTGTAAATCCTTGAACGTCATAGTCTCTGGAGACCAAAAGAGCAATGGAGAGTTGCATTTCCAATAATAGTCTAAGCACAAAACGTTGACATAAGGGATATTATTATTATTACTAGTATTAGTGATGGTTAACACATAGAAAGCACCTTGAAATACGATTTTGGAAAAGGGGGTGGGATAACCATGTGGGGTGAGTGAGGCATAACAGAGGCATTCTAGAGTTAAAAGAAGTTCCCTAGTCTTTGTATAGAGCTACTGAGGGAAAGGTTATCATCTGTACCAATGGAGAGAAAGTAAGATTGAAGTTAAAAAAACAACAATTGTCTTTATATGATGTGGGGAAAGGTATATCTTTTTAAAATAATATTTTATTTTTCCTCAGTTACAGTAAAAAAAAAACCAAATTATCATCAATATTATTAGCTTTGTTCTTTTAATTGTCAGTTCTAAATTCTATCCTCCCCTCTCCCCCAAGATAAGAAATATGATATAGGTTATATATGTGCAATCATATAAAACATTTCCTTATTAGTTATTTTATGCAAGAAGACTAAGAAAGAAAAAAAAGAAAGAAGGAAAAATTGAAAAATAGTGTGGTTCACTCTGTATTCAGATATCACTTCTTCCTCTATAGGTGGATGGCATGCTTTATCATGAGTCCTTTGGGATTGTCTTGGATCATTGTATTGCTGAGAACAGCAAAGTCATTCACAGTTGTTCATCATATAATATTGCTGTTACTGTGTACAATGTTCTCCTGCTTTTGCTCACTTGATTTTATATCAGTTTGCATACATGGTTGTTCTTTTTTTTCTGAAACCATCCTGCTTGTCTTTCTCACAGCACAAGAATATGCCATTCCAATTATATACTACAACGTGTTCAGCCATTCCCCAATTAATGGACAATCCCTCTATTTCCAATTCTTAGCCACCACAAAAAAAAAAAAAAAAACTGCTATCAATATTTTTGAACAAATGGGTTATTTTCCTTTTTTTATCCCTTTGTCATATAGACTTGGCAGTGGTATTGCTGGATCAAAGAGAATACGGTTTTATAGCCCTTTGGATGGAGTTCCAAATTGCTCTCCAGAATGGTTTCATCAGTTCACAAATCCACCAACAGTGCATTAATGTCCCAGTTTTCACTCCACATTCCATCTAACATTTATCATTTTTTTATCTGTCATATTCACTAATCATATATGTATGAGATGGTACCTCAGTGTTGTTTTAATTTGCATTTTTCAAATCAGTTCTGATTTAGAGAATTTTTTCATAAAATCATAGATAGTTTTGATTTCTTCCTCTGAAAACTGACTGTTCTTATCCTTTGACCATTTATCAATTGAAAAATTACTTGTATTCTTATAAATTTGACTCAGTTCTTTATATATTTGAGAAATGAGGCCTTAACTGGGCAGAAGTTTTCTGCTTTCCTTCGAATTTTTGTGAAAAAAACTTTTAAAATTATATATAATCAAAATTATCAATTTTATGTTTCATAATGTACTCTATAGCTTGTTTGGTCCTAATTTTTTTCCTTTTCTATAGTCCTGACAAGTAAACTATTCCCTACTCTCCTAATTTGCGTATGGCATCATAATTTAGGTATAAATTATATACCCATTTTTACCTTATCTTGGTATATGGTGTGAGAAGTTGGTCTATATCTAGCTTCTGCTGTACTGTTTTTGAGCAGTTTTTGTCAAATAATGAGGGTTTTTTTTTTTATACCAAAGGCTTAGATCTTTGGGCTTATAAAATACTAGTTTACTATGGTCATTTACTACAAGGTATTGTAGTAATAGCTAATCTATTCCATTGATCTACCACTCTCTTTCTTAGCTAGTACCATATTGTTTTGATAATTACCAGTTTATAACACAAATTGAGGTCTGGTATAGCTAGGCCACCTTCCTTAACTTTTTTTTTTCCACTGACTCCTTCATGTTCTTGACCTTGGTCTTTTTTGTTCTTTGAGAAAATAATAAAAATTAACTGTCCTAACTTCCAAAAAAGATTTGGTCTTTATTTACATACAGATTGCATATGCTTATTTGTAAACTTTATTGCTTTATATACATGTTATTATTTTAGTAATATATACTTAGTATGGCAATTTTTATTACTTTGATAGTAAGTTTAATAGAAGTCTATAAGAGTATATATATGTGTGTGTGTGTGTGTGTGTGTGTGTGTGTATTTGCTTTTTGGAGGCGGGTAGGTAGGGCAATTGAGGTTAATTGACTTGCACAAGGTCACATGACTAGTTTTTGTGTTAAGTGTCTGAGGACAGATTTGAACTCAGGTCCTCCTGACTACAGGACCAGTTTTCTATTCACTGTGCCACCTAGTCACCCCTATAAGAATATATTTACTGAATGGCTCATGCTTAATAGATTATCAATTAGTATTTCAAATAAGAAACCAAACTATTATATGCTAATCATTGGAGATACAAAGGAAGACAAAAGACAGTTCTTGCCCTCAAAGAGCTCAGAATCTAAGGGGAGGGACAGCGTGCAAATAACTATACTATCTACAGGATAATTGGGAAATAATCCATTTTAGTAGAGAAATCTGTGACTCAGTTTTGATCACATCACAATTATACATAAATTTGATATGATGACTATTTAGTTTAGTTTAATACTACTTGGTTCTAAAGAGGTCACCATGTTTAACTTAATCTCTATTCAGCCTTGGCGAGAGAAGTTTCATAGATGTGAACTATATTCCTCGTTCCTATGATAGAGTGTTGGATTTAGAGTCAGGCAGACTTGATTCAGAGGATGCTGGAGGTACTTTAGCTGTGGGACTCTGGGCAAATCATTTAACTTCTGTCTACCTCAGTTTCCTCAACTGTAAAATGAAGATAACAATAGTACCCACCTCCCAGTGTTGTTGGCAGGATTAAATGAGATCATATTCATAGAGTACTTTAGCAGAGTACCTGATACATAGGGGGCACTGAATAAACACATGTTACCTTCTCCTTCTTAGTTCATCAGACTAACTTGTGTCATACAGCTGTCGGTAAGAGTAGAGTTAATCCAGTAACCAAGGGAAAAACCATATAAACTATTGCCATGAGTGAGTCAGTGGGACATTGTTCAAGTATATCATCATATTTTTTTTTCTGAATGATTGAATGAATTTATCAGAGATGCATTAGAATATAAATCTAAATGCTTATTATTTTAATTAAGTTTTGAACCTAACATATAGTATAGTTCCTAGGTCCTTTTTGTTTTTCTTTAACCCAAGGAAAAAGAAACATTAGAACATGATTAGACGTATATCACTTTTCCCTCTCAAAACAAAGGTAATAACAATCCTCTTTAAATTTTCTGTTGATACTTAAGAATTTGGCTTCTAAAAATCAAAGAAGTTTTAGACTTATTCCCAACACCAACTTTAATTTTGATTCTATATGTTGTACAAAAAAAAAATTCTATTCTTAGCTTTTTAGTGATATAGACTAGTTGTTCTGAGTTTTGAAAATATTCCACATGCTGTTACCAAAAATTTTAAAGAGAAATACAGCCTATAGTGTACAGATGAGTTTGGTTATTCATCTCTCTATTTCTCTAATATGAGTTTTGACGCTATACTTTTTTCTTTTGTTTTCAGTCAAATAAAGACAGATATGCATGGAAAAATTTATTTTTATCTTTTTAAAATTTACTTATTTTTAGTTTTCAATACTCACTTCCATAAGATTTTGAATTTTAAATTTCCTCCCACTTACTCACCTCCCCCTCCCCAAGATGGCATGCAATCTTATAGAGGCTCTATGTATACATTCATATTAAACATTTTCACATTAGTCATGCTGTAAAGAAAAATTAGAACCACTGGGAGGAACCAAAAGAAAAAAGAAACAGGAAAAAAAAAAGAAGGCAAATAGTATGTTTCGATCTACATTGAGACTCCACAGTTCTTTTTCTGGATGTGGATAGCATTTTTCATCTTTTGGAGTTGTCTTAGAACTTTGCATTGCTGAGAAAATCTAGGTCTATCAGTTAGTCATCACACAATGTGGCTGCTACTGTGTACAATAACAATTTATTTTTAAACAATTTCTACCATGAATCCTCATTTCAAACAAGCCATATACACTACTATTAAAGCTGAATTTCAGAAGGTCCGTTGGTGATTATGTAACTCCTGAGCACATTTATTTTCACACACACTCAACATGAGTTGTTGCTTATTGTTGTTGGTTTAAAAATTGGGCTTAAAATAGATCGAAGCATCTTAAAAACGTCCCAAGTGCCCTTTTTTTCTTGGAACTTTATTTCTGGTGCTAAAATATTGAGCCAGGTTTTCCATCAATGGTTTATTTTCTGCCATCACTTGATTATTGTTTATTATTTAAGAAATTCTTTTAACCAAGTATAACTAAATCTTCTAGTTTTCTTGGTATTAGGGATAGTCTAATTTTTTTTTTTTTGGAGGGGAGAAGGCAGGGCAGTTGGGGTTAAGTGACTTGCCCGAGGTCACATAACTAGTAAGTGGTAATTGTCTGAGGCCGGATTTGAACTTAGGTCCTCCTGACTCCAGGGCTGGTGGTCTATTCACTGCTCCCCCTAGTTGTCCCAGATAGTCTAAGTCTCTATCATTTTAGTATTATCTTACAATTTAGACAGCATGATGCTAGACTACAAAGATGTTTTTCTATTTTATGTTTAATGAGTTTGAATGTTTCTTCCAGGGAGCCAGAAGAATGTTGAACCATGTGGTCCTTACATGTCCCTGGGATTCAGACATATCATATCAATAATGTAGTTTGTCAGGCTACCAAAGAAGGAAATGTGTATCATATTATCACTCCTAGACTTTAGACCTCCCTTATTGTCCAGGCCTAATAAAGATACCTGAGGAAGTTATAGTTAACTCATTTTGACCTGTAAAATAAAAATGAAATTATTTTTGACAAAAGTAGTAATATCGTGATTGTAAAAGGAAGGTGGGTGGGTGGAAAACACACATGAAGTCAATCTTATGGATCACAAAGGAACAGTAACCATTTCCTGATAGAGATGATGGTTCAGACAAATAGATGATTGATAGATAGACAGACAGACAGACAGACAGATAGATAGATAGATAGAGACAGACAGACAGACAGATAGATATAAAACTGATACATCAGTAGATGACAGATATGCAAAGAGGTCACAGATAGGTGACAAATAATAGTCAGGTTAACATCTATCACATAGGTATCTATATTATATTATTATTGCCAATGTGGGGACTTATTTTGTCTAATTATGCTTACTTTTTTCCATTTGAGGTTTGGTGGCAGGAAGAAAGGAAAGAAGATTTTTGTAAATTGAAAACAATGTTAATAGAAAAAAAGGAACATCTGAAGGAAAAGGAATAAATCTGTGACTTTAAGAAGGAAGCAACTTGCCCTTGCTCCCTACATGTGTTGTTTAACTCTTTTTTTTTTTGAAAGGTTATGTTTGGTACTGATATTTTCCCAGTGTTTTCCACTGACAAATACTTTGTCTAGCTTTCAGATGCTTCACCTTCTATTTATTTAGATAAATAGAATGGAAATTGTGCATTGGGGTCTAGCTCTCAGATTTCAGAGGAAGCAGCAGTCCCTTCACAAAGCTCTTGTCATGCTCCAGTGTTCAGAGTTTGTGTACATCTTGGACAAAATCTTGCTCTTTTTTTTTTCACAAGCTTTGGGACATCTCCTATTTTTCTCTGATTGACAGTTGGATAATAAGTTTTATCATTAAAAAACAGTTCTAGGGAAATACAAGCTTTGCCTTCAGTTCCCCTGTCGATGGCAAAGCTTTTGTTTTCACAACTCTTTTCAGAATAACTAGAGATTATCTCTCCAAAAGAGGTGCTGATATTGACCTGTCCTGTCACGTGTTGCTTAACAAGTGCCAGAGAAATTGAATCCTACTTTATCTGTTTTCTAGTGTCACTTATTGAATCTTCCTGCTGTTGAGAGGTAGCTAGGGGTCAACAGATTCTGTCTCTTCCTCTCATCCATCCCTCCATTAACCTTGACAGAATTACAAAAGTGGTTCTTCGTTTTATTTTACGAAGTAGGGTGAAATCTTTCTGATTCTTGTACTTCAAGTGGAGCACCTTAAGTATGGAATATTTTTCTGGACATTGTTTCATGTTGGAAATGAAGCCTGTTAGACATGTGTTCATTTTTGTTTTCACACCTATAAATATATATGTTTGTGTACATGTATGTCCATATTTATATGTATGTATGTGTGTTTGTATATGCATTCTTTTTTTCTGTTCATGTCACACAGGTGCTTTATTGAGCTTGGGGGAAGAACTGAATATATAGTCTATTAGTTTAGGTGTCCGTGGTTGGTAGATATTGTAGATAAGACATGTTCCATGCTCTCATGAAGATCATAGTTATCTCCATCTATCTATCTGTCTGTCTGTCTGTCTATCATCTATCTATCTATCTGTCTGTCTGTCTGTCTATCATCTATCTATCTATCTGTCTGTCTGTCTATCATCTATCTATCTATCTGTCTGACTGTCTGTCTATCATCTATCTGTCTGTCTATCTATCATCTATCTATCTGTCTGTCTGTCTGTCTATCATCTATCTGTCTGTCTGTCTGTCTATCATCTATCTATCTATCTATCTGTCTGTCTATCTATCATCTATCTATCTGTCTGTCTGTCTATCATCTATCTATCTGTCTGTCTGTCTGTCTATCATCTATCTGTCTGTCTATCTATCATCTATCTATCTGTCTGTCTATCTATCTATCTATCTATCTATCTATCTATCTATCTATCTATCTATCTATCAATGTCTATATCTACCTACCTACCAATCTATCTATAATCTACCTGCCTATCTATACATATTCATATGCCTATGCATGTATATATGTACATACACTCACACACACGAGCAGCTATGTGGTGGAGTGTGTAGAGTGCCAGGCCTGGAGTCAAAAAGACTTATCTTCCTGAGTTCAAAACTGGTCTCAGACACATGCTAGCTCTGTGACCCTGGGCAAGTCACTTCACCCTGTTTCCCTATTTCCTCATCTATAAAATGAACTAGAGAATGAAATGACAAATTACTCCTGTACCTTTTCCAAGCAAACCCCAAATAAGGTCACAAAAAAGTCAAACATAACTAAAAAGTGATTGAAAACACATATACATACATACATGCATACACGTAACTTCCCTGCATATGGAAGGTATCAAATCCAATTAAACACCTAGGGCATAGCATCAAGTTTTACCAGAAGCATTGTGCATGTGGATAGAGGATTGATCTCTTATTCAGGAGGATTGGGTTCAAGTTCTGTCACTATCCTCCAATAATTGGGGCACCAGGAAAAAGCCATTTAATCTCCCAGATTTTCAGACAAATTAGAGAGAGATTGCTAATTTGAATTGAATTTCCACTTGGGGAATTGCCCCCAGGGCTGACCTCATATATCAAGATGAAAAATATAAAAATGTATACAACACCTGGCAATAAGACAAAAACAGAAATGCCTGTTCAAGGAACTTAGATTTTACTAATAAGGATATGTAGACCATTAACTAAATGCAAGTGTACATAGACTAATATGCAAAGTAAAGTGTAATGGGCTCAAAGAAGAGGTTCAGATCTAAATTAGAAAATACCAGCTCATTGTGCAGTAGAAAGAGTTTGATTGATTTAGAGACATTAGAGACCTGGGTTTTTAATCCTAGTTTGCACACTGACTAGCTCTGTTAACTCTGGACAAATGACTTAACCTGTCTCATCCTTTATGGAGGAACCTTTTCAAAATGATAAATTGACCAAATATTTAACTCATTTCACTATCTTGTATCGTTTGTGAGTAGTTTTAGGATGAGTTATGCTTTCTATAATGCTGATAAAATCCAATATCTTTAACTCATACCTCTCCTAACATGTTATAAAATCATAAATCTGCATGTACAAGTTAGGCCATCAAGTCCAACCACCTCATTTTAAATATCAGGAGACTAAGACTTAAGGAAGTAAAATGACTTTCCTAAGGTCTTACCTTGAAGAGCCTAAAAGCTAGCCAGGTCCTCTGACTTCAAAATCAGTACTTCTTTGAATCCTTATTTTCTCATTATAAAATGGTGAGAATAACAAAATATGACATTTTCAATTCAGGAAACATTTATCAAATACTCTCTATGTACCAAGCACTGTGCTAAGCACTGGAGATACAAATAAAAAGAAATACAGTTTCTGCCCTCAAGTATCTCACAATCTACTGGGGAGGGAGAAGGGAGAGGGCCAGAACACAAAAGGAAGCTGGAAAGTTGAGGTTGATGGGAGAGGCAGGGAACAGAGTGGGGGGCTGGGGAATCATGTTCTTTGCATTTCAAACCACACAGAGCTCCAGATATAAAATGGAGATTTAGATGGAAGAGTCCAAATTCAGCCACCCATAAAGGAAACCCTTGAGAGGAGTTTAATGCTAGACCCTTCGGTCTTTCACTCCGGTAAGAGGGACTGAGGAAGTTGGGAGGGTTTTGAATGTGCAAAACTTAGGTGAACTTCATTGATTATGAGATCTCAAATGATCAACATATCCTGGGATGGGCATAATGTTCCTTGGAGTTCAAACCAGGCAGAACTACAGATAGAAAGGGACACTTAGCTGGGACAGTCCCAGGTCAAGCTTTCTTTAAAGGGAAAAAGAAAATTGCTGCTGTTCAGTTGTGTCTGACTCTTCCTGACCCCATTTGAGGTTTTGTTGGCAGATATTGGAGTGATTTACCCTTTCCTTCTCCAGTTAATTTTACAGATGAGGAAACCGAGGCAAAAAGGGTTAAGTGACTTGACCAGGGTCATAAAGTTAGTAAGTGTTTTAAGTCACATTTGAACTCAGATCTTCCTGACTTCCAGCAGTGTGCTACCTAGCTGTCCCAAGGAAAACTTTGGGAGGAGGTTAGTGCTCTATACCCTCCAGTTTTCTAATCTGAGCAGGGGGGAGCCGAAGGGATTTGGGAATATGTTGAGAATCCAACACTGAGTTAAATAGCAAGATGACAAGATTTCAATGTATCAGGTAGTTTTATAGTACTTTAATATTTATATAAAATTTTACCTGTATTATTTCATTTGATTCTTATTAAAAGAACTATAGCTTGGGAAACTACAACTAATTTTATCCCCATTTTGCAGGTTATAAAACTGATTATCAGAATGCATCATATTCACACTGCTAGTAAATGGAAAAAGTAGTTCTAGCTCCCTCCTAACTCAAAGATCAGTATGGCTCCTTATACATAATTGCTTCTTTTTAATACCTGCACTATAGGGAATTAAAAATATGGGTCCGGATCTTGAGAGTTGTTGTCTTCAAATTTTCTTTTCCTCTCACATTAAAAAAAATATCCCAATATATACAGTTATATGTTTATAGGGAATATATTTTGTACTGTATTCATAATTCAATGTATTGTAATTTTAAATTAATGCACTTTTAAAAAGAATGAAATTGGGGCAACTAAGTGGCATAGTGAATAGAGCACCAGCCCTGGAGTCAGGAAGACCTGGGTTCGGATTTGACCTCAGACACTTAACACAAAAAAATAGCCATGTAACCTTGGGCAAGTCACAACCCCAATTGCCCTTCAAAAAGCGCAAAAAAAAAAAAAATGAATGAAAAAAAAATTTGATCCTAGCCACCTAAACTTTATTGAATAGGACATAATATGGGAAGGCTTGAGCTGTGTAAATATATCAATTTTATTGATGATTTGGAATGGGAAGTAACTTGGGTCTGTGAGATCAATTAGAGGGCTATTGTAATAGTCCAGGTGAGGGATGATGAAGTTCTGAATCACAGTGGTTATTGTATGAGTGAAAAGAAGGAATAGGATGCTGGAGATAGTGATACACCTTCTTGGGTTCATGGGGTGAGTGAGACTGAAGAATTGAAGATGACACCTATTTGTGAATATTTGTGTCTAGAAGGACTTTGGTAAGATTAAAGAAATTTGGAGGAGGTGTAATTCTGAAGAAAAAGATAATATGATGAGATCTGTGACATAGGTTATAGTCTATCCATGTCTAAAGCTTGGGCTCTTAGTCATGAATTGTGAAGCATAATTTACCCCCAGAAGATTCCCTAACAGAACCATAAGGTCACCTGACTCAGAGACTCAGAAGTCATCAGAGAGGGCATACCAGGGATAGAGATACCTGTGCCAAGGCATTGCAATGGGAGTTAGAGGAAATAACAAGGAAGCCACTTTCTCTGAACCCTAGAGTGTATAAGTTGTAGTAATGTAAAATAAATCTGAAAGAGGTTTAAATGCCAGATTTTGTATTTTATCCTAGAGGTAATAGGGAACTTCAGAAAATCCTTGAACTGAGGCAGCTAGGTGGCTCAGTGAATAGGGCACCGGATAGAGTCAGGATGACCCGAGTTCAAATCTGGCCTCAGACACTTAACACTTACTAGCTATGTGACCTTAGTCAAGTCATTTAACCCCAAGTGCCCATGCGCCTTCCAAAAAAGAAAATCCTTGAACAGAGGAGTGACATGGTCATTTATGCACATTATGACCATCAGTTTGTCAGTTGGCGTGAAGAATGGATTGGAGTAAAGAGAGATTTGTGGTGGGTGATTATTTTGAAGTTTTCTGTTCAAGAGGGAAGAGTGATTTGAGTGATGTGGAAGTGGAATGGTTAAAATCTGGTAATTGAATATTGAGGCCTGAAGAAGAATAAATAGTCACGGTTTACTTCGAAGTTTTATTTGTTAACCTTTATGACTGGAAGGAGAAGGGAGCTCTCAATAGAATAAGGGAATTTAGAAGGTTTGGATTTAAGAGACACTACATCAGCAGTAGCAGCATTTATGTGATACTTTAAGGTTTATAGAACACTTTTATATATGTTATCTCATCTGATATATAAGACCATATCCTTCTGACCATTTTCCTTTATTCATTTTATATGTAACAAGTGCAAAAAGTCAACATCCTACCATCTCTTCCTCTACTTGTATTCCTATTCAGATAAACCATTCTTGATGTATATTGATTACTCAAGGGAAGGATAGTCCCTTACTATGGAAAGATGATGAGTCCCAATTATGACCCAAACAAACATAAAGCATAAGTCAAGGGTAATCACCATCACCATTCTTGAAAATGTCTAAATCCAAGATAAACTTGAAAACTGGATATAAGATCAAAGATTCTGACTAGCGGGTCATTATAGGATCAGGAAGTAAAAAAGTTAACATTTTATCAGATTCAACCCATCCCTTCAAAACTGATCTCTTTCGGGTTCCTTCTTAAATTCTCTCTTCATTCCTTTCCTGAATGAAGACAAGTTGCATCGGATAGACAGCTCCATCAAGTGACATTGTCCCAGACACCATCCTTCCCTTAACCCATTACATCATGCCATGCATTGACCAAGCTGCTCCTGCTTGATTGCATTACAGTACCTTTTCCTCTCAGAACAACAACAACAAAAAAATAACTTGAAATTAATATACTTAGACTACTTTGTGTGATGTTTTATTTGTATATTTTGATAAATTAGAGCAGATATTCCCACACTTATTTGGCCTACCACCTTCTTTAAAAAAAAAAATTACTCAGCACCTCCCCTGCCCAGAAATCTTTCTTTAACAGGTTTTTTTAAATTTTCATCATTTCAAAAAATAAAATATTTTTCAAAAACTGATACATCTAAAATTTAATAACTAATTAAAAATATGCAAGGTTTTCCTGCATTGAAATTTTGATGACACAATATTGTGTCATGTAACCATATAGTATTATATTGTAAACAAGTCATTACAAGTACATATTCCTGCTGCTGCATGCTGGATTTCCCAAAAATGTATGACAGGTTCATCTGCCAACACTTGCTTGTTAATACCTGTCTGCAGACTTGAATGCTGATCTGTTATAACTTGCATTTTGTGTGTTTATTTGGAAAATAATGTAATCACTATAACTTTAATGCTGTTATACAACAGATGAAACAGACAAATGCTTTTTCAAAATTTTCTTATCTTTACTTATGCTTCCACTGCCCCCCTTATTTTTTATTCAATACCCTCCCCTCAATTGCCACTGAAGCTACTACTATTTTATTTTATTTTATTTTATTTGCCCTCTAGTTCTAGAATTTTAGGACAATTTGCTCAATAATTTCTTGAAGCATAGTAGCTAGGCTTTTTTTTTTTGTCATAACTTCCAGGCAATCTGAAAATTGGCAAAATTGGCATAATTGACTTAAAATATGTTTTCCAAATCTAATATTATTTTTCCAATCATGTTTCACATTATCTTCTCTCCTTTTTTCATTCTGTTGATTTCTTCATGTTTTGTGAAGACATTAACTTCCCCTTGCCCAATTGTCATTTTTAAGAAGTTATTTTTTCCAGTAAATTTTAAGATATTTTTTCCATTAGTTTCTTGATTTTCTAACCTTGCTCTTTTTTTCTTTTTCCAATTTTTCTTTAACTGCTTTCATATGAATTTTAAAGTCCTTTTTAAGATCTTCCAAAAACTCTTTGGGCTTGTGACCATTTTATATTTTTCTTTGAATCTTTACAAGAAGGTCTTTTATCTCTTAACTTGAACCCTGATCTTCTCTATCACCATAGTAGCTATGTTTGCTTAGATTCTTTCTTTATTTTTTTTACTGTTAGAGTTGGGCTCTGTTCCTGCAGAGTGGGAGATGATGTCTTAGACTTCAGGTTTTTCATGCTATTGTTTTCTGAGCTCTCTCTGATGGCTTTTAACCTCTTTGTTCTTCCAGTGTTCAATAATCCAAGTCCAGTTGTGGTCACTGCACCCAGCACTCATGCCTTGGCCTATGAATGACCTCTGGTACTCCTCTCTACACTTGAACTGGGACCATTGCTGTTGCAAACTCTTGCTCCCTGTAGTTCCTCATGTAGCTGAAAATATCAATTTACCCTTCTTCCTTGTAACCGAAATCAGGGACTGAGCTTTCCTGCAAATGATCACAACCAACAAGATCCGAGCTGTCTGAGACCACACTCACTGCTCACTCCTCCTCACCCATAGCCATAACCCAGGATCCCATATGGTCAACACACCTGGCCCCTGAGTCCAAAATCAACACAGGGTCCCCACAATCTTTCCTTGATCACCTTCCCAAGACCCACCATTGTCTGTGGGACTTTGCATTTTCCACTTCTAACTTCTTTCGCTTCTTTTAAGAGTCAGCTTAAATTCCAACGTCTTCAGGAATCCTTTCTTGGTCTCCACTCTAACCCCACTGCCTGCTAGTACAGTCACTCAGATTACCCTCCACATACTATATGTACACACACACACATACATATCTATATCTTCTATGTACATCACTATTTCCGTGTTGTCTCCTGAATCAGATTATGAGCTTCCTGGGAGCATGCAGTTTATTTTTTCTCTTTGTATCCCCAGTGCTTAGTATGCAATAAGCCCTTTAAAGGGTTTTAAAACTGCCTTAAGATTTGTAATAAAATTTCTTAATATAAAAATAGCCTTAATTGAAATATTTACATATAATTAATTGTGAGTTCAGATTAAGATTAATACTTTTTCTAATCTAAATCAAAATCTTTACAGTATTTCCTCTCTCCATTTTATATGTAACTAGATAGCATATACCTCTTGTTGATACTTAGGAATACACATCTTGCCTGTGCAGAAAGGTCTCATGCAATGTGTTTCATGTCCAGTTTTGATATGATTAAGGAAATTAATATGTAACAGACCAGGGAGAACAAAAGAGAGAAATGAATTTGCTGTTCACTTTTCAAAGGGGAAAATGACAGTTATTTTAAGCGGTTATAACAGGTGTAAAAGCTCTAGATTATAAACACCTCGATAAAATTATTTCAATGGTAAATTTGCCCTGTCTCCTTTTTCTGAACTAATATTCCCTCCCACCATCTTTGTCCTCTTAGTCTAAATTATATTCAGAATTTCCACAGCTTTATTCTGACCAACTTAAGCATAGTATGAATTTCTCTAGTCATTTCTGCATTTTCACAGAGATTGCAATGGGTTGTTTTGTTGCTGAACAGAATCACAGAATTCTGAGAATTGGAAGGCTCTTCAGCTCCCATCTAGTACAATCAATATGTAAAAGGAATTTCTTTTATAGCATTACTAAAAAGTGACAAGTCACCTCATGACCCAAAATGGTGTATTAGAAATTGTTGTACTCAAACTCTGTCTTGCTAATAACTCTGTGACCTGAACAAATTAATATTTTTGAGCCTTAATTTTCTCAATATAAATTGGAAATAATTCATATTTTCTTACTTTCTGTATTGTGAGGTACTGCTTTGTAATTTTTTTTATACATACACATACATGGTACACAGTGTCACATAATATATGATTATATTATATGTAATAACATTACATGTATAACCATGGAAAGCCAGGCACAGTAGTAAAATGTTGATAAAGCTGTGACTTTAGTTCAATCATTCTGGATAACAGAATTATGGAGAAAAATGATCGTCTCTGGTGTACCCTTTGACCTAGTGACCCTACTACTAGGTATATACGTCAGAAAATTAGATAGAAATAAAGTAAAAAATGTGTGAAAATATTGATATTGACACTTTCTGCATCAAAGAACTAGAAACAAAAGAGCTACTCTTTAGAGAATGGATAAACAAATTGTGATAAATGAATATAATGTAATATTATCATGCTGTAAGAAATGATGGATATGAGGAATTTAAAGAAATGAGAGATAGTTTGGATGAACTGATGCAGAGTGAACTAAGCAGAGCCAGAAGAACAATGACTATTCTAGCACTAATAAAAGATCTCTCCATGGAAGTAGGGCTCATAAGTAACAAGGGTAAAAAAAAAGTACAGGAGAAAGAATAAGGAATCACCTTATTCTTCTTTCAGCATAGAAGCAGGGGACTTTGAAGACAGAATGTTACATGTATTGTTAGACACAGTCATGATATTTGTTGATGGTTTCTATTTAACCATTTTTCTTTGTTTGAAAGATTCATTGTGGGGGAAGGTGGTGTATATATAAATGTATATAGAATGTATACAAATAAAATTTTATACATTATGTATACTCTCCATATACTATCTATATGAAAATAATTGTAAAAATAAAAGGAACTAATAAAACTTATTTTCAAAAAGAGAAAGTAAAACTTTTTGCTTTTAAACAGGATTTTCAAGTAACCATAAATCCCTGTAAAATCATTTGCTAGCTATTACCCCTCAAATGCATACCTTTAGCAAAATCAAAATGAAATCAGCTGTTAATGAATACGTGATTTTGTGTTACTTTCCTTGTCTAAAATGTAGGCAACTAGATAGGTCAGTGGACAAAGGACTAGGCCTCTAGAGTCAGGATGAATTAAGAGCAAATCCAGTCTCAAATACTTATTAGCTTGTTTACCTTAGACAAATTACTTAACCTCTCTTTCCCTTAGTTTTCTTAATTGTAAAATGAGGTAATAATTAATAGTACTGGTCTCTCAGGATTTTTATATGGATCAAATGAGATAATATTTATAAAATGCTTAGCATACTGCCTGGCACATAATAAATGCTGCTATGATGATGATGATGATGACACTATCATCATCATTAACAGTAATATTAGTATTATAAAATCCTGTCAATATATGATTCCATACTATATAGAGCACTATGCATGACATTTCTATTTTCAGAATTGAATTGTTACTATTTTTGTTGAATGCATAGGTTTTGGTATGTCATTTTCCCACATTAAATTAACATATATCTTTTCATTCTACAAAGTGCTACTTCATTTGTCTCATTATGTATAGTTTCCTGTATTGTAGCTGTTGATTTTTTAGCCATGCTGTGCACTTTGGTAAGTTGTTGGAACCAGTGCTTATTTAGGATGTCTACTTAGTTGCAAGCTGTCCCTTTCTCTAGATGAAGTCCTAGCCTAGGATTGGGTATATAATAGATGCTTTAAAAACCCTAGTTGAGTTGAATTGTTAAAAATATATATATTTTGTTCTGCCTTTCTGTGCCTCAACTGCTTATGGAATTGTAGAGCTCAAAGGGAGAGACCGTATCTTGTTAATTCTTATAAAATGGAATAGCAGCATTGAAACTCAGGCATCAGAGAATACAAGTTATATTTGTGCGTATTTTTAAAAAAATACTTTGTTATTTTAAATTAAATGGCCACCAGCATCTTTCAAGTTGCATATTAAATACATTGAACTGGAATTCCAAATTGGACTTGCCATCTGTGCACCCTGCTGATTATCTTTGCAGAATTGAGATTTAAATTTCAAAAATGTAAGTCTCTAAACACAAACCCAGAATGGCTTTTTCAGAGGGAGAAGGGAGTTTCTTCATTCATTTTAATTTAATTCCAAGAATCTATCAACATTGAACTGAGATTTGTGAGTTAAGGTTCAACCTAGGATTTCATTCTGCTCCCTTTGAAGAACAAATACATTAAGGTTATGTTGTTACGTTGGTTTCTTTCATATATGTGCATAGTCATGGTCATAACTTTCAATGTATCAGTGTTTTAATTAAGTTAAACTATTAAACTTTTTTTTGCTGTTAGGGATGAGCACACTGGGGAAGCAGTGATGAATTGATTGCCTCCCTGGGACTGCCCACCGTTCTGTTGGCACTTTCCAGATGAATGGAAATTCACATAGTAGTTCAGTATGGGTGACAGTGCTGTAATGATCAACCCTAAGCTCATCCTAGGAAGGAGTTGGAAGGGGACCAAAGGGAAGGGATGACAGTGTGAACATCCAAATGTTTTCTTGTCATTTTTCTTAGCTTTCCTGCTTTGATGAACAACATCATTACTGAAATAATAAATGTTAATTAATATCTGCGTCATTTTTGTAAGTGGTAGTTTAGTAGCACAATTAGTGTAATTAGTTTACAACGTATTTTAGTGGCATGATAAATCATAGTGCAGAACATGTTGACTCTTTTCCATTATGATATATTAGCTAATTTACTCAATTAATAATAACAGAAGAAAAGAGAAGCAAAAAGTTAGCAATGACAGCTGTAGTAGTATTGTGTCTACTTTTGTAGCATTTTTTATTATGATACTAAATACTTTGGATTGCTGATGCTTTAATTACCATTTTGTTTATGCAATGGGTAAATTATAGTCACTGACTTGGCACCTTTCCATAAAGAAAAACAGATTTGGGATAGTTGTAATCCAAAGAGGGGAGACTAAATTAACAGATTCTAAGTCGTTTTCAAGTTTGCATTTGTGGTGGTAATGCTTATAGAACTATATGTATTTTTGTTTTGTTTTACAGAACCAATGAGAACACCAAAAACATTGAAAATTGCTGAAATCCAAGCAAGACACATTGCAGTGGACTGGGAGTCTTTAGGCTACAACATTACACGTTGCCACACTTTCAATGTCACTATTTGCTACCATTACTTCCGTGGTCACAATGAGAGCAAGGCTGACTGCTTGGACATGGACCCCAAAGCGCCCCAGCATGTTGTGAGCCATCTGCCACCTTACACAAATGTCAGCCTCAAGATGATCCTAACCAATCCTGAAGGGAGGAAGGAAAGCGAGGAGACAATTATTCAAACCGATGAAGATGGTATGTTCATACCATGTTACAAAAAAAGGAAATATTTAACAATTTCACATTACTCTTAGTTTGACTTAGACTAAACTTGACTGAACACTTGCTAAATTCCATTTATAAGACTAAAATTAATACTGTTATCTTTAATGAACATGATTACTTCTCTCCAAATAAGCTACCAAATGCTGTTTGGAATGCAGTTATATATTTGAACCATGTTACAGAAAAAGCTTTCAAGATTATATAAGGCAGTTTAAAGTTTAGTAGTTTTAACTATTACAGTATGTATGTCAAAGTTCATATGTTCATTACATTTTTGCAATTTATAAACACAATATTTGTGGTTTCAGGTTTTTCTAGCAAAGAAAAGCAATGTCATGATATTTTCATATCTCAGTTTAAAGTGTCTTTGACATACGTCCAGTAGGGAGAAAGCTTTGCATGACTTGATAATAGGGAAGGAGGGATATCATCAAATTTTAATAGCACTATATCTTATAATCTTTTAATAATCCTAATATAAATCTGACTAAAAAGCATTAAATGAGGAATTTTAGTTAATTGAGCCATGCTGCCCTTTAGCTAGTTTGTGTATTTGCTGGGTCTGGAGGCTGGAAGACCTGAGTTCAAATGTGACTTCAGCCATTACTATGAAGTTCAAATGAGATAATAATTGTAAGACACTAAGCACAATGCCTGGCACATAGTAAGCACTATACAGATGCTAGTTGTTGTTATTTATTCATTAATTTATTATTAACTAGCAAATAGTAACAAATATTTAAACATATCCATGTACATACCAAATATAACACATCTTCATATGTGATATTAAAGCCTACAAATATATATGTGTATATATTTTTTAAAATAATATCTCAGTGTGCTGAGAAAAAATATCTCAGTGTGCTAAAAGTCTTTTTAAAGTTTTAAACATATCTTAATACTAGGTTGGGGTTCATTCATCATCAGCTCCAGGAGACAGAGCTGTAACTAACAATTATAGTATACAGGTCAAGCAGTATGAAAAATGAACTTAAACTAGCTTCAGACTCTGAAACACTTTAAAGTTTATAAATTCCATTAAATAAAGTATCTTGCTTAAGTCTCATAAGTAGCTAATATACATATAATTACTTCTATTTAGAATTTAAGAAGTAGTCTCATATAGCCTAAGTGGATAACCCAGGATCATACAACCAGTGAGTGTCAAGACTGGCATATGAACCTAGATCTTCTCAGCTTTAGGTCCAGTGCTAGACCACACTGCCTTTCATGTGTCCTGTACACAGGCAATGGTATACAATGTATACATACCTCTGTGTATGCACAGATAAAACTATCCTTGAGGACAGTGGTATTGAGCTCAAATAGAAATGGGGGCCACTAATCCATACATTAGGATCCCAGGGGGAGACATTTCTACTTAGAAAACTACACCTTAGCATATTGATGTGTTCTATTATATTTTTAAAATTTATTTTGTTAACTATTTCCCAATTACATTTATTAAATTTTAATCTAGTTCAGTCTGCATTCAGGTGTGTTGCCAACTGCATTGGGCCATGTGTCTAAAAATTTCTGCTCTAGGTCATTCTCCCTTGTTTAACAGAGAAAAGACACTAAAATCCCAAGATGATAAATGACTTGCCTCAGATTATACGTTAGATATGGAGAACAAACACAAGTCTTCAGACCCAAAATCTAGTATTCATCCTACTGTTTGCTACTTTAGTCTTACTTTTATTTTCCTTTTGATCACTCTTCATCATTTGATCTGATGAGTAGTATGTTATTAGAGGATGAAATAATCATATGATTGTTTCTAACTTCTGGCCCTTCCTGTTCTTGACTACCTTAACTATGTTAGAGTTGAGGTGAATCCTAGTAACAGAGAAGAAGGAAATACCAAACACCTCCCCTCCCCTACTATACCATCTTCAACTTATGCTCCTTGAGAAGAGAATGATGTCCAAATGAGACTGAGCCTTCCCTCCTTTTAATTTAGAGGGAGAATAGCACTAAATAAATTCAGCTAATCGGGCACTGTAAATTATAAAGAGCATTTTCATGTGCATAGGAAGAATATGAGATTCTGAAATTCATGAAACATTAACTAAAAAGAAGAATTTCATATAATACTAGCCAATCATAACATTGGAACTGTGAGATATTTACCTTTTATTTAATTTTTTGCATGCCAAAGAAATAAAAGAACATATGGCATGGAAGGACATAAAGAATAGAAAGGGGGAGACTAGGTGGTGCAGTGAATAGAATGTCGGCCCTGGAGTCAGGAGGACCTGACTCCAAAAAAAAAAAAACTAGCCTGTGACCTCGGGCAAGTCACTTAACACCAATTGCCCTACCTTCCCCCCTCCAAAAAGAAAAAAAAAAAAGAATAGAAAGAAAGTGTGTTCTCTTTGAATTCCTCTGCCTTAGTTGGCCTAGGAGTCAGAAGGCCTGGATGCACCTCTTGGATTTGTGACAAGCTAACTTTTGATCTTAGACATTTCACTTAATCTCTCTCGGCTTTGTTTCCCTATCTTGAACTAGATAATTTTTGAAGTCTGTATTGGCTTTTAAGTGCTCTATGAAGATCATATCAGTCCTCTCAAACTGCTAGAAGACAGAGTAGGATGGGAGACTCGAACATATTCTGACATCTGCTTTGAGTCTTCTTGCATGGTTAGCAAAGTATCTGAGACAAATTCTTGACATTGAACATATTAGTTGTCTCTCCCACCCAACTTTAAATCATTTCAAAAGGTGATAAAGATACTAGCCATACATTATTCCAATATTGAACACTATAGATAAAAACAAGTTTTATACTAGATCACAAATTTCGTTTTTGCAAGAATTCTTGACAATTTCAACCTTGAGCAAGTAGATAAATTGCTACTCTGAACCTATTCTGGTTCTAATTCATAAAGGAGTTGCTGGGCAAAGTAAAGATAGTGGAAAACTTCTTAAGAGACTATATTGCAAATGGTCAAGCAAAACTTAGTATAAAGCAGTAAGGAGCTGAAGAACCAGTTACATATATGCCTTAGGAAAATTGAAGCTCACTGGTAAGCTTCCTATGATGCCAGATTGGCCTTTTTTACATCCTTTTTTCTTTTCATCTATCCTGATTTCATGGTTGTATTTTCAGGTTTTCTTCCTTAGTTCAAATTTAGGTGAATTCTTAACTCATCACTTGATTTGACTAAAATATTGTTCATTAGTGGATTGAAGACCTTTGTCACACTGATCAAACCAGTGAACCCCTTCTCAGAATAGTGTTTTTAAATACATCAAATAAAATATGTAGAATTAAAAAGAAAAATAATCTTTGAAACAGTTATCAAAATATTTTTTAAAAAAACAAATTTGTGATCTAGTATTAAACTTGTTTTTATCTACAGTGTTCAGTATTGGAATAAGGCATAGTTAGCATCTTTATCACCTTTCAAAATGATTTAAAGCTGGGTGGAAGAGACAGCTATTATGTTCAGTGTCAAAAAACAAGATCCATAGGATTCTTGATTGCCGAGAAAAATAAAAATTAATAAGACTGAACTGAACAGATAATATAAAGTTGTGCAGGAATTTATACTGTGCCCTAATCAGACTTCTTATTTTTTAAACAATCTTGTATTAAGGACTGACTGCATGGTCATCCACAAAGGGCTGTAATCTCTTGGAATACAAACACAAAGCAAAAAGCTAGACAGTCCTGACCCACATAGAGCTTAAACTGTATTGAGGAGAGACATAAAAAGAAGCTGAAAAGTTGTGACAATGGTGGGGAGGGGTGTATACCACACAGGAGGATGGTGAAGACAGTCTTGAGCACCATCTAGAAAAAAATGTCTGAATTGTACACTCTTCTTAAATGGAGGCTCTAGGAGAAAGAATCCATACAACCAGGGGAGAGGTCATATGGGCAATAGTACATCCAAACTGTTAATTTCAGGACTAAGGTGAAATTTCAAGAAAAATAAGTCAGAAATAGCTTAGAAAGAAATCAAAGACTTTTTTCAAGATTTTATGGTTCTCTTTGTTGCATGCCACAAATGAATGCAGATTTCATGCCCAACTCTTTCTATATCCCTTGTAGTACTGAACTTGTCATTTTGGCTAGGCTTCTTCTGCACATAAGACAAAGTAAAAAATGTATACATGATTCCAGTGAACCTATCCTGGTTGGGCAGGTTTATTTCTCTGTATTGTAAGAGTGTAAGCATTGATCAAAGTTTCTTAGAGCTTTTGATGTCCAAATTAAAACCTATCAGGCTATTACTGAAATCTGAACAATTTTAAATCCCAGGGAGATGGTCAAGGTAAATTCAGTTCAAGCAGTTTCAAATGAACTGATTCATCTTTATTATTTGAACTAATTCTTGATCGTAGCAGCAATGAAAATATTTTCATTATCTACCACACTCATGATATATTTAGAACTAATTACTTTGAAAATTCTCCTCTGCGAAGAAAAAGAGATAGTTGTTTAACAATTAAAAGATGAGGGAAGATGAGGTTAGGGAGCTGGAGAATAGTCTTATGAGGTTTATAAATACAATTTAGGTCCTTAGATTAGTGAGACTGAATCCTCTCCCCACTGCCGCCTAGTGGTTTGAATTCTCACTGCATATTTCCACTGATCTAGAACCAATGATCTTGTTTTACAGAATTAGAACTTTGAATAGTGAACTCAAATACATGAATGCAACTACTTAAGGGTAAACTCTAATCTGCTCCTAACTTGGGCTTTCACTTCAATATGCTTGAGTTCTGTCAGCACCCAGAGTAGACACTGAGTTACTTAAGCCCCCAAACACCTTTTTTAAACAAGTTATTGGTAGTATTACTTTATTGTCCTGTGGTCTTCATTGGAAAGAAAAAAAAATACTTATAACCTGTAATTTTATAGCCATTTGTGAGTTTTATGCTTCTTTGGTTGATTACTATGTAGCCATTATATGACCCAATTTTATTGCATCCTGTGTTCTTTTGCCCATCTCCTCCCAATATATACCAAATAATATTAATAATACTCGTCCTATTTTATGCATATTATAGTAAATTTCTGGGTACCTATGTATGAACAGGTTACTAATAAAAATGAATTTTTGTGGGTCTTTAAAGTAGGTTCTAAATTAGGCAAAGCTATGACTTTCCAATTTCCCCTCCCGCTCCAGGAAATTCATATGTAAATTGAAATACCATTAACTATATTGTTAATTTAATCTTAGTCCTTTAGAGTTTGCTTTTGCTGTTTTTATTATGCAGTTATTACTGCATGATTTTGTCATGGCAACAACTTAAAACATACTACTCCCTTTTTGTATTATAAGATTTAACCAAAAAATGCAAATTTCTGACAGTTTTATCATAACAGACTATTTTCATCTTTTCCCATGTGAGCTGCATTTTCAATATACAATACAAGATCCTTTTAATGTTCTTTTTGAGGGGTGGGAGAAAACTTAAATCATAATCTATTGTTTAAAAATCAATGGATGATGGCAATCTGATTAAGTCACTGTACCAAATTATTGCCACCTTACATGCGTAGAGGAAGAATAAATTATCAGCCATATAATAAAAAAGATATGATTTCACAAAAAAGAATTCTGGGGACATCCATAAATCAGACAAGCCATACTAGAATGATTTCCCACCAGAACCCTAAGGTAGAATTTATATTTAATTTATTGGATACTTTTTTTTTTCCTAGTACAAGGCTAGAACTTTTTTTATGAAGGTTTTGGTATCATTTTTTATTCTAGAAATCATAAAAATCAATAATATGAGTTGGCTCAGAAAAAAAAACCTGTTATGGGGGATGTAGGCAGAGGGTGGTTATGCATATGTTGTGAAAACCATTTATGATGATTATATTTTAAAGACTCCATTATGCTCTTTTATTGTAGCCATCCTCTATATCTTTGTTCTTCACAAATCTTGTTTCCCCCAGTTCTGTAGTATAATCATTTTCAGTCATTTCCTCTATTATTCTAAATTAATTGAAATGATACTGAAGGGAATTATTAAAGTCATATTAGCACAAGACCACAAAGTAATAAGTCAAACTTCTGGCTCTCTGTTGAAAGGAAGAGATGATGTGGAGATATACAATGATGTCCCATGGCAACCTATTTGTTGCCATGGTGACAGCCATTTACCAACTTCATGCTACATTTAGCCAAACCACAGGTATACGGAGAAATTGGCAGTCTTCTCAAGATGATCCCCCCTTCAAAGAGAGAAAACTGCCGAATAGCATCTCTCTCAGTGCTGCCAAACTGCTTTTATGTCGTTTACCCTCCAGCTCAGTCACTTCCACGGCCTAGTTGCAAGTTGTGTAAAGCATTCTGTTCACTCCGAATTCCCCAGGAGAATTAGACCAACTTCTGGAAGCAGCTTGTTTTCTCTTCTATATGTCCATCTCAGTAACAGCCCTGAGCTAAATGCAGGATGACCAGTGGGGCCTAGAATAATATGTGGAACTTTTTGAAGTGAACCTTATTTGCTGAACATTGAAACTTAACACAATGGATAGAAAAGACATCCCATTTTAACTGCTGTTCCCTATCTATTCTTAAAATCCAGAATGCTACATGCTAGCTTTAAAATGCTCCTACATATTCCTAACATGCCCACTGCCATTTTAAAGTTGTTAGCAAAATCTGTGTTGGCTGAACATAATAACTGCAGTTCTCTGATTAAATATTTCCTCATTGATTGGGTTTTTATCCTCCCTGTAGCCACTCTTTGTAAGACAGACAGGATAAATGGAGGAATCTTTTTCTCCCTTAATTAAACTAGTAAACATGCTTGATTTGACAAGAAGAGAAACGACAGACACTCCTTTGGAAAACAAAGCCCTGCCTACAATAGTATCAACAAATGCCACGAAACACACAGAGAGGTTGTCATGGCCTATCAGCCTCTATGTGTTACATAATCTGTGTCAATACAGTGAAGCAAAACAGCCCTGGATGCCTTTAGTTAACTTCTCCCCAAGTCTTCTCTGACAGATGGATGAACAGTTCTTATGAAGTTTAGTGTTGGCGTCTCAGCTGTTTACTGTGGGCTTCTTTGCCTTCATGAATTTATTATTAATGTGCAAAATTATGTTGCCTGTCCCAGAGGTCATGTCATCATTCATGGTCTCCTTGTAGATTGAATTGAATCTCACTGTTGTGACAGACTGTTCTCTTTGCCTTGATGCTGCTAGCCACGGTGCAAAGCATTTCCTTTGATCTAGTGATTTTTAATTTATTTCTCTCCTCACAAAATTGCAGTATACTTTGAAAATGCATTCCCTGAAAATGTCATGTGTGAAGTTCATTAGAACATTAGATTAAGGAAAAATACTAATTGAAATATGCAAGCAGATATTTAGGTTGGCTTTTAAAGGGGGGAAAACCTTTAAAAACTGAAGTATGAGGCATAATTTTTTAAAGTATTTTATTTCTTCTACTTGTTTTTTCCCTTAACTTTTCGAAAGCAACACCCAGCACTCTAGGTGAATTTATGTTTATAAATATAAAATACAAGAGAATAAAAATAGGATATACTATAAATGGAATATCCCTAAGCTTTCCAAACTGCTGCTCTTGTGATTATCAGTTATTATGAACTATTCTCAGGATAAGCAGGGTTTAGGGGTGAAGCTTCAAACCGTGTTACACCTGGGGATACTTCATAATTGATTATGCTGATTAAAAAAATAAGAACCAAAAATAAAACCCCCAACTCCTGCTGTTTTAACTTCCCTTGGCTGTTAGCTTTGAAAAATGTTTTTCATTTGAAAGGTTAAAGCAGCACCAGCTGAACCTCTTCACCATTAACAATTCATTTTTTATGAATTTGTGTTTATTGGGGTTTTATTTGTTTATAGAAAAGTATTTGAGACAATGCCAAAGTGAGTAGTAATGGATGGCACAGTGTAATCTACTTGGCTTGACTTTCAATTTCTCTGGATCTAAACAGTGTTTGTTAATCATAGTTAATTATTTTATGAACTGTTTTTACTAAGGCTTGTTGGTCTGTCATATTCTTCACAAAATTCTATCTAGAAATTACAGCCTTGTTCTTGAAACAAATATATTAATATTATCTAAGTGGCTTAATGAAGTCAAGCCAGATTACATACTTTAATCTCAAGGCACTTCATTTCCATTCTATACACACTTATTGAGTGCCTATGGTATGCAATGTTCTCTGCTCAAAATTGAATTTAATCGGTTCTTAACCCTAAGGAATAACATTGCTTTTGGAAAATTCTTGTATTCCAAGTATGTGCTGCAGTGAATCTGCCTTAGTTCTCTGCTTGTATATGTGAACCCAGTGTCATTAGATACATATACAGCTTTTTAAATTTAAGAAGTATTCAAGTGGACCATATATAATCTCTGTTAGTGGAGAGGGTGAAGCTATTGGATCATTTTAGCTGGATTTCTAATTTGCTATTAGATGTCTGCCATACTTCAACCCCAATACAGTGAGCCTCTGGATCAGGAGGTCACCAGGCTACCTAAGCTGGGACAAACCTGCTCTTGTCAAAACTTCCCTTCCAATCAGTGGTAGAATTCTGTCCATGAGAGGTTTCTACACTTCCTGCTCACGCTGGGTAGTCTCTAATATACATAGAATAGCTATAGAAAGATATACAATACACGTATGTATGCCATATACATATCTACACATAAATGTCTAATTAGTTGGTCTAACATATCTGATTTAAATCTATCTATCTATCTATATATATATATATGTGTGTGTGTTTATGAATGTATGCATTTGTATACATATATATGTCCATAAATATGTCTCTAACAAAACCAATCTTACTTGCAGTGCCTGGTCCAGTTCCAGTCAAGTCTCTTAAAGGAACTTCATTTGAAAACAAGATCTTCCTGAACTGGAAAGAACCTTTGGATCCAAATGGAATTATCACTCAATATGAGGTATTGATGAAAATATTCATTTTAATGTGCATAAATACATATTGGAAGGGAGATAAAACAGTAGGAAAATAGGGAAGTAAGATGTAGGAAAACAATATTAAAAATCATTATTAGTACACTTCAGTGTGGTTTGTAAATACTTTTTTTTTTGCTTTTTTTTTTGAGGGCAATTGGGGTTAAGCAATTTGCCCAAGGTCACACAGCTAGTTTTTGTGTCAAGTGTATGAGGCCAGATCCGAACTCAGGTTCTCCTGACTCCAGGGCCAGTGCTCTACTCACTGTGCCACCTAGCCGGCCCTGTAAATACTTTTTAATCATGTGAATAGTAGAAACATTGTTAGATTTAGAATAAGAGCTTCCTGGGTTTTAATTCTTGCTCTGCTGCTTGCTATCCCTGTGATCATGGAGGGTAGAAAGGACAAGGATGGAAGGAATAAGCCTTTATATGGTGCCTTCTACATGTCCAGCACTGTGTAAAGTACTCATAAATATTATCTCGTTTGATCCTCACAGCAACCTTTAGTTCCCTTTTTATCTCCTAAAATGGAGATAACAGTAAAATCTGTTGAGGAAACAAAGGCAAGTAGAGGTTAAGTCCCTTGCCCAGGATCACACAACTAGTAAGTGTTTGAGGCTGGTTTTGAATTCAGGTCTCTCTCGCTCCTGGCCTGGTGCTCTCTCCACCATGCCTCCTACCTGTCTCATGGGTATATCATTTACGTTCTGTGACCCTAAGTATCCTCATCAATATATGACGAAGTTGGAGTAGATTAAGTTACAAAGCCCTTTGCATTTTTATATATTTGTTCCTGTAAATAATGTTTCTCTGATACTGAGTATTGAAACTACCACAAAACAGTCTATAGAATTTTTAAAACCCTAATCTAAATGTGTAACCTCTTTTTTTTTTTTCTTGCCGGGGTGAGTGATGGCAATGTCAATCAATCTTCTTCACGATTATGTATAATAAATGATAGAATTCACAAGTATACAGAACACTAATTTTCATTCTTGTAATATTAATGGATAGCTGTCCAAAGTTCTGATTTAATAGAAACCTGGGAATATCACTTGCCAAGTAATACAAAAATTGGAAAAGGTCAGTATAAATCTGACTCTTGAAGTTTAAAGCTGACTTGGTTATTTCTTTGAGGCTCTCTCCTCATGAGTCCAAGAATAGGATAAACAGGATATTAAAATACACACATTTTAAGAATTTTTGTCTATTTCCTCCTTTTCCAATGACAAGTTACTAAAGAATCAAGTCAAAAAGCATTGATGTGTATATAAGGATATGTGTTCCTACTTAGATTTGATTAAAGCTTACAAATACTTAAATTTCCAGTGGCTACAGAATGAGACAATTGCTTCATTGAAGTGGGAATCATGAAGGTATTCCAGCAAGTTGTGATTATATTATCATACCTTGAATATTATTTACATAAAAATGTGTTGTTTGACTTGAGAAAATGAGGTAACAAAGCAGATTTCTGTATCTCTAGCCACAAAATTCTAAACATGACTCTATGTGTATGCCAGAAAAGAGAAGGAAAGGAAGTTAAATAAAGTCAGAAAAAATAACCCTATCAAGTAAATGGTTTTATTTAAGAATATCTAGCATTCATTCACTCAGTTGAAGCCAGCAAACATTTATTAAATGACTGTCATATACCAGGCATTATAGTATCCTCTGGGGATACAAGACAGAAATGAAACAGTTCTTGTTTACCATCAAGGAGTTTGCATTCTAATAGTTATATTCATAAATTAATTATACAAAAGATGTAAACAAAATAAGAACACAATGGGCATCCTTAACAATTCAGGGAGTGAGGAAAGACCTCTTAGAGGATGATGCATGAACTAAGTATTGAATGAAGTTAGAGGGGCACAAAGGGAAGAGGTGAGGACCGCAACCTATGCTGAAGGCATAAATATGTCAGAAGAAAATTATGTATGGGAAAGAGAATGGTGTCTCCTTTGACTGCAATGTAGTGAATGTGACCAGAAAAATATTTTATCAACCAGACAGACATACATGAGCCAGATGATTATGGGCCTCTGACAGTGGAGTTTACATTTAATCCTAGAGGCTTTGGAAAGCCACTGAAGTTTTTCGAGCAGTGGAATGACATGGTTAGACCTGAACTTTTAGACTATCATATGGGAAGTTGGATCCAGGGTAGATTAGAGAAGGAAGAGAGTGGATACTGTGAGACAAGTTAGGAACAATTTAACTGTAATACAGGGAATTCGCTAATAGGACATATATTTCTTTAACAAACAGGTCAGCTATAACAGCATTAGGTCATTTGATCCTGCTGTTCCTGTGGCTGGACCTCCCCAGACTGTGACAAATTTATGGAACAGTACACATCATGTATTTTTGCATCTCCACCCTGGGACAACCTACCAGTTCTTTATAAGAGCCAGTACAGTCAAAGGCTTTGGGCCAGCTACAGCAATCAACGTTACAACCAACATCTCAGGTATTCAAATAAGTGATAAAGAAATATGATTCTTTGTCTTTTTGGTTTGTACTAGTGTGTTCTGGGGGAACAGCCATACTTTTTCTTTGAGGGGGGAAGGCAGGACAATTGGGGTTAAGTGACTTACCCAAGGTCACACAACTAACCAGTAAGTTTATCAAGTGTCTGAGACTGGATTTGAACTCAGGTCCTCCTGACTCCAGGGCCAATTCTCTATTCACTGTGCAACCTAGCTGCCCCCCCCCCTTTTTTTTTAAAGATAGCCTTTGAGAGTGCATCATGTTACATTTAAGCGTGGTTTAAAATCACTTAATATAATTTCAGATCAAATTATGACATAGTTACACTTGCCTACCTTCACATCAAATAATGACTATACTCTGTAAATTTTAAAATTCTTTTTTTTTAAAGCAATCGGGGTTAAGTAACTTGCTCAAGGTTACATGGCCAGTTATTTCTGGGTGTGGTGCTAAGTATCTGAGCCCGGATTTGATCCCCAGGTCATCCCGACACTGGAGCCGGTGCTCTAGCTGAGCCACCTGGCCGCCCCAAATTTTAAAATTCTTTTTCCTTTTATTTTCTCTCTTAAGAGAATTACAAAATTCATCACATACACCTATTTTAGACTTCACAGTACCTTGGATAAATTGATAAGTATGGCACCAACTATTCAAATGGAATAAAATTTGTCCCCAAAATTAATTTCATCACTTCTTGGAATAAGTTCATAGGGATGGAGATCTCTTGCTCTTGCAATAAATAATATATTCTTGTGTTTCTGTCTTACCTTTTCAGTGTTCTGGGATATAGTTAATTTTAAATAAGCACATTCTTTTCTCACAGGTGCATGCACATATACATACAAACATAGGGGAAATGATGAAACATAGGAAGATCTTATTAATAAACTATCCTTTGTATAAAGATCATATGATGTACCTAAAATGGATGCTACACAACATAAATTATTTTCTTCTGTATCAAAACCATTAATCAATAGTCATTGAACTATGAGTGAAAAGATACTCTCTTTTACTATCAAATACTCTCACGTACATATTTCATTTATTTTATATACAACTGTTATAAATGTAAAGTTACTGATAGGACTATTTGTTGAGTTTATTAAAATGCTTATTTTATACTATATCATATTGGAGCCATTTCCTCATAGTCATGACTTATGTATTTATACACGTTTAGATACAGATATAGACATAGATATGTATATGAATTCACATCTCACCCCTTTCACAAAACAGAATATCCCTAGATCACATTTATATTTTATATAGATTAATCAAAATCAGAGATTTCTGTTCTTTTCCCTTGAGAAAACCAGTAAAATAAAGTTTTACTATAAATTCTTTGCACCTAATACATAGGTTCCTGTGCAAGGTATAGTGGCTACAAACAGTATTTGTCATTACTCTTTGTTGAGATATTGTGAAACTTCCAAGAACAATTTGACTTAGAACTCTTGGTCAAACTGATCATTGTCTTCCATTTAAATAGCAAAGTGATGGCAGTTATATGTGAAAATGTACTTATATTTTTGCCAGTCTCATTGCTAGATATATAGATCACTATTGCCAAACATATCATTAAACTTTGTCAAAATTGACTCAAAGAAAAAGAAACCACTTTAGCATTTGCTGTATTTTTTCTCCTCTAAGACATTTATTATCTCCACTAGCATTATGCATGTTGATATTAGCAAAATGTTAAAACCAGTTCAGCATATCAGAGACTTCTGTGCATATATGAATTCATAAAAACTTAAAAGAAGATCTATTGTAGTTTCCAGTGTTTTATGAGATCTTTGTCTTATTCTCTTCTGCTCCTTCAAATTTTCTTGTTAAAATGAATTTATTTCACTGCATATAAAAATTGCTTTTGTCATTATCTCAAATATTAATCCCTCTGATCTGTTCAGATAAAAATTGTCATCAAAATTCTAGCCACTTTTCAAAATACATTTTAGCACTACTATTATAATTTTTTCATGATTATAAGACCTTTCTGTTGGTCAAAAGGTATGCCTTTAGAATGAAGGAAGGAAGCCAGTGAATTTTCAGAAGTTTTGTAGAGAATTTGCTGTCTTTAATTTTTTTTATTTCAGTTCAGCAGACATTTACTAAGTACTTAGGATTTTTCATTCCACTTAGGAAAAATATTACTGTTTCTTCCTAACATATATATTAATCATATTGATATAGCAGTTTATATTGACATATTTTATTTATGTAATATATCAGAAAGAGTTATTGAAAAGTGGAAATTATTGTCCTATGAATTATTTTGTATCATTTAGATCAGTAGTGTCAAACTCAAATATAAATAGTTGCCCACAAACCACATGAAGATCCCTATGGACTGAACCTTAATTTGGAAAAACATGTATTAATGTTATCTATGTTCTATTGCATCTCCATTTATTTTGTTATATATCTCCCAAACATTTTAGTTTAATTTTACCCTTAAGAATAGTGCAGGCCATTGTGTTTGACACCTTTGACCTCAATCATTAATCATCATTATCTAGCCATAACTAGTGGCAGTTATTGCTACAACCACACACAACATACTACCCAGCACTCACTCCTGCCCCTGTTGGGGCTCTAAGGAGCACTTTGGACCATGCTTCTTCCTCCCCATTCATCTCTTATCCACTAACTGAATTTCTGCCCCTCCTTCAACCAACTTCATTGACTTTAGATAATGAGAAAGTTCCTTATAAAATTGTTGGGCACTTCTGATTTACGTAAGATACAATGATTGGCTGAATACAAGCTTCCCCACCCCCCATTTAAAAAAAATTAACTTAGTCATGATGGTTCATGTCCCTAGGAGCAGTCATAATCTAAATGTTCAAGATGAGAAAGTTCTTTTTACATACACCTGTGATATGATGAAAGAAGACAGCACTCGAAACCCAGTGATTTAGATTCTAGTCCTGGTGTTGGAATTAACTTCTGGGGTGACCTTGAGCAAAACGTTTGACCTTTCAGGAGCTTAGACTCTGGATCTGCAAAGTGAGAAATTCCCATTATGTAATTTCTAAGGGTCCCTTCCAACATAATAACTCAATGACTTACCTTGATAATATTTCATGATTAATTATTAAATGCCTTGCTTTCTGTCTTGTTTGTATAAGCAAGTTTCCTTTCATTTTTCTTCCCCATACTTTTGCTCAACAAACCATTTCATGGATTCCATTCAATCTCTTTCATGTAAAATCAACAACAAAATGTTTATTGCCAGTGCTTCCAAATGATGGCAAATACCTAAAGATTTGTAGTAATTAGTGTTGTATGCTTTCTTCTAATGAACATTTTTGGTAATTAAACATTGCATTGATTTCCATTCCTTTGGAATTTAACTTCGTTTAGACTCAGTGACAAAATTGCGTTAACTTGATCAAAGCCTCTTTGTCTCCCGTTTCCTTTAATCAGCTCCCACCTTACCTGACTATGAAGGAATTGATGCATCCCTTAATGAAACTGCCACCACTATAACAGTGTTATTGAGACCTGCACAGGCTAAAGGTGCACCTATCAGGTAAGAGGAAGAAGAAGGGCATCAGAAGAAGCAGCCAAGAAAAGAGTTTATAGTTTAGTCCCCTGACGGCTAATAAAATAATTTGTTTCTAAGTGATATTCATTTGACATTATTGTTAGGTTTGTTTTTCTTGGCTATACAAAGTCTACAGATAGAATTGTATTTGAAAGTAAATTCTAAGGGGATTCTTAGATATTCATGACCTGAATTATCCTCCTCTCTGTTGTTTGATTTAGATTGTTGATCTTTTCTTTCTATTTTTTTTCCTCTTAGTGCCATTTCATTTTGCTTCCTCTCTTGGTATCTATGGAACATGAGGTTTGAAAGTATTTGTCAGAAAGAAGATTGGAAAATAACTCTTTTCTGATGCAGTAAATCAGCTATTATGTAGTGAATTTCAATGTATGATTGAAAAATTGGAAGCTGAGGAAATAGAAGTAGAATAATAACATTGAATACAAACTATCTGACCTTTTTTCATCCTGGAGTACCTGTTATTGGAAATTGTGTTGGAGCTATTAAATTTTATTTAGTATATCCCTGTACCAATATAAAATATCCTATTTTACCTTAACATTCAGAAACATTTTCTTTCACCTCTACCCAATGATAAAAAAACAAAACAAAAGTAGTCTTCTTAATTTCAGGAAATCATTCACATCTTCTCCCAGCCTTCTCCTTCTGATTTTGCATTGTTTATTACAACTTAGTGCTTCCTTAGCATTTGCAAAATCAATCCTTTTACTTACATAAAACTAGTATTTAAGGGCATGTGATAATTGATAATTCAAATACATATTGTCTTCCACTTGGGATTACATTTAGGTCTTGTCTAGCCTTATTAGAAAGCTTCTTGAGGTCAGTGTCAGTCTGGTTTTATCTTTGTGTGTCTCTAGTGTCTAGTTGCTTAATACTTTGTTGTCTAAATTCAAACAAAACTTTTAAAATGTTTAGTCATTATTTCTGAGGTACACACAGTGAACATAGATAACATCTTAATGTCCCTTTTAAAAACAGGAAGCTGGGGTGGCTAGATTGCACAGTGATAGAGCAACAGCCCTGCACTCAGAAGGACCCAAGTTCAAATCCAGCCTCAGACACCTCATACAAAAAAACTAGCTGTGTGACCTTGGACAAGTCACTTAACTCCAATTGCCCTACCTTCCTCCCTCCAAAAAGCAAAAAAACAAACAAAAAAAACCACAACAATAAAATAAAACAGGAAGCTATTGGTAGCTTTAAAAAAAGGAGAGGAATAATAACTGAAAGTCCATTCCATTACCTATTTTTAGTAAGTAGCATAGTTCTCTCCTAGTTCAGTGTCTTATACACTTTCTGTTTGGCACAGATCAACCAACAGGAGACCTAGCAATCAACAAAAATACATTTTAAATATCTACTCAACAAGAAGACAAAAATTATTGAAATATGAGCAGATGATAGAATATTTTACAAGATAACATTACTCTCATGAGAAAAAGGTCACCTACTAGCTTTATTCTACTTTGTCCAGGTCTAGCTAGTCACACTTAAGACAGCTGACTAATGAACTGATGAAAAGGATTTAGTGAACTTTTGTTGTTTATTAAGTATGGTTGTAAGAGATCTGGATGTAAAAACAAAAGCAAGACAATTCTAGCAGTTTACATTGATGGTAAAGCAATTTACATCCCACAGGAATTCTGAGGATGGTTTTTGGGAAATCTGCTGTCCAGTTTCAATTCTAATGCCTTCCCTCTGTTTATGATTTTCCCTTAATCCTGAATATTCTGATAATAGCCTAATATCCTCAATATAACCTGCTTTGTCTCCCCCATTCTCTTGTAAGATCCTTGGGAACAGGGGCTATATTTTTGTCCCTCTTTGAATACATAAAGAGTATCACGTTGTCGGGAATGTATTTAATAATTTTTTATGGATTTATTGATTAATTTTTATTGGTTAATTTATTTGATATACTCTATCCCAAATGAAGGACAACATTGATTTGATCCTTACCCTAGGGCTCTGGGTGGTTTCTGTCTTATGGGAGTTAAGATAATGAAGAGTTGTATCTAGACCTGTGAAGCATTGTCTGGGATGTGGGAAACTTTATTATGTGAGTCAAGTAAATTTGTCTGACTAACCAATCAGGATAGCAAGGGCCTTGGGAAGCATTGCAATCCAAACCATTTAAAGTTCTTCTTTAAATTAAATTCTTAAAGAAAAATGACCTTTTTTTCACTAAACCAAAAATGACTACTAATATTTCTATAGATTTTTATTGTGACATATTTCTTTTCATTTTAACATATAGTTAAAACTTACCCAGGTCCTCTATGGTTCTGCTCCAAATGAAATACTGAGTGAAGTACTCAACTTAGAGCCAAAATCATGCCTGTGAAGTAAATTTAAAAATTCCAGTGATGCTGTTAATCCGTCATTTTTCATAGTTATATAATTTTTTCATTTTTTTTTTCATATAAGTCCTATGAACTTAACTAGGGCTTCTTAATTTGAAAGAATACTTTTTCTAGATGATCTGTAGTCACTTTAGTTTATACCTCTTCAGATATTGGTCATGACCTTCCTTACACCATCTTTACATGTGAAGTTTTTAGCATTTTTTTACTTGGTAAGGATTTTGGAGTTTTCTGTGTACTTATAAATTGTAATGTGGAAGACTTAAACTGATTCTCATTTACAAAATTATCTGAAAGTTTTAAATGAGAGAGAATGTACTGATAGGGGTAATTGCTTTGGACTTTTGATGATCAGAATTAGGACACACCTTTGCCCTGTGCTGGTCTCTGCAATTAACTTGGCATTCAACTATAGCATAGTTCAAGATATCGCTCTTGATTCCCCTTCATCTGCTTACTTTCATCAGCTTTTAGCTGCTGAAGGTAACAAGGAAGCCTCATTGACTATATAGAAATCAATTTGTTGTATACAAAAGATGATAGATATTCTTGCTTTACCCCTGACTTAACTGAAGCTCAACAAGATGATATGTGTTATCCAAAGTTACGTATGTAGTAGTAGTTCAGCTCCTGGATAGGACTTAGAGTAAGACAGGCCCATTAAAATCATCTGGTCTAGTTTAGTTTAGATGAGGAAACTCAGAGCAAGCAAACATTCAGCATTTATTAAATGCATACTAAGTGCTAAGCCCAAGGGTAGTTAGTTGGTACAGTAGATAGAGTATGGGACCTGGAGTCAGGAAGACCTGAGTTCAAATCTAGTCGTAGACTTACTGGTTTTATGACCTTGGGCAAGTCATTTAATCCTGTTTGTCTCAGTTTCCTCATCTGTAAAATGAACTGGAGAAGCAAATGCCAAACCACTCCAGTCATCTTTTCCAAGAAAATCCCAAACGGGTTCATGAAGAGTCAGACATGACTGAAAGAGTCAAACTGACTACTAAATCCTGGGGATACAAAAAGAGGCAAAAAATAGTCCCTGCTTACTATCTAATGGGGCAGGGCAAGCAGACCAAATATTCAAACCCAAGTCTTCTACATCTGGCCAATTCCAGTACTCTTCCTGCAACATACACTGATGGATTTTCTGTTGAACTTGAATGTTTCAAATTTCAGGTATTATTTCTTAATTTAAAAAACATGGAGTGAGTAGGTAAATTGATAAGATATAAAAGTTTCAGGTCCCTGAAATTCAATAGTTCCCAGGGTAATTGATTCTGCTATAGATCCATTTTTACACCTAAGGAATAGAGAATGATAGACTCATAATTTTAGAAGGAATTCATAGTGCCTAGAAACTAAATCAATAGTCATGTTACTTCTGGACAGAACATATCACTTGACTGCTTGATGAATCAATGCATCATCCCAGTTATACCCCTGTCCAAATTCTCCTGGGTTACCTTTGCCCATTTGTGTTGTTTGCTTACAACTTAGAAAGTAAATGACCTGAGTGCAGGGGCATTTATTTATTTGTATCCCTAATATTTTACATAGTGCTTGTCACATAGTAAACACAAATATTTTTAATTAATTAATTTGATCATTCATCATATAATCCTACCTCATTTTATCAATAATAGCAGAACAGAACAACTAAGAAATTGACTTCTTCAGGAAAGAACCCCTATGCAACTGATTTCTTGTCATGGATGAATAATAATATGACAATTGAAGAGAGGACTTGCATCTACTTCCTTATCACCTGAAATTACTTGAAATTCATTAATTCATGAATCAGACTCAGACTACCTTGGATCTTCCAAATTAACTCGTTCTCATATCTTCACATATGAATTGAATGGAGGTCATTCCACTTCATATCCCCACTGTCTGTCTCCTAGACAGTTGCATTCCTTTTCCTCATTTGTACCCAGCACCAGCTTTTGATCCACATTTTGCATTTGAAATACTACATTTCCTTAAAGCCTTTCTTTCCTAATAGATTCACCCTACATCTAAAACTACCTATATTTATAATATAATATCACTGCTGAACATGTGACATTATCTTTACATGAAGTCAAATTAGAATTGATCTCTTCTTAGGGGGAGGGCCACTCTAGATTTTTCTTCTATTTCTGACACAGTTGCCTATTTTAATCCCTCAATATTTCATGCTGTTTTCAGAACAAAAAAAATATGCATCACACTGAGCATTATGGTGCCAGATAAAGTTGCACAAAGTGTTATCAATTTAATCTTTCTGTTAGCCAGAAAGAATTCCTGTCCAAACACTATAAAATACATATTGTAGTCCTGATAAGTTTCACCTTGAAGAAAATTCTTTTGGATTCATTCTAAGGCACTTAAAAAGTGTGCCTTGTAAAGAAATCCACTGCATGTTTCATCTAGACATTCAAATCTCACCTACAACTTTGAAAAATTTTTCCTTTTAATTCATCATAATTTGGAAATCCTAAATTGTCATTCAAAATGAATACTATTTTAAGTTTTAAGCATCAATCCATTGACTGCAAGATTTTTTTTAATATTCCAAAATATTAGGTGTTCTTCCTGAATTTGTTCAGATTCTGATCTAAGTAGTTTTAATTATGAATTATAATATGTGGGGGTGGTCTAGCTCTTGGCCTACGTATTAAAATTTTGAACCATTGAAATTATATTTTCAAAGGATCACAGTTTAATTCCAACTCTCCTGCCAGCAGAAATGTAGTAATCTTCCCAGAGAGATTATTACCTCATTTTGTTTTTTTAAAAATGCAGTTTTTATGTTAACAGTTCTTCTATAAACATGATAGCCTCACCTCTGTTGAGGTAAAAGAAATTTATAATGCTCTCTTTTATGGTCGCTATATTTTTTCACATTTGATTTTATATGTATTGTTAAATTGTTATTTGACTTTCAGCAAATAATTTAATCCCTTTGGGACTCAATTTCTTTACTGTAAAAGAAATAAACTGAACTAAGTGATCTCTAATGTTCCTTTTAGGGTTAATATTCTATGACTTCAAAGTATGTATCTATACCAGCATACCCTACCTAAATCATTAAGTGGTTTCATGCAAACTTGACAAGGTGAAACAACATTGCACGGGGTATTTATTTAGTTTCATACCAACAATGTTACAAATGGAAGTCAATAGTCCTAAGCAGTCAAAATTGAAAGTATAAAACCTTGAAATTGATCTTTATGGGGAACTGAGACCATATAAAGCTGACCTATATCAGTGGTGTATAGATCACCAAAGAAAATGAGATGTGAAGACTCTGCACACTGAGTCATCAGAAGCTGAAATTTACTATTGGAAATAGAGTGTTAGACTAAGGAGGTTTGTCTAAAAGATAATAAGCAAAAAAACCCAAAACCTGTTTACATATGGGAAAGGTAACGAAATGAAGGATAATTTAATTCTCAATCACCCAACCCATTTGAGATTTAGCTGGAGAAGACAATTGTCAAAGAAGTTGACATTTTTTCTCCAAAGTGAGGGAGGGGGTCAGAGGGGACTATTGCCTACAATTTAGGAAGAGAATATATTTCCTCTACCATATAATAGAAAAAAAAATCTGAACTTTTTAGTATGACAGGGAGGATGTTTAGGATAATTGCTGCATCCTGGACCCTGAGAATTTCAGGTAATAAAAGAACTAATATACTAATTTTTAAAATGACTATGAATTTGATAGTTAATGATAAAATGACTTAAAAATTAAACTGAGCTTGATTATCATATTCAATTTATAAATTAATTTAGGTAGTGTCATTTTAATTACAATGATGTAAACTAATCGGGAATTTTTTTTCCAATTAATGTTGCTTTTCTAATTCTACCTGACTGAAAATTGAGGCAATTGATATTTTTCATGCAAAACCTTTTCAATTTTATGTAGTAGAAATAATGAATTTTATTACCTATACTGACCTCTATCCTTTGTTTGCTCAAGAATTCTCTCCCTAGTCATAGGTGTAAAAAATAACTCCTTCAGATCTCCTCATTTATGCAACTACTGAATGGTTTCGATGATCGTAAATTTAAGTTGTTTGATATTTGGTAGTGTTACACTCCCTACATTACTACTTTTTTCAGTATATCACTTACAAAAATGGTCTTTGAGTTGAATTTCATCATTATTTTATCTAATTCTATTTAAGCCCTTAGTAGTTTAATATAGCACTAAGTATATACTTTAATTTAGGTATCATTTCTGTTATGTTGATTAGGCCTGAGTAATTAACATCCCTGCAATTATTTGTCTTCACTTAAATCTAGCAATCAACCAGTAAACTTTTGTTTAGTACCTACTATGTGCCAGGCAATGTACTAAGCAATAGAAATACATATAGAAGTATAAGACAGCCCCTCTCCTCAAGAAGCTTACAGTCTAATAGAGGAGCCAACATGCAAACAAATATATACAAAGCAAGCTATATGTACAATAAATAGGAATAATTAACAAAGGCAATTAACTCCAGACATTGGAGTTAAGAAAGATTGGGAAAGGCTTCATGTAGCAAGTAAGGTTGTATTTGAGTCTTAAATGAAGCAAGGGAATTCAGTAGTTGGAGAGGATGAGGGAGTTTATTCCAGGTGAAGGTGACTGCCAGAGAAAATGCTGGGGGCCAAGAGATGGGTTGTCTGATTCAAGGAACAGCTAGAAGACTAGTATCATTGGATTAAAAGGTATGTGTTGGGGAGTAAGGTGTAAGAAGATTGGGAAAGTAGGAGGGGGCTTGTTGTGAAGGACTTTGTCGAAAAAAATTGTATTTGATACTGGAGGTGATAGAGAACAGCTGTAGTTTATTGAATTGGAAGGTGACATGATCATACCTGCGCTTTAGGAACATCGCTTTAGTGCCTGAATGGAATATGGAATGGAGTGGGGAGAATGGGACTGAGACAAACAGACCTATTAACAAGCTATTGCAATAATCCAGGTGTAAGGTAATGAAGAGAGAGTGGCGGCACTGTCAGAGGAGAGACAGTGGTATATTTGAGAAATGTTGCAGAGGTGAAATTGACGGACCTTGACAATAGATTGAAAATGAGGGGAAAGAGATGGTGAGGAATCCAAGAAAACTCACAGATTTTGATCCTAAAGGCATAGGAGGATGGTGTTGCCCCCCTTCCCCCCACATAATAGGAAAGATAGGAGATATTTTATAATTATATTTTTAGAAGTACTAAGTGTGCCTTGGTAGGTTGACTCACAGATAATTTATACATTTTATAGTTCAGAATGGAGTTTCATTTTTTTGGTCTATTACTACTGGGGTTTTATTGGTACCACCCAGAAAAAAATTATGACTTTTATAGGCTTATATTATATATTACTCTTCCAAAGTTACTAATTATTTTGATTTTTTTCATTGAATATCTTGAGTTCTTTAATTCTGTCATTCTTAACATGAGGGGAGTAGGATGTGAATTTTTAAAATAAATTTCATCACAGTCTTACTATAATTGGTTTCCTTTGTCATCTAATGTATTTTATTTTATTTTATTTCAAACATCCTGAGAAGAGGCAAATAGGATTCAGCAGATTGTCAATGAGACCCATGAACCAAAGAAGTTAAGAACCCTCACTTTAAGTAGATCATTATATTTTCTGCGAGTAAAAATAATTTTATATCATTTTCCCTTATATTTAATTCCTTAATTTCTTTTTCTAGATTTATTTCTGTACTTAGGATTTTTTGATCAGTGTCAAATAGCAGTGTAAATAGACATCAAAGCTTTCCCCAATCTTATTGGGGAAACTGCTAGTATTTTCCATTTTATATAATGTTAGTTCTTTATTTCAGAAAGACACTGCCTTTATAGTGTGGAACATTTCCATGCTTTTTTTTTAGTGTTTTTTACAGAAGTTTGTGCCTCATTTTATCAGTCATTTTTAGGGATATATTGATATAATCAATCAGCAAGCATTTATTAAGTGTTTACTATGTGCCAGGCACGGTGCTAAGCCCTAAAGCTACGTATGAAAAACAAAAACAGCATCTGTATCAAGAAGCTTTCCTTCTAATGAGGGTACTCATATTTACTTTGACAGATAGATAGAGATATAAATATATATTGATATAGATATATGAAACATTCTGAAGAAATGTTACATAGCAAAGACTCAGCTTCTAGCAACTGTGAAGACAAGGAAAGGCCCTCTAAGAAAGGTAGTATCTAAACTGGGTCTTCTGGGAAGGTAAAGATTCTAAGAGGAAGAGGGGAGGAAGGAGAGAATTCCAGGCAAGTGAATCATTCAGGGCAAAGTCATGGGAACAGTAGATATTTCATCATGTGTGGGGAACAGCACATAGACCAATAACATGGTCTATAATCTTTATAATATCATCCATTCAATTGCATATTTATTGTATATTCAACCCATTCATAGTAAATAGTCTCTTGACCATATTGTATTCTTTTTGCTCATGTTTTAGGCCAGGTCTTGGTCATCAGTTAGCATTCTTCACCATGGATCCTTTGGAATTGCCTTGGATCATTGTGTTCCTTAGAGTAGCTAAGTCTTTCACATTTAATCATCATTACAGTAGTGCTGTTATTGTGTACAATGTTCTTCTGGTTCTGCTCACTTCATATTGCATGAGTTCATTTAAGTCTTCCCAGATTTTTTCTGAAATCATCCTGCTCATCATTTCTTATAAGGCAATAATATCCCATCCCAGTCATATATCACAACTTGTCTGGCCATTCTGCAGTTGATGGACATCCCCTTAATTTCCAGTCCTTTACCAACAGAATCACTGCTACAAATTCTTTGTATATGTGGAGGTCTTTTTCCTTTTTCCTTTAATCTCTTTGGGATACAGACCTATTAGTGGTATCACTGAGTCAAAGGGTATACGCAGTTTTTTTTTTTTTGGAGGGCAATTGGGGTTAAGTGACTTGCCCAAAGTCACACGGCTAGTAAGTGTGTCAAGTGTCTGAGACCGGATTTGAACTCAGGCTCTCCTGACTCCAGGGCCGGTGCTCTATTCACTGTGCCACCTAGCCACCCTGGTATACACAGTTTTATAGCCCTTTGGTCATAGTTCTACATTGTTCTCCAGAATAGTAAGACCAATTCACAACCCCACTGATAGTATATAATTATCCCAATGTTTCAAACCATCCAGCATGTTGTTTCCTCATTGTCTAGTTTTATTCCTCCAATTTCTTTTTCTTTTCATTGTTATAGCTAGAACTTCTTTTGGTTTTTTGTTTGTTTTTGGAGGGAAAATGTAGGGCAATTGGAATTAAGTGACTTGCCCAAGGTCACACAGCTAGTTAGTGTGTGTGTGTGTGTGTGTGTGTGTGTGTGTGTGTGTGTGTGTGAAGTGTCCGAGGCTGGATTTGAACTCAGGTCCTCCTGACTCCAGGTCTGGTGCTGTATTGACTGTGCCACCTATCCACCTCTATAGCTAAGCATGTCTAAAACAGTATTGAATAATAGTGGTGATAATGGGCATCCTTCCTTCAACCCTGATCTTATCGGAAAGACTTCTAGCTTATTGCCTTTACATAAAATGTTTGGCCTTGGTTTTATACCTATCATTTTAAGAAAGCCTCTATGGGGCAGTTAGGTGGCACAGTGAGTAGAGCAACAACCCTGAAATCAGGAGGACCTGAGTTCAAATTCGGCCTCAGACACTTAACACTTAATAGCCATGTGACCTTGGGCAAATCACTTAACCCCAATTGCCCTGCCTTCCACCCTCTAAAAAAAGCCTAATATAATCAATAGGAATGGGTATTATATTTTATCAAAAACTTTTTCTATATCCGTTGAGGAAATGATGTGATTTTTGATGTTTTTGTTATTAATATAATCAGTTATGCTTATACTTTTTCAAACGTTGAACCTAAAAATTGCAATATAGGTATAAATCCTATCTAGTCATTTTGTATGATCTTTGTGATGTACTGCTATAAACTCTGTCTTGTTTATTTACATTTTTGCATTAATATTCTTTGGGAAAATTGGCCTATAATTATTTTTCTCTGTTTTCCTCTGCCTGATAAAGTATCAAAGCCGTATTTTTGTCATGAAAAAATATAGTAAGACTCTATCTTCATAACCCCACCCCAATAGTTTATATGGTATTAAGATTATTTTTTTCCTAAAATGGTAAAATTCTCTTGTAAATCCATCTGGTACCAGGGATTATTTCCTTATGGAGCTCATTGATGATATGTTCTATTTCTTTTTCTAAGACAGTGTTATTTGAGTCTTCTAGTTTATCTTCTTTTAATCTAGCAGTTTATATTTTTCTAAATATTCTTCATTTCATTTAGGTTGTCCATTTTACTGTCATATAATTGAGTAAAATAACTCCTAATGGTGGCTTTAATTTAATTTTCTTTGGTGGTGCATCCACTCTTATTTTTGATGCTAAAAATTTGGTTTCCTTCTTTTTAAAAAATTACTAGTAATTTATCTAATTTATTGTAAGATTTAAAAAATTATAACCAGTTCCTAGTTCAATATTTTTTTAACTTTCAATTTTATTCATCTCTCTTTTGATTTTCACAATTTCTATTTTGGTGTCTAATTGGGTATTTTTTATTTTTTTTTCTAATTTTTTTTAGTTGCATGTCCAATTCATAAATCTGATCTTTTACCCTTTTTTCAAAGTATGCATTTTAGGGATATAAATTTTTCCCTGCAGTACATTTTTGTTATGTTTTTTATTGATTGTTTCTTTGACCCACTCATTCTTTTTTTTTTCTGTCTTTTTATGCAGGGGAAGGCAAGGTTTTTGGGGTTAAGTGACTTGTCCAAAGTCACACAACTAATAAATGTTAAGTGTCTGAGGCTGAATTTGACCTCAGGTCCTCCTGACTCCAGGGCCAGTGCTCTATTCACTGTGCCATCTACCTGCCCCTGGACCCACTCATTCTTTAAGATTATTTATTTTCCAATTATTTTTTATCTATGTTCCTGTGACCTTTTATTGAATATAACATTTATTGCATTATGTTCTGAAAAGGGTGAAGTTAATGTTTCTGTTTTTTACATTTATCTATGAAGTTGATATGTCCTAATACATGGTCAGTTTTTTTCTGAATGTGCCATGTATAATTTAAAAATGGTATACTTCTTTCTACTCCCATTTAATATTCTCTGGGTGACTATAATATCTAACTTTTCTCAAATTCTATTCATCTCCTTAACTTATTTCTTATTTCTTTTATGGTTAAATTTGTCTAGCTCTTGAGAGTGGAAAGTTGAAGTCCCTCACCAGTATAGTTTTACTTTCTTATTTCTTCCTATAACTCCTTTCACAATTTGGAGTGTATACTTGAAGCTATACAATTTGGAGCATATTTGTTTAGTACTTATGTTACTTTATTGTTTGTGGTTCCTTTTAGCATGATGTAGTTTATCTGCTTATCTCTTTTAATTAGGTGGGATTTTGCTTTTGCTTTGTCTGAGGTCTTGATTGCTACTCCTACCTTTTTTTTTCCTTCAACTGAAGCATAGTAAATTCTGTTCCAGTCTTAATTGGGTTTTAAAAATTTGTTTTATTGGGGACTTTTAATTTGTTCTTTTTCCATTTTTTTTAGTTGTATGCCCAATTGATTGATTTGCTCTTTCTTTTTTGTATTGAGGTTTGCATTTAAAGAGACAGATTTTCCCTTAAGTACTGCTTTGGCTGCGTCCCACAAGTTTAGCTATGTTGTCTCAATGAGCATGTAAATATATTCCTTCATGTTTGAAATAATTTAGATGAAAGTGAGGTTCAATCAGTGATCCACCACAACCACCACCATTTCCCCCTCCATTGTAAAAGCTGTTCCTTGTATACCTCTTTTGAGGGAGGTAATTTTTCCCATTCTTCTTCTTTTCCAAGTGCATCCCACTGTCTTACCCATCTATGTTTGTTTTTTTTTTTCTTTTTAGATCATCCCAACATAATAGATTCATTCTTGTGCCTTCTGTCTATATAAAGGTCCTCTAACTGCCCTAATGACAATGATAAATTTCTTAGGAACTTAGGAGTTCTTAGAAGGAATTCTCATCTTCCCATATAGGAAGGTAAACAGTTAAACCTTATTGAGTCCTTTTAATTTCTCTTTCATGTTTTTTCCCTTTCTTTTAATTTATTTATTTTCAGTTTTAAACATTCATTTCCACAAGATTTTGAGTCCCAAATTTTCTCTCTATATCTTCCCTATCACCCACTCCAAGATGGCAAGCATACTTATTATCCCTTCTCCCAGTCTGCTCTCTCTTCTATCCCTTCTTATCTCCCACCCCTTAACCCCTTTCCCCTTACTTTCTTTTAGGGCAAGATGGAATTCTGTACCCATTGCCTCTATATCTTATTTCCTGGTTGCACGTAAAAACAATTTTTTAACATATGTTTTTAAAATTTTGAGTTCCAGATTCTCACCCCATGACAGGCACCCAAGACTGTGACCCGATCCAAGCAGGGCAAAGCAAAAGAATCATGGCTTAGTGACAGCAAAGAGATTCTTGTAATTACCCTCTTATCACCTTCTTGATTCCCCCCACCATCTGTGGGCCTGGAGTTCCAGAAGCAGCTGCTATTGCTGCTGCTGCAGTGACCACTACCTCTCCCACCTTGGTGTCAGGGGCGTTACTGCACACTTCTCTCACCCTAGTCCAACAGGGTTTCTCCACTGACCTTTTATTTTCTCTTTGGTATTAGTGGATTGAAAAGTCTGGAATCTACCACATTTGCCAGTGATTCAGTCCTCTGAGGTCTGCTCTGGTTCAGTCTGTCGGTGTGACCCATGCAAGGCTGCACTCTGCTACTAGCCCAGTTCAATAGACCCTTCTTTTTGACTTGCCAGGCTGACTTCAGCTGGATATTTGTTTTGCTCTGTCATTTTGTGGTTTCTGTACCTCCAAAATTTGTCAAGAGTCACTTTACCGGTATTAGAGGTGAATGACTGGGGGGAAGAATTCAAGCACATTCCTGCTTTTATTCTACCGTCTTGGATTCATTCCTTAATTTCTCTTTCATGTTTACCTTTTTATGATTCTCTGGTATTTGTAAATGATATTTTTTATTCATCTCTGGTCTTTTTGTCAGGAATGCTTGAAAGTCCTCTGTCTTATTAAATACCATTTTTCTCCCTGAAGGATTACACTCAGTTTTTCTCAGTAAGTTATTCTTTGTTGTAATCCTATCTTCTTTGCCTTCCAGAATAACATATTCCAAGCCCTCTGTTCCTGTAATGTGGTAGTTGCTAAATTTTCTGCTGTCCTAACTGCAGCTCCATGGTATTTGAGTGGTTTCTTTCTAGATTCTTGAACTGTTTTCTCTTTCACCTGGGATCTCTGGAATTTGACCATAATATTTCTGGAAGTTTTCATTTAGGAAACTCTTTTAAGAGGTGATCAGTGGATTTTTAAAATTTTTCTTTTACCCTGTGGCTCTAGGACATAAGGGCAGTTTTCCTTTATAAGTTTCTGAAATATGGTGTCAAGACTGTTTCTTTGATCATGACTTTCAGGAAATTTAATAATTCTTAAATTATCTTTCCTGAATCTATTTTCTAGTTGAATTATTTTTCCAATGAAATATTTCAGTTTTCTTTTTTTTTCTTTCTTTTGACTTTGTTTTATTATTTCTTGATGTCTTATGGAGTCATTCACTTTTACTTGCCCCATTCTATTTTTTTTAAGAAATTATTTTCTTCAGTGAGCTTTTTTATAAAACCTCTTTTTACATTTGTTTGCTTTTTAAGGAATTATTTTCTTCAGTGTATTTTTGTATCTCTTTTTCCATTTTGTCTGTTCTGGGGTGGTTTTCTTTGAGGTGTTATTTTCTTCATTTTTTTATTCTTTTACCTAGCTCTTAATTGTCTTCTCATAATTTTGTTGCTTATTTTTTTCCCTCTCTAATTCCTTATTTTGAAAATACATATGTCTATGTATTTAGCTCCTACAGGAATTCTTGTTGGGCTTGCAATTGAGGATTTACTTGTTTTGATTTCATTGTCTTCTTCTCAGTTCATGTCTTAATCTTCCCTGTCACTATAGTAGGTTTTTTGGGTGTATTCTTTCTTTGCTATTTGCTCATTTTCCTAGGTCATTTCTTGACTTTGAATTCTATGTTAAAGTTGGGCTCTGTTCCCTGGGTAAAAGGGAGGCAGGGTGGAAACCTGTCATAAATTTCAGGCATTTTTATACTGCTGTTTTCAGAGCTAGTTCTGTGGTTTGGGGAGTTTTTAGCATTTCCAGTACACACATCAAACTGATCTGTGTTGAGGAGTAGTTATTGCTTGGTTGTGATGAAAATGATACTGTTCCTCAGGACTTTAGGTCTTATGACCTAAAGAACTCCTCTCTTGCCTGGAAATGTGACTGGAAAATGGGTGTAGACAATGGAGTTGCCAAATAGTGCCCTGTCTTGCACCTAATGCTAGTACATGGGACCCCTATTGTCTCTTTCTGACCATTTGTCAGATCACCTTATCATATCTATTTTGAGAACTGCCAAAGCTGATTCTGATGCTGTTGCTACCTTGAAGGCCCACCATTGGTGCTGTAGCCATGTGGACTCTTGGCCAGCACACAATCCCAGTGCCACAGACCTCTCCTTCTGTTCTCCTAAGTTGTTTTGGGCTAAAAAGATGTCTCCCCCTAACCTTTTGCTGACTCTGCAACTCCAGAGTTTGATTTGAGGTATTTTTTTTAAAAGATTATTCATTTAAAACTTAAATAGGAAACAAGGAGAAAAAGAACATTCCTATGTACACAGTAGAACATAAAAGGATTCAGTGTAAAACCATACATTTCCATTTCCAGCTATATAGAAAAATGTAATAAAAATGACAAATTGTTTTCACAGCTGCCCAGCTTTTATGTGTTTCTTTCTAAGTTTTCTTTTGTTCTCTTCTGTGCACTTTTTTTCTCCCTCCCTCCTCATTCCACCCTAAAGAGGGCTATAATTAAACTGAACTACATACTTATGTTTGTATAGACACATATTCACACATATGTAAAGACTATGCTATACATACTTTTATGTGTCAGTTCTTTTTCTGGAGGCAGATAGCACTTTTACCAAACTCTTAATTTTCTATTCATGATTTTCTTGCTCATCTTTTACTATTTTTTCCTCACTACCATTCTTATTTGATTTTGAAAATATACATGTCTATATATTTAGCTCTTACGGGAATTCTTGTTGGGCTTGTATTTGAGAATTTGCCTGTTGTTTTGATTTAATTTTCTCCTTCTGAGTTTGTGTCCTAATCTTCCCTGTCATCGTAGTAGTCCAAGTCTTTTCATATTTTTCTCAAATCAACCAGTTCATTATTCTTTATAGGAGAGTAGTGTTCCATCACAATCTTATATCACAGCTCATTAACCATTCACCACTTTAAGGGGATCTGTCATTTTAGCCAATTTTTTTTTTACTATGAAAGCAAAATAAGTACATGTAGTGGAAGATGAACTTTAGAATTTATTTGTGAATAACTTTGTTGTTAAGGATACTTATTATTAGGATTCTTAAATTATGCATTGGAGAAAGAAAATGTTTGATCTGTCCATAGAATGTATGAAGAGCCAGTGAAACATCCTTCTTTCTTTTCAGGGGAATTATAATTCAGGGAGTCATGCTCATGAAATTGCTAGTGAAAATATCATATGCAGAACTGCCTGGAATTAATGTTGATGCTCAAAATGAGAAAAGTAAGGTGGCCTTAAAGTATAGTCCCAGTACAGTTTCTTAGCTAGGTGACTTTGGGAAAAGACCTTCCCATAAACATCTTCTAAACATCAGTTTTATAACCTATAAAATGAAACTAACACCTTCTCTGCTTCTAGGTTACAGAATTATTGTGAAGATAAAGTGACATAATATCTACAAAATTATTTTGTAAACTCTTATCTGCTAGTTAATGTAAAATGACCTAACGAAACTACAAATAGACATAGCGCAGACTGTTGGTACTTTGAGGTACATTTTTAAAACTGCATTTAAAATGTCAGGATCAGCAATTTGAGATAAAAAAATTTAGCTTAACCAAAAGGAATTCTATTAACACTCCTTATTTGAGGAGTAATTTCACACTTTTTTGCATTGTATGTATGATTTTGGTTTAACACATTTTAAAGATCTCAGTTCTATGCTTCTAGATAATTTTTTAATCAAGTAAATATATTGAAAAAAATTGTGAAGGGTTCAGTGATCATCAGGACTTAAGGTCCTATAAGTGATTGGGTGGCTTGGACAAGTAACTTAATACTATAAGAATGAAGTGATAATAGCACTAAAAGGGAGGAGTAATGTATCCATTGTGTTGCATTGTGATATATTGACAAAAGCTTTATATTTATTGCCAGACAACCTAGATTTAAACATTATTTCTCCTTAGGGCCTCCAGGTAGTACAGTAGATAGAGTGCTAGGCCTGGAGTCTGGAAGATTCTTCTACATAGGTTCATATCTAACCTCAACATTTACTAGCTTTTTGACTGTAGGCAAATCTGTTTGGCTTAGTTTTCTCATCTGGAAAATGATCTGGAAAAGGAAATGCCAAACCATTCTAGTATCTTTGCCAAGAAAATCTCAAATGGGGTCAAGAAGGGTCAGACATGACTGAAAAATGACTGTCCAACATAGGGCACCTAGATGTCCACTGGATAGAGCATTGGGCCTCGAGTCTGGAAGACCTGAGCTCAAATCTTGACTCAGACACTAACCCTGGGATTCTGGGCAAGTCACTTAACCTCTACTTTCCTCAGTCTCCCCATATGTAAAACGGGGATAATAATAGCACCTATCTTTCAGGTTTGTTGTGAACATCAAAAGAGATCATTATAAAAGTCCTTGGAACAGTCCCTGGTGCATAGTAGTTTATATATTATTATGAATATTATTATTACTTATTTACTATAGGGCTTAGTAAATAATTTAAATTCTTTACACTTCATTTGCCTCATTTATAAAATGATAGGGTTTGATTATATAATCTTTTGAGATATTTTACAGACCCCAATCATATGATTTGGTCTGTGACTGTGGCATAAGAAAAAGAACATTGGATTTGGCCCCATGATGCTTAAGGTTCATTCTCACCTGTGCTGCTGATGCATTTTCTGTTGTATCATAGGGTCACCAGTGCCCTGTGAGCTTATGGATTAACTACCTACAAGTCATTCATTTCTCCTGAATTTGAACTTATTTCCCATTCCAAGCTCAGCCCTCTTTCTGCTGTACCACTTTGAAGTGCAGGTACCCTGGAAGAAAATAATAGCTATACTAGCTACTTCACAGGAAAAGTATGAGGATCAAATGATCCCAGTGTATGTAAAGTGTTTTATAAACTATACAGTGCTATATAAATGTGAGTTATCATGGATAGCAAAGTTGGAAATAATTTCATTTATATATAGCTCAAAAAAAATACTGAACCACCATCTGTACCACTTTTTCTTTTAGGTAAGCAGGAACATTGATACATCTAAAGTTCATCTCAAGGAGTTAATTTAATCATCTGGAAAACACTGCTCTGGGTTCTTCACCTGAGAGTTATTTCCTTTTTCCATAAGTCCTACCACAACCATAGTGATGACATAACATACTTCTGATAAGTTCTCTAGCTTGTTTCTGGGAGATTTGGAGGCATGGGCTCTGTTCACTTAAGTGTCCCTGATTATGGACTAGGCTCCTATCAGTTTAACTGAACACATATTAACTGAATATTACACTATGAACTGTTACCTGCTTTTTTACATGAACTTTGGTGTTTAATTTCTAGATATCAACTACTAGTGAAAATATTTGTACTTTTATTTTTTTGCTTAATTTTTTTCTCATAAACCCAGAGGGTCTATGAGGGAGAAATATGAGTTTGATGAAAAGAACCTTCTTTGATGCCCTCATTTCCTATCAGATAAATTAGACACTTCTTGTAGAATAATTAAGCCTCTTCATAACTTGCCTGCAGCCCAATTTCTATCTTTATTTAATGCTGTTACCCTTAAAACACAATACATCTCAGCCATACTGGACTCATTCTCACCCAACATTTTTTTTTTTGCCATTGCCTCCTATACCTTGAATCTCCTCTGTCCATTTCTCTGCCTGTTCACTTGCTTATTTTTCTTTTTGCTCACATACCACTTCATTAAATTTTCTCTGTGTTGTCCCTCCATCTAGAAATGTCTCATATCCTTTGACTATCACAAGTATCTTTCTCTTTTCAAGTCTCTCTCTCTCTCTCAGACTCTCTCTCTCTCTTCCTCTCTCCTCTCCCTCCCCTGCTCTTTCTCTCTCTCTCTCTCACACACACACACATACACACACACTCAACTGAAAATAGTTTTTATTAAATTTACTAATGCAAAGTATTGTGCTTGTTTCTAGGGAACACAAAGAGGAACCATAAAAACAATGCCTACCCTCAAGGACCTTACATACTACTGGGAGGTGGGGGGGGTGTGGTACAACATATAATCAGATGAATTTATGTGTGATGATTTATGGAGGAGAGAGAAAGAGAGCAGAAAGAATTTGGGAATTGAAATAGATTTCCCATAGGAGGAGATACACAAGCTGAGCTTTGACAAAAGGTAGGGATTCTAAGAAGCAGAGGTGAGAAGAAAGTTCATTTCCTTCATAGGGAGTGCCACATGCAAAGGCCCAGGAAGAGGAGATTGAGGGGTGAGTTTCAGAAATAGCAGACAGATCCATGTGACTGGCATATGGCGTGTATGCAATAAGCTTATAAAGGAAGGATAGAGTCAGACTGTGGAAGGCTTGCTATGCCAAGCTAATGTGGTCTCCTACATACCTACAGCAGTCTAAGTTGTATTATAGTCATTTGCCTATGCAATTTGTTTTTTCTACTTGATTATAAACACTTTGAAGTTATTGATTATATAAATTTTCATCTGTGTATTTCTAGTGATTAACAGTAAATTGAACAAAAACATTTAAATGTTTGTTGAATTGAGTTATGGTAAAAATTAATGAAATAATGCTCATCCAGCAGTCATTTTACTAGGTTCTGATCCTGGCTGTATCACTTACTTCATGTGCAACCTTGGCCATGTCACCTATTTTCTCAAGGCTTCAGTTTTATCAAATATAGAATGAGAAATGTGGATTAGATCATCCTTCAGACTCTCTCTTCCCCTCAGAAATTTCTTGGGTCTATGAATGTATAACGTAAATAGGGATGAGAAAATCAAAGAGCCCCTGGAGTGTCTTTTTGTTGTTGGTCATCTGCAATGCTATGCATCCCACTTCCCCTGCTGAGTCTATGCTTAAGAACTTAAAAGGTTTTGAATTGAAAAATTTCTGCTCTCTGGGCACCTCTCAGAGCAGAATTCTTGTCAGTGACAATCTTAGAAGCTTAGCGGAACCAAACTGGCAGGGAAAAAGAAGAAAGATGTAGTACATGCAATTTCCACTTGCATAACCTTAAGTCCTTTTAGCTTTCCTGGATTTGGAATTGTGATTTACTAATATTTCTGTTATATTTCTAAGGGAAAGGTAGTTCTGGGTAGGCAGATCACATAATCACTAAGTCACTTAATTTATTAATAATTTTAAGAGAAATAATTATTTCTAAATGTTTAGGGCAAAACTTTATCATTTCCCCTTAATTCTGAATGTTCTATTGTCTTCTGATCTAGTATGTTCTCCCATTTGTCTGAGTAAATTAGTTTATACAGGCCAGAGTTTTTTAAAAAGGACTCTTGATGGACTTTAATATTTTTGAATGACACTTTCATCATAAGTTGGCATTTCATCCAAGGATCCTCTTCTTTCTTATACTTCTAGATTGTTTTTAATCAATTTAGAAGGAACATTAAAATAATAAAGGGGGTACTTTCATATTTTTATAGTACCCAAAATTTAAAGTTAAACCACTTACCAAGAAGTACATTTATTATCTGTTTCATTGGGTCATGTATAGTAAAATATCTCTACCTTTTTTCAGGCCTTTTTAAGCTTATATTCACTTAATTTAATCTAAAATATAGGCATATCTCTTTCCTTAGGACCACCTTTGCCTAAAGAGTTTGCCATATACAATAATTGAGTGGCTGATATTCATTCAATAATAGACAGCTAACAGCCATTTCAATTCTAAATTAGAGTATACTTTTTTTTTTAATTTCAAAGTTGCCCTCCTCCCAGGCTTCTATAGATAGTAAACCTTAGTAGAAAACTACCCAGCCCTTTCAGAAAGGTATTGGAAGGCTTAGGTTGGCATTTTAATAGGCCAAATGCCATCTGTTTCTGCAATTTGTGGCATTTTATCATTGACAACTGTAAGAAAACGAGGCAGTCTATTTTGGTGGAGTGGACAGATTTCTGTCCATCTGTGCCCATATTACAACATGTCACTTGTACTTTAGATCTCCATAGCTCTGAGCCAAGATAGATGCCATAGCAAGGTCAAGAGGTGGAGAAGCCTGTCAGCACATTCTGTCTCTAATGATATGACAACTGCAAATTGGTGCTTCAAGCACAGCCCAAAGGCAGTCATTATGTCAGGCCTTGAAGCTGAGCTTTCTATAATATCATTTCAGAGAAAAATGTTAACTTTAAATATTTTAACTATCAGGCAAAGAACCTAATCTATTGCATGGCTGTGGTTAGTGTCAAGTTCTTTATTAGGGTGCATGATTACACAAAATTTCCCAAATGCGGAGATGGTTCTTTAATATGGTTTTTCTTTTTCTTTTGTATCACATGGATTATGTGGGAAGAAAGACATAGAAGCCCACTTAGAATTCTGCAGCAATGCTCATAAATTGCTTTCACTGAGACCAATTTCTTAAAAGAATAAATAGCTTTGAGACAATAAACGTTACGTTAATGCGAAGATTAATATGAAAATGTGTCATTTGTTTCCTGCCCAGCATAGGTGAGGTATGGGATTAGAGAATGTGCCATTCCCCTTGTTTAGAATTGACAAATTGTTTTTAAAGTGTCTGTGGATGCCTTGTAACTTTTAGCACAACTAACTAGCAATATTGTCATTGTTTTTTTCTTCCCATGACCTAAAAGTGCCTATCAAATTGTGGTGGAAGAATTACATCCCCACCGAACCAAGCGAGAAACGGGGGCAATGGAGTGCTACCAGGTCCCCATCACCTACCAGAGTGCCATGAGTGGAGGTTCTCCATATTACTTTGCTGCTGAACTACCCCCTGGGAATCTTCCTGAACCAGCCCCCTTTACTGTCGGTGACAACAGGACATACCAAGGATTTTGGAACCCACCTCTAGCACCTCGGAAAGGTTACAACATCTACTTTCAGGCTATGAGCAGTGTGGAGAAAGTAAGTACCTAGCAAGATTTTTTTTCTCTCCTCCAAGGAAAGTCCCAGTGGCTTTTTAGAGATGCCAGACAGAATTAGTCAAAAGTAATAGTGTACAGTGATGCTGTTGCCTCTTTCTACTACTGTGCATGGTTCTGTACTGTGAGGCTGAGGCTTCATGCCAGTCGTATTTCACACAACTCCTGTTTCCTAGTAACTGTTTCTAGTTGAGACTTTAGTAAAAGCCCACGGTAGCCGTTTTGAGTAAAATGATTTAAGCAGTGTGTTTCTGCACCCTCTGTAAATATATGCCATTGTTCTTGCCCCCTTTCTCTGTGGTGGCACACTTCAAAAGATTAAATTTACTGTAGGATAAACAAAATGCGTACTCCTCAGCAGGCTAATAAAATGTTGCAAACTTTTCAGGCAATATTGAACAAATAGAAAATAGCAAAGTAAAAATCTACTGATTACAAAGTAATGCACTGCCTGTGGTACATTTGACAGAGCCCATGCAGAAGGCTGCCTCTAGATTGCCCAACTGCTGTGTACCCAGAAAAGTAGGCCTTTGAATCTCCCTGGTTACCTCCTCCCTTTATCCATTTTGGACACAGTTGCTTTTGAACACTGTTACTGGTCTTGTATGAATATTGAAGAGAAAAACACAAGAGGAAGTTAAATACCACCATGGCTGTGGGTTAGAAAGGTCTCTTGTGCCCCATGCTGTTTTCTTTGAATGATTTTCTTTCTTAAAGTAGAAATATGTTTTGGGAAAGGTAGTGGCATAAAGTGTGTGTGTGTGTGTGTGTGTGTGTGCCACACATGCATGTGGCACAAGAGGACAGCTGCCAAGTTTTAAATTCCATTTAAGGAATACACACACACACACGCACACATATGTTTATATATATACATATATACACGCATATGAAATGAATGCTTTCGGATTACAGAGCTCCTAAGTATCTGGGAAATTAAATGACAAATCACTGGCTTGAGGAAATTTTATCTTAGCCATAGTGTTTTAATTGGAGGACAGTCATGTTCTTCCATTTGTTTTCCTATAGCCCTTAAGAGAAACTAAAACTTCTAGATAGTTATTGAATACTTTTTATGAAAATCTAGAGTAGACAGAGAAGAAACAAAGGCAATATATCTAATGGTGACTTATTATGGAAGAAGCTGTTCTGTATGACTGTGTGTACTTGATAATATTGAAAAGGAGAACAAAATCTCCCTCCCCTACACACACACACACACACACACACACACACACACACACACACGCACTCAAGACTTCTTACTTCCTGCATTGAAGGTCATTAGTTGCCCTGATAAAGCAGTGACTATAGAAATTAATATTCCATTCAGAGTATAAAGACATACCAGTAGAAAATATCATTCTATATTTGTTGGGTTGTTTATTTTTTTTAACTTTTAAGAAGTGAGAGATAGAAAATTAACTTTCATGACTTAATCTGTGATATGAAACGGGGTGTTAATGAATGTCCCTTTCTGGGAAAGGGCTTTCTATAATATTACTAAAAAACTTTGAGGGGAAATTTTCCTTTCTAATTGCTAGTGTGACCATACTCTTGTACATCTAAAGTGTAAAGTTATGACAATGTACTTCACAGATATCTTGGCATAGAGTTTTTAAATTGATGTGTTTCACATCAACAGCAGGGTCAAGGAGTGCTGCTGTAGTTAAAAGTGATTGCTTTCAACAAAGCAAAATCCCTTTAGATTTTTACTAGAGTCAGAAATAATATCTTGTTCTCAGTTTGCTATGAAGGCCTCAGGTCAGAACTAAATAAGAGTAGTATACTTTTAATTATTACTTGCTGAAAGAATTGTTTTGTGTGATTTTTAATATCAACCAACAATCTAAGATTGATTTTGGATAATTGAACTTTTTATTTAATGTGAAACGCTTATAGGAAAAAATCTATTCTTTGTTATATGTTAAGGTTTAGTATCATCTCAAAAGACCCTTGAGAATTAAGTATATTAGAAAATGAGAATGAATTTTTCTCTTTTTCTTAGGCCTTCCCTAATCCTCCAGCATCTAGTGCCTTGCTCCCCTAGCTTAAATTCATACTAACAGATCAGGTTCCCAGAGTATACCTGCTACCTCTGGTTCTAAGTATAACCCTGTGAGTTATTGTTCCTACTACTGTAGTTGACAAGCCCCTAATGGTATGCTTCCCATTAAAATCATCCAGGAGACATTATTAGTTTTTACTAAGGGCATTTGTTTAAGTGATATAGTTTTAAAAAAAAATAGCAGAAAATATTTCCTACTGAAGTCCAGGGTTCACTCTTCCATATAGAATCTTTGGAAAGAGTGGGCTCAAACTTAAAATTGAGGCACACATGTAGAATGCCTGTGTGACAAACGGTAACGTGCAGCTCCTGGTATTGCATGGCCTGGTCCTTTCTCTCTAAATACCTACTATTAGGTGTAGCATATCTGCTAACAAGGATGCTCAGCTGGGCTCCTGGAATCTGTTTCCTTCTTGAATCCATACCCAGAACCCTTCTCTGAGGCTAGGGTTATGTTCCTTGATGCTGACCACCTCCCTCCAGTGATTCTCCCCACATCCATATCTGTCCTGAGACATGTTCCTCAGAGAATGCATTGTTTTCTTCTAATCAGGAGCTCATAAGACATGATTGATGGGGTTGGTCAAGGGAAGAACCATCCCTACCTACTCTGCTCTGTTCAGATCTTCTGCATGTATTTGCTGTGGAGCTGGTAATATACAGATATTTAAAGCCCCCAGTGGTGTGACTAAATTGTTTGCTTAGCCAATTTTTTTTTAATCTTCCAAACTCAATCAAAAAGGTTCATACTTCATAAAGAGATCAAAGAGTAAAATTCTATCTTGTTTATACAGTAATATTTTTGTCATATGTGATCATGTTCTATAATAACTCTCAACTGAGATGGGGAGGTGGGGAATCACAAATCTTCACTTTACGTGGACATACACACAAACAGGCACACAAATGCATGTGTTCGCATGCACATAAAACGTGTGTACATGTGGTTTACTACAATAGAAGGCAAGTACTGTTCCATTTTCATTTTTGCATCCCAGGACCTGGCACACAGTAGGGGTTTAATAAATGTTTGTTGATTGATGAAGAATTCATTTATTGTCTGCCTTCACTAAATCTTATAGTTTGGTTTTTGGTTGTTTTTTTTTTTTTAAGAATTGAGACCCTAACCTTGGTAAAAGGGAACAAATCTTGGAAAGGTGAATTCATATCTTCTCCCCCAGAAAACTTTTAAAAAAGAAAGAAAACCTCATGAGATACACCCTCTCTTTGTGCCTTTCAACGGTCTTAATTTTGCCTTTAGTGCTTGAATAGAAAGAGGAGTGTCAAACGTCCAGCTGTGTATCCAGATGTGTCCTCTGCATTAGAGCTTGTGCGCTGGGATGCATTGTGTGGATGAAGAGGCATGCTAGTGACCAGGCCCATTCACATCCCTTTCATCCTCATTCCAAATCCCGCAAAGAACTGGGATGCTTCTAAGCTCTATACTACACTTTTCCTTGCTCTCTTTCTCAACAAGGAATTTATAAACCCCGTATAAATTGATAAATTGTTTATAAATTTATAAACAAGGAATTTGTTTATAAATTTATAAGCAAGGAATTTGTTTATAACAAATATATTTAATGTATAACCCATTCTCACTCCATAACCTCTTTCTAATCTCTTGGAAATTCACTAACAGAATTCTCCTATAAATCTCTTTCTACATACACGCAGGTATTCACAGATCACTCACCAGTTTCCCAAGTCACTAAATCAACATATACACCAGCCAGCCCTGAGGCTACTTCTCTAAGTTACTAAATACTTGGATTGTTGTTGTCTTCTGGCCTTGTATGTTTTTGCTCTCCTCTCGTGTTCTTGATGGTATCTATAAAAATATCATTTGTAACAATATAAATCACCCAAAAAAGCAAATAAAAACCCAAGATCTTTCATTATCATATACTGAAATGATGTGACAACTCTGATATTTATTTTTTTCCTATCCTTCTCATATATTGATACCACCTCTACACTCCTATTGATAACTACACACCTGCCTTTTGACTTTTATGGTCCCAGTGAGTATATTTGCACCACTGTATTGAACAGATGGAATTTAACTGAACCATGGAAAAAATAAGTTGTGTCAGTCAGAAAGAATTTATTAAGTTCCTGCTATGTATCAGGCAGTATGCTAAATATTGAGGTTACAAAGAAAGATATGACATCTTTCAAGGAGCTCACAGACTAATGGGGAAGACAACATGAAAACAAGTATGTACAAACAAATTATGTACAAGATAAATTGGAGATAGTTAACAGAGGAAAGGAAGTAGCTTTAATGAGGATCAGGAAAGGGTTCTCACAGAAGGTGGAATTTTAATTGTGACTTGAGGGAAGTCAGGAGGAAGAAATGAAGAAGGAACTGTTCTGGGCAAGGGAAACAGTCAGGGAAACTGCCTTGAGTCTTGAAATGGGAGGGTCTTAGGCAAGAAACAACAAACAAGAAGTCCGTTATTAATGGATTGCAGGGTATATGGGAGGGAAGGGGCTTTGAATGTCTAATAGAAGATTTTATATTTGATCCTGGAGGTGATAGGGAACAATTGAAGTTTATTGAAAAGAGGGGCCTGAGATGGTCATATCTGCACTTTAGGAAGATTAATTTGACAGCTGAGTAGGGAGAGACTGGTGTCCAATTATAAGGCTGTTCCAATTATGTAAGCATGAAGTGATGAGGAACTGGACCAGGACAAGTAACAATGTCAGAGGAGAGAAGGTTGTTACAAAGGAAATATCAACTTGGCAACAGATTGGCTATGTGGAATGATAAAAGTGAGGAACTGATGATGATATCTATATTGTGAGCCTGTGTGAATGGGAGGAATGTTTTATCCTCAACAGTAAAAGGGAAGTTTGAAGAGGGGAAGGTTTAGGAGGAAATATAATGAGTTCAATTTTAGACATATTGTTATGGGCATTACAATTTGTGATTCTACTAGGCAATTAGAAATATTAGTCCAGAGCTTAGGCTAGATATATAAATCTGAAAATCATTATTATAGAAATGATCATTGAAGTCACGGAAGCCAAAGAGATCATCAAATGAAATAGAAGGACAAGGGAAGAGGTCACAGGATAGAGTTCTAAGAGACATACACCTTTAGTGGGTATGGCCTGTGGGAGTATGGTAACAGTCTTACATTAAGCTGGGGGGGAAATTGAGGAGGGTTTCCAGGCCATGTATAGAGGTATAATTTTTCTCTTTCCACTGGATATGCAGGGAACAAAAGCAAAATTCTGCCTATGTTTAATATTTTTATTAATCTCCTATTTCAATCTTGGAAAAAAATTTAACTAGTGTCTAAACTTTAATCTTTGTTACTCTAGATTGGTCTTAAAACCTTTTCTTACTTGGTAAGTAGGACGGCTTGAATTGTACATTGATTATATTTCCTTTCGTTTTTTACCCCTTCAACAGGAAACTAAAACCCAGTGTGTACGAATCGCTACAAAAGGTAAGAGACTGGCTTTCTTTCACTCCATATTCCCCTTGCCCTAAGAGGAAAGTACTTTATTCCTTGCATCAGCAGTAATTAAATGTGCCATTTCTATTACACAGCTTTTTCAGCACAGCCCAGTTACCGGGCCAGCAAAGTACTCTGACTCTCTTGAGTATCTTTAACACATAATGGCAGGCTACTTTTTACTCTCTTTGTACTTGGCTAGTGGAATCTTCTTTCAAAAATAGGCAGGATTTAGCCAAAATATGAAAAGCTCATTTTCGTCATTTGTACTCAGCAAGGTCTTGTTCTTATGAACAGTTGGACTGTTAGGAGAAGTTACCAAGGACAGGTTAGAAGTGGAGAGTTCCTATAAGTGTAAAAGAACCATCCCCCTTAATGCCCTTGTAGGCACAGTTCAGAACATGGGAAGAGGTTGATATCTTTAATACAGAAGCAACTAACTAGATGATACTTTTTTCCCTTCCTTTCTCTCTTTCCATTTCTTTCTTTTTTTGCATTTTTTAAATTTTTCTTAAAATTTCAAGGAATACCATAGCATAAGACCTCCCCGAAGTATATTTGCCAGGACAATTCATGTTGATTCTATATAAAATGGTTTTGTCATTCAGTAGTAAAATAAACACTTTTGTCTTAGGATGAAGACTTAGGATTCAAAGTGGATGAGATTCTCCTTTTCCCACCATATTTATAGCCTCTCATTGCAAAATTACATGACTTTTCAGAAACATGGAGAAGCATTTGATAGATTTTAGCACTGGAAACAAGAAAGGACCATATTGATGTTAACATGATAATCCTCAGAGAATTGGTGTTGTGTTTATGTGTTGGCTGCTGTAATTAGAATTGGACCCATATTCTTGAGCAGTAGTAAATCAGTTTGGGGTAAAAATAAATGTCCACATTCGGTTTGTGTTGGCACCTTTCCTTCTATCATTTCCCAAAGTCTAATCATCAGTCTTCTCAAGTAAGCCCTTGTGTTTAATTCTTGATTTGTGATGGCAGTTAAAACCATTCCCCTTGCTTTGTACAGAATGCCCTGTACACATTTCAAAAGAAAATGAAATAACAGTTTTGGGAAAAATATAGTTTAAAGTTTCTTTTCATTGTTCAAACAGAATACAAAAGAGAGAAATCTTAAAGGAGAGAGAGATAGGAAGGGAAAGAATTGTTATATATGATAATTTATTTTTATATAGTTTAGTTTGAATTGCAGTATACTTTTAGTTGAATTTTCTTAGGAAGTAATTTAAAGGGAACAAACATTTCAGGTTTCTACCAGCATGGGCAAGAGGCATCTGCTAGATCAAAGTATTCTCAAATTAACATTTGTCATTGAAGTCTTAAAGAATCTTTTTAGGTATAGCTGGTTACACCTTTGTTTTTACAAGTGACAGATTCAAAAACCCCTGAAATATTTTCAGTTTTTACTGACTTTTTGTATTACCTTAGGGAATTTGGTTGTCTTTTTTTTTTCTTTCACTAAAATTTGTTTCTGTAACATATTTCTTGGAATCCCATATATTTCGTGTCATAGAAGTCTGGTTTAAATTGTTTGATGGAAAGCAGCTTGGTCTGGAAGGAGCCCTGGATCTGGTATCAAAGGACATGTATGTAGCTCTCGAGAGATCGTGTGAAGACAAAACTGTGTAGTGTCATGGTGGTAATGGTGCTATCAACAGAGATCAAGATATCAGGGAGAGGGGCCTTTTTGAGGGAAAGCTAAAAATTCTATTTTGGACTTCTTGAGTTTGAAGCTCTGCAAACACATCCATGTCAAGATAATTTTTAAGGAATCCGTGCCTTCCCCTCAGTCAGCACATTATGCGTTTAACCAAAAAGGTATGGGCTCAATGCAGCCTATCCTAGAATGCTTATTAGGGATAAATCCAAGTCATCAATTCTATAAGAGGAAGGAAGGAAAGGAAGGAAACCTTCATCAAGTGCCTATTATGCACCAGGCACTTTGCTAAAGCTTTTACAAATCTCATTTGATCCTCACAGCAATCCTTGGAAGACAGGGCTATTATCACACTGATTCTGCAGTTGAAGAAAGTGAAGCAGAGAGGTTATGTGAGTTGCCCAGGGTCACCCACCTAGTAAGTGTTTGTAACCAAATTTGAACTCAGAACTTCCTGTTTCTAGGATCAACCCTCTATTTTTTGTGCTCCCTAGCTACCAGTGATAAGATAGGTAGTGTGCTGTAGTTTAGTGGAATCAAGCTTAAATAAAAACAGATACCACTGACTTTAAATAAGGATCCCTACAGGCAACATAACCACTTAGAAAACCATATATTGAAATTATCCATGTTATATTTTATTTTCATTTATTTTGCTAAACTTTTCCCAATTGCATTTTAATCTGCTTCAGACAGTTTGAATTCTCTAAGGTAAGGAATAGGGCTTTGGACTAGAAGTAATGAAGACCTTAAAGTCAAATCCCACTTCTGACATTTTTAGCTGTTTGACCCTGCACTTAAACTCTCTGTGACTCAGTCGTCTTCTTCTTCTTCTTCTTTTTTTTCTTTTTGCTTTTTGGAGGGCAATTGGGGTTAAGTAACTTGCCCAAAGTCACATGAATAGTAAATGTGTCAAGTGTCTGAGGCTGGATTTAAACTCAGGTCCTCCTGACTCCAGGGCAAGTGCTCTATTCACTGCGCCACTTAGCCACCCCTATGGCTCAGTATTCTGATCCATAAAATGAGAGGGTTGGATTCTGGCCTCTGAGGTCCATTCCATTTATGTTCCTTTGATTATCTTTTGTCTGAAGTATTAAAAGGCTTCCCTCTTAATTTCTCTCCTCTCTCTTTCCTTCCTCTCCCCTCCCCTCCCCTTTGCTTTCTAACTTCCTTGAAGCCTTCCCAGAATCCAATGGATTAAAGTGATCTCTGTCCTTAAATTCGTTGTCTTTTGTCCAGACTTTTCCCCTGCATTGACATTCTGATTTTTATCATAATAGATGTCTTGTTTTGTTTTACCCTTCATTTCCCCTTCATTAGATTGTGAGCTCCTGGAAGGCAGGATCTGGGCCATGTCTATCATTATATGCTCATGGCCAAGCACAGTGTCATGCATATCAGAGAATATTGGTAAGAAAGGCCCTCCAATGTCATCTGATCCAACTTTTAGCTGGACGTCACTCCTATCAATGGTTATATTGCTTCTTAAATGATGACTTTCAGTGATATAGAAATCACTGTACCCCCCAATATTGTATTGTATAACTGATTATTAGAAAGTTTCTCCTATTGACCTGAATTCTGCCTCTCTACAACTTTCACTTATTCTTATTAATTCTGGCCTTTCATATCATGCAGAGACATCTAATCCCTCTTCCAGTCAGCCATCAGTCAAGAAGCATTTATTATATGTGAGGCACTGCACTAAGGAATGAGCATACAAGACAGACAAGCTTTCATTTTAATAGGGGAGACAACATGCAAACAATTATGTACAAACAAGTTATATACAAGCTAAATTGGAGATAATCTCCAAGGGAAAGGACTAAGATTATGGAGGCCCAGGAAAGGCTTCTTGCATAATGTGCAACTTGCTAAAACTTAAAGGAATCCAAAAAAGTCAGGAGATGGAGATGAGAAAGAAGAGAGTTCCAGGCATGGGAGATAGCCAGGGATGCATTTGACATAAAACAGGTATCTATCTGGTCTGTGTGTTTATTCTTCTGCAGGCTAAATGACCATGGAGTTCCTTGAACTGCTTCCTCAGTTGAAGTCAAGATGAAATAATGACTAGAGCACTGAACTTGGAGTCAGGATGTTGTCTTTGTTTGGTCATTTTTTAGTCATGGCTGACTCTTTGTGAGCCCATTTGGGGTTTTCTTGGCAAAGACACTGGAGTGGTTTGCCATTTCCTTCTCCAGTCATTTTACATATGAGGAAACTGAGGCAAACAGGGTTATGTGACTTACCCGGGGTCACACAGCTTGTGGGTATCTGAGATAGGATTTGAACTTAAGATTAGTCTTTCTGACTCCAAGCTTTGACACGCTATCCACTGCATCACCTAGCTGCCAGAGTCAGTTTGACCTGGGCTCAAATCCTTATAGACTGTCAGTAGCTCTGTGACCCTGGGCAAGATTTATTAATTTTATTATTATTATTAATATTAATAATATTAATTACTAAGCCTCAGTTTCTTTATCCATAAAATCAGAGAACTTTATCACATTTACCTCACAGGGTTGGCATAAGGATCAGATGAGATGATATGTATGAAATGCTTTGCAAATCCTTATATGTCTGTGTATTAGCTTTTATTTCTATTATCCCATAGTCTTCTGCATTAGATTGTGAACTCCTTCAGGGCAGGAGCTATTTTTGCCTTTCTTTGTAGCCGTAGTGCTTAGCGCAGTGCCTGACACATAGTAAGCATTTAAATGTTTATTGATTGATTGACTATTGTATGTCATGGTTTTTAGTTCTCTTACCTTCAACTTCCAGTTTATCAGCATCCCTCCTAAAATGTGGCATGTCCAGAACCAAACAGAGTGTGATCTGAACAAAGCCAAGCACATCAGCACCTTCCCTCTGTCCTGTTACAGCAGGACATTTCTCTTATAATAGCCTAGCTTTTTTTTATTGCCACATCACACTCCTGACTTAAATGGAGCTTGCTAACCCAGACCTTTCTTACATGAACTCTATCTAGCAACGCCTCCACCATCTTGTACATATGCAGTCGACTTTTTAAACTGAAGTATAGAATTTTTTTTCTACACAAATATCTAGCAGCTGACTGGTTTTGTACAACTGCACAAGCTGAGGATGATCTTTACATTTATAAATATTGTTGTATTTTAAAATTTAAAACTATTCTTAGCTCTTTGGCCAGTACTTTGATGACCTCTGTAGCTAAGCTATAAAAAGGTTGCAGTTTGCTGCTGGAAATAGTTCCCACAATGGGAGTTTTCTGGCTAATACAATAATAAAGTTTTCCTTAGTTTACATAAAGCATTACATTTATTCCTATTAAATATAATAAGATGAGGTTTAGTACATTGCTTCAGTCTGTCAAGATGTTTTTTTTGGCTCCCAGTCATGTCATCCAATGTGGTAATCTTCTTTCCTTTCTTTATGTCATCAGCAGATCCAGTAAAACGTGCTATACATGCCTGCATTAAAGTCATTAAATAATTAAACAGCACAGACCCAAAGACAGGTCTTTGGGACCTTCCACTAGATATCAACATGGGGAAAGGGTGATGTCACCATATGGGCCAGATCTCCTATCACTGCAGCCCAGAACTCCCACACTCAGGAGATCCACAAGGCTCATCCTCTCCCCTCAGCCAACCCATCTCCCCAAGCTGGGATTATAGGCATGTGCCAGCATTCCTGCTTGTTACTATTTTTTGCTATCCTTGGACATAGTTTGTGAGGCCCTGTTGCATTCATTAAGTCTATCTAATTGTTCTTTCTTAACCTCTCTTCATTTGTCCTCCGTTTCAGCAAACACATACTAATTATTTGTTGAGTTGAACTGTATTCCTTATTTGCTCCTATTTAATGGGGTTCCCTAGCCACCTTCACCTTTGTGTTATTTTTGCCCCACTACACAAAGTTTTGTTATTTTTAAATGCATATGCATTAATAGAAAATTCAGTAAATCTTACATTATTCTTTGAATCTAACATAACTATTCTATCTAAAACTGAAATAGATATTCCTAATTAAAATTTTCTGAATAAAAACCTTTTGTGGGTGATACAGTTGCAGCCACTATTTAAGTTTATGAAATTTACTATAGTGGCATTTTTTTTTCTACATAGATTCACATTTCAACCTAAACTATCATATTGTACATATTCTCTCTCAAACAGATAAGCGATATCATTTCTAAATGGAATTCATTTAATTATTCTAGTAACTAATAATAACAATCACACAACTAACATTTATCTTGCATTAATTATGTGCTAAGTACTTTACAATTATTTTAGTTGATCCTCACAGTAACCCTGGGATGTAGGTGTTATTATTATTATCACCATTTTACAAATGAGGAAACTGAGGAAAACCAGAGTGAGTGATTTGCCATGAGTCACCCAGCAACTAAATGCTTGCGGCTGGATTTGAACTCGTGTGTTCCTGACTCGAGGCCCTGTACTGTATCTGTCTCCTATACAATCTAGGTGCTCCCAAACTAAAACATTGTTGCTTTACTAATTTTATTCAGATCGAATATTTTTTTCCCCTCGCTGGTATATGTTTTTGTACCTAGTACTTGGATTCACCCAATCTGTTTGTTAGCTTAAATTGAAGTACAGTTTAGATGAATCTCTCTCAACACCTTAATCATTGTTACTGTTATGACTTCCTTCTATGGTTGCTTTGGGCCATTGGAAATCACGATTCAATGTGAAGTCTTTTCTTGTGATTTAATCCAAATTGAGGAGTGTCGTGATAAATTGGAGGCTGCAAAGGAAATGTTAACTATTGCCTTTTATCATTACTTAGATCTCAGTTGCAGAAAACTACAATTAAATATCAGAGGAATGACAAAGAGGTGGCAGGTGCTTGAACCGTTATTTAGTAGCAAGTTATAATTTAACTTTGTGGCGAATTTGGCCAGATTTCATCCCACAAGAAATGAACACCTTGACATGATGCCTTTCCTTTCAGGGTCTTAGAATACTTTGGGGACAGGGAATATTGAAGAGATTTCATTTTCAGTTTTTGCAATATGCTGTTGATTACATTACACAATGATTGATGCTGAGTTCTAAGATGACTGGAACTACAGAGCTAGTTTCACATAAGCACAGGTTGCTGCACCCCTTTCTGCTTTCCAGATGCATAGCATACATGCTGACTGTGCTTACTGTGATACGAAAGAAGTTTAACGCAGAATGGGGAGATATATCCTTCCTCTGAAAATAGTTCTCTTTCTAGTACACCCTACTATGTCCCTTGAGTCAAGAGATATATAGTGGACCTAAAGTAGAATCCCATTTCCCCCACAGGAAAATTGGACAAGGGAGTCCTTAGAAAAATATTTGTATATTTAGTGTGGTTTTTTAATTATGTAATATATATATATATATATATATCCCTCCACAACTACCCCGACTATTTACTTCCTTTCTTCTCTTTTGGGCCAGCTAGATATCAAAGTCGAAAAAGCACTAGGCCTGGATTCAGGAAGATCCAAGTTTAAATTCAGCCTTGGACACTTACTAACTGTGTGGCCTTGAGAAAACCACTTAACCTTTGTTTACCTCAGTTTACTCAACTGTAAAATAGCATCACCTCCATCATAGAGTTGTGGTAAGGCTCAAATAAGGCTAATATTTATACAGCTCTTAGCAGAGTGCCTAGCACAAAGTAGGCACATATAAATGCTTATTCTCTTTCCTCCTTCCCTTCTGATATGGGGTTTTTGAGAACTTTAATTCTGAAAGAGTCTGCATCTTGAGAAAGATAGTGGGATGATAACTATACTCACTTATTACTGATAAAACAACTGAGGAGTAAATATCTTCCCAACATAAAGGTTTTACAACATCACTATCCTACTCAAGCATTATCAATGGCTCACGATTGATTCTAGGATTAAAATATAGATCCTTCACTCTAGCATTTAAAGCCTGCTTCAAGATGAACTTTTTTTTTAAAAGCAATTGGGGTTAAGTAACTTGTTCAAGGTTACATGGCCAGTTATTTTGTGTGGGTGCCAAGTATCTGAGGCCGGAACCTATCCCAGGTCTCCCAATGCTGGGGCCGGCGCTCTTACTCACTGCGCCACCTGTCTGCCCCACAAGATGAACTTTTAATACATTTTTCATGTTGTTCCCCTTCATACAATCTGCATTTCATTCAAATTGGACTACCTGCTGGTCCCCAAACTCAACATTACATTTTCTATGTCTTTGCCTTTAACAATACAGGAAATGCCCTATGTGTGGAAAGGACTATTTTCTCACTTCTGTTTCTTAAAATACTGGGTTTCCATCTGGGATCAATTTTTATTCCACCACCTTTTGGAATCATCTCTTATTTCCCTAACATTTTTGTGCTCTTTTCCTCTTCAAATTATTTTACATTCACTTATCTGTGTACCTTTTTTCCATCTACTCCCCCACACACCCATATAATGGAAACTCCAAAAGCTCTGTGAATGTTTCTGTTTTGTCTTTGTATCCTGTGTGATTTGCATTTAGAAGGCAATTAATACATTTTTAATTGGATTGAATTTACAATCATAAAGGGAGATGATACAGACTACTTGCTAGACAAGCTATGTCAGTATCTGTATTATGGTATCCAATGTATCTGCTGAAAACAGCAGCTAAAATAGTTACCTGTTCTCAAAAGACATAAGGAGACAACTACCTTTATTGTAAAATATACAACATTTTGGGCCTTCAGGCCAGTATTACAAGAAAAATTGGAGCAGTGATCAGAAACAAAAAGGGGAAAAAATTAAATTCAATTTATGGGAGAAAAAACCCTACAAAGAAAGTAGTAACACCATGAAAAAATGCCAGTCAATATCATATGTCTGGTGGCCACTGGTCTAAGTAGCACCTTGTAAGTACAGATCTACAGGTGAGTCAGAATCTTATAACATTGTAGCACATACCATACAATCAATTCCAAGTCATCCATGGGAATCAAAGAAAGAAAACTTGGATAAAAAAAGGTAGTCACAAGTAAATTATGTTGAAGTATCAGTTCCAATCACCTTGCTCAACAGATCTTTACAAAAGGTTGCTGGTTATATGACTTACTCAGCCCAGACCTGCAACTAGGTCCCTCTGATAACTAAGAAATGCAAAACCCACTAGTAATATGATCCTGATATTAAGTTAAAGTGACTGTGGGAATATCTAGCTAGATTATTAATGCCTGGAATTGTGTTGGCAGAGGGTTAAAGGATCTTTCATCCCTAGCATCATTGAGATAGGTTGCTATGAGGAGAATAGGGCATGATTGAGTTTTATGATTCTCTTCTCCCAACCACCCAAATCAATAGCTGTCAGTATTATGGTGACTATGGCTCTCTTATGAGGGCAGTTCAGAATTTTCCAGAGGCTTCTTTTATCATCTATGAATCTTATTCCCTAGGAAAAAAAGTATAAGCAAACCTTACTTCACCAATTTTGGGAGAGCATTTGGCTGGGGTAGGCACACCCTGCTGCCTGGAGGCCTTGTTTTTAGTCATTCTTTTAAACAACAGAGTATTTGCTAAACATGGGTTTTTAAAAATATAAAATCTAGATAAGACAGAATCCAGGATTACAAAATGTAGAGGTAGCAAATTAATCTTTTTCTAGATTGTTCAGAAACTTTGTAAAATTCTACAACCAGTTCTTGGCTCTACAACTTGGAAAGTATTCGGAAGCAATGCAAATAATCTAAGTCAAGCATTTATTAAAACCTTAACCATGTGCTGTGCACTGTGCTCATATCTGGGAATAGAAAGAAAGGGGACAAAATAATAAAATATTAGATATATGAAAAATGACAGGTAGGCATTTTAATTATTAGCAAAGATGGAAAGGAGGCTATGGGTAGCCATCACTTATATAAAGCATTTGGCTGGAGTCATGAAACTCCAAGTTTAAATTCATCCTCATAGAATTAGTAGCTATGAGCACTTGAGAAAGTCACTTAAACTTTGTTTACCTCAGTTTACTCAATTGTAAAATGAAGATAATAGCATCACCTGCTTCATAGAATTGTGGTAATGCTCAATTAGGTTCATATTTGAAAAGCACTTAGCACAGTTCCTAGTAGGCACTATCTAAATGCTTATTCCCTTTCCCCCTTCCCTTCTGATGTGGGGTTTTTGAGAACTTTAATTCTGAAGGACTCAGTCTGCATCTTGAGATAGAAAGTGGGAAAATAACCATACTAACTTATAACTGATAGAACAACTTTGATCAATGGAAAGGGTTTCCTCACAGGGACTTCCCTACACTACACTGTTAAAGACAAAAATTGTACAATAAAAATAGGGAGGAGAGTGAACAACTGTTATTTTTCCCCACTGAGAATAATACTAGAAGAACACAAATCATGTTGAGATTTTAACTAGTTTAATAAAACTTCTGAAAAAACACTTTTTTAAGTTAAAAGGAAATCAGCCATTATGGGATGTATTTGTCTTAAATTTTTTATTTGCTTATGCTTTGATCTGTGGTCTTGCAGGCTGATGAAGTAATTATTATGTCTCTCCTGAAACCCATTCTCACCTGAACATCTTTTCCACACCTAGTCCATGTATATTGTATGTCCCTTAATCCGTCCTGCCTGGATGTTCCTGAAAAACACGAAGAGATATTTAGTTAAGTATGTGCCTGGAATATTGACAGGAAAATGAGAAAGTACTAAAGAAATAAAGAGATGGGCAAAATCAAATAGTTATCAGGTGGTTTAAGGAAAGTGGTCATTAAGGATTGCAGAATTGAAAAGGAGGAGTGTCAGAAGTTTGAGAAGTGAAGGAGACAGAATTGGGGTCATATTGGAGGTGAGGCTGTGGGGAAAGAAACTGGAAGGATTCTTTTCTTCCTCAGACCTGCCTCTGGACATCTGCCTTTACCAATTATGACCACACACCTCTCCAGGTTAATTCTCTCATCTCAAAATGGCTCTATTGTGAGGGCAATCCAGGTAGCAAGAGGGTGGAAAAGAGAGACAAAACAGTAATGAGGTGGGTAAACTCTGAAGGGCATTCTAGGGCCATTTCCATTTACTAAATCAAATCTAGAAACCTGTTTAAAAAAAAAAACTGGCATGGTATTTATCTACCCCCACTTTGTTCCAGTTTACCTGGAACCTTGCTTCAGGGGAAAAAGACTTTCATGAATTTGTTAAAGGATAGAGTTACTCTTGAGGGCATTTGCCAAGAAAAGCCAGAGAGAACTTAGCAACACAAAGTAAAGTTGGGGAAAGTAGTCAGCAAGTATGACAGGTGAAAGGAAGACCTTAGAAAAGTAAAGTATAGAGAACAGCACAGAAAGAATCAAAGAACATAGTCCAAGAAAAATATTATAAAATTATTTTAACATTTTAAACCATACATAATTTATAAAAACGTGAAAGTTGCAAGTATATATTTCTGCTGGTTTAGTTGAAAATAAACTTGAAGTTTTAAAAAAATGCTCATTCTTGCTTCTAAATTTTTTTTCATTGCAAATTGTGGACCAATATGGATAACCCTTTGATGTAACTTTTATTCTGAATACAGAATATTAGGATAGTAGTTCTCTGTATAAGCAGGAGGTAGGTACTCCCCAGCACTCTTGTGTTTTAATTCCATCTCAGTATTTCTGGCATGTACAATGTACCTGCCCTTCTTTTATGGCCAAGAACCCCTGTACTTCCATTTAGTTCCCATTTGGTACAGTATGTACTCTGTGATTCACAAAGTATATTGATAGAGTCCCTACCCTCTGATAGACAAGTAATACATTGATAGACTTAGCTCTTCCCAGCAATACAGAAATCCAAGACAACTCCATAAGACTAATGATGGAAAATGCTATCCACATCCAAAAAAGACTAACTATGAGGCCTTGTTAAGTCACCTAACCTATCCATGCCTTAGTTTCCTCACCCCTAAAATTGAGATAATTCCTGAAGTAATTATGTTACTAATACTGGCAGGAGAGACATCTGAACAGCTATTAACAAGTTAAATAATAAATGGTGTTATAATGTCAAATAGAAATAGTACATGTGGTAAGATAGCAAATGAATTGGAGTCATGACAATTACCTGTAGATTTGATGCTTAGAAGAGTTTGTTGTCTTTTCTTTCTAGGCAGCATGGGGAGATATATTCTTCCTCTGAAAATAGTTCTCTTTCTAGTACACCCTACTATGTCCCTTGAGTGAAGGGATATATAGTGGACCTAAAGTAGAATCCCATTTCCTCCACAGTAAAATTGGACAAGGGAGTCCTTAGAAAAATATTTGTATATTTGGTGCTTCATTAAGGAGGCACAGTTTGAGGAGGGGGGGGAAAGGTGTACATAAATTAGAATCTAATAAAAGAAAAAGTCATTCCACTAGTAGTGCATAGATTAGGAGACAACTTTAAGGCAGGAGTTGTTATCAACTGAGAATTGCCCAATTATGTTTTTGATTAGCACAGAAATAGTTTGAAGTTAAAAGAAGGGTGAAAGACTCATGAAAAGTTTTGAAGTAGACAATAAACCTAGTCCTGGTACTGTGGGAAATTACCATTAAAATTATGTAAGTGAATGACTGTAATAGCTAGCTTCCTCTATAAATACATATTTTCTAAATGCTTAGCCAACACATGTACAAAAATATTTATAGCATCTCTTTTTGTGGTGACCACAAATTGGAAGTTGAGGGGATGCTCAACAATTGGGGAATTTCTGAACAAGTTGTGGTATTTGAATGTGATGTAATACTATTGTTCTATAAGAAATGTTGAGCAGGAAGACCAGAAAAACCTGGAAAGATTTATATGAACCGATGTTGACAGAAGTGAGCAGAACCAGGAGAACATTGACACTGTTTACAGTAACAGATCAAATATGCTAGCCTTAGTTCTTCTCCGCAATACAGCTATAGAAGACAGCTCCAAAAGACTCATGATGGAAAATGCTATCCTCATGCAGAGAAAGAAGTATGCAGTCTTAATCCCAGATCAAAGCATACTGTTTACTTTCTTTTTTTGTTGTTTTTGTTTCTTCTTTCTCATGGTTTCTCCCATTGCTTCTAATTCTTTACAACATGACTAATGTGAAAATATGTCTAACCTATATCATATTGTATGACATCTTGGGGAGGAGGGAGAGAAAATTTAGAACTCAAAAACTTATAAAAGTGAATATTGAAAACTAAAAATAAATAAGAGAGAAAAAATAAAATGCTGGCATTAGTAATAAAATAACTAATCACCCAGAAAAAAATGCTTACCACAGTGCTGGCATATAGTCAACACTATATAAATGCTTATTCTCTTCCTTCTCTCTTTCCATCCCTTTCCCCTAGAGGGAAACTACTGTTAAAAATTATAGAAGAGGGGGTGGCTAGGTGGTGTAGTGAATAGAGCACCAGCCCTGGAGTCAGGAGGACCTGAGTTCAAACCCGGCCTCAGACACTTGACACACTTACTAGCCATGTGACTTTGGGCGAGTTACTTAACCCCAATTGCCCTCCAAAAAGCAAGGAAAAAAATTATAGAAGTGAATGCATGAATAAATGAATGTAAAAAAAACATTTACTAAGTGCCAAGGACTTTGCTAAGTGCTGGGGGTACAGTCCCTGCCCTCAAAGCTTACATTCTGTAACAGGAAGACAGCAAGCCAGAGAAGTTAGGAAAGACACAAGACAACAGGGGCTCTCAGGGTGGAAATTCTAGAACTGAAAGCATTAATTCCTCTAGGGCATGTGGACCAAGTGCAAGGGAAAAAAATGATAACACTAAAAGATGGGGAAAAGCTATATAAAACACTGAACAGATATAGTTATAAATTCACCAAAAGTTTTGTTGGAAAGGTTCTTAGAAGTCAGATAATCTTTCACATTTTACAGTTGAAGAAATTGCTTCTAAAACACTCTGGATTGTAAAGGACTCTCAATCTCCAAACAAGAATTTATTTGCATAGTCCCCTCTACTCAGTACTCTAGACCCCATAGACTACTGGAAATAGGAAATTCCACTGGTTATACTTATGACAACCTAAGCTCTAGTCCCCCAAATAAAACTTTTATACAATACAAAGGAGACTATAATGCAGTACAAATATAACAAAACAGTATCTCTGAGTTGGGCATGTATCTTTTCAGTACTAAACCCTAAATATTCAGTCTTGCATGTCTGTGTATGAATGAATACACAGAAGAAGGTTGTATTTTGCCCTAATCCAAAATTCAGATATAAAGTGGGGAAATTTTGAGGTATGTGACAGCAGAGAAGCCTTGAGATAACCTCTCTTCTTTTTTCTCTTTATCAGAAGGCTAGTAAAGGAACCCATGCATGATACCTTGAACATAACTCTTGGGGGAGGAAAGAAAGTACCTGCCCTGTTTTCCCATTTTTTTCTTCTTATCATTTGTAGATATGCTACACCTAAAGACGGGTTTACCACCTAGTTTGATAAGTCAGTTTCCTTTTGGTCCTATTCACTAACTCATTTCTCAAGTCCAAGTTGGGACAACTAGCCTTTGCATTCTAAACTCAGCATGCTATTTTTTTTTTTTCAGCATTTGGGAGGTGACTAAAGAAAGTTTGGGATATCAGAAAGAATTAGTTTATATAAATATTCCTATCTGATCATACTTTCTGGGATCACCCCATCTCTGAATTTTTTTGCCATGGAAAACACTAGGATAAAAAGAGAACTAATAGTGTCTCATCCATGCCACACCTCCACTAGAATGACTTGAAATAATCATTGTTACTTTGCAAACATTGACACATTAAATCTATAAGCTCAAAAGCTTTTTAATAAAACTGAGGTACATAAAAGTTCAGTGTCTTCCCCAAGATAACCTTGCAAGCATGACCATGGCTGAAACCCAGTCCAATAGTTTTCCACTTTGCTATTTTATGATAGTGATAGGGTATTGTGGTATATATGTTTAAGGTAACAGTATAGGGATTTATGGCTGCAGCTTAAAGAGTAGAAAGGAAGGGCTGTATATAGGCTATGTCAAGACAAAAAAGTGGCAAGACTTGAAAATAAATCACAGTCACCAGTTTAAAATTACTTTTAAGGGAGAGATTTTAGAATGCAAAAATTTTCGAAAATGAATGTTAAAATTGTTTTTACATGCTGCTGGGAAAAAATAAAGTATCTTTTAAAAATAATTTTAATTTTCATGCTCACCAATCAGCATGCAGGATAGGATTTCCAAGACCATTTGATCCAGTCTTCTACCTTGGTTAATATAAAGTGTCAGTATCCCCAATTTACAGATGATATAGTGGAGGGCCAATGAAAGCATGAAGTTATGAGCATTATACATTTTATGATGAGGAAGCTACATAGGCACTAGAGAGTACATAGGAGAAAATAGGAGATGAGTGTGTGTTTGTGTGTGTGTGTGTGTGTGTGTGTGTGTGTGGTTTTATGGGGGGAAAAGAAGGTAGGTTTTGGTTTTGGTTTTTTTGCCATTTTGATTTGGCAACAAGACATTCAGATCAAGATAACCTATAGATAAAAGTGGCCTGAACTGAAAGCAATAAGAGTTTAGTAACAGACACATTCTTCTTTATAGATAATAATAATGATGATAGTAACTGACATTTATGTACCACTTTATCATTTACAAAGCACTCTACATACATTATCTCATTTGATCCCTACCATAACCCTCTCAGATAAAACTGACGCCAGCAGGTAATGCACTTACTTAAAGTCAGAGCTTGTCAGAAAATAAGATCCAGTATCTCTTTTCTTTAGTAGTCCATATTTTCTAATGAACATTAATCACTTTGAATATTTTTTATTTTGTGTTTGAAAGTTGTCTGTAACATTTTAAAATCATTATATATTATTAAGAGCACACCCCCAACTTTTAGGACCCAGACCCCCTGCCGTACAGCTTGATAGATGTAAAATCATAACTCAGTCCAGTTGGGCAGTTTTTCTGTGACATCACTCTCTCTGGTTTGTACAAGTAATCTAGAGTTGAATCCGCCTTTGTTTCTGAAACAATAGAAAGAGAACTACATTATAAACTGTTTCAGATGGCTAACATCCCTTTGTAAACTTTGTTGTCATATTACCTGCAAAGTCAGCTCTAGTTCAGGATATAAAATGTTTTCATTATAACTTAACAGCTAATAGGCTTGTATCACTATTCTTTGTGGGATTTTTAATATATGCTAATTTAATTTTCTTAAGGAAATCACATTTTATATTCCTTAGTTTGCCCCTTCATTCATACAAATATCCTATATGCTATAATGGATTTTGCTCAATGGATTTTTGAAAATAGCAGTTTCCTGCAAATATTGATTAATCCTTTATCAATATTAAACCTGCAAGGGTCACTGCATTTAAATTGAAACTTTGATTAGATAGTACTTTGTAAACACTTATGGCACCATATCATCTTATATTTCCTAAATATAAAAAATTACAGAGGCTAAAATAATAACTCATCTGAGCAAATTACTAAGAGAGAAAAGCAAGAAATAATGTGAAATTCAGGTGTTGAATAATGCTCTTAGTGTAAGCCTGAAAGGCAAAATCAATAGTGTGTGAAATTGGAAAATATATGATAAACTGTTCCTATAGACACTACAAATTGTCACATGCTTAATTGTGCCTGATTTCCCCTGCCTTCATTGTTAGTAACTTCTAAATAAAATTGGTGTTTTGTCCACTTATGTCAGTGAAGAAGATATTTTCAGTAAATTCTACCGTTTTCCCATAAAAAAGAACTACATAGTTTCTTCAGGAAAAATTATAGTTTATGGAAGACAGACATTTCTAGAACAAAGACATTTAATGAAACTTATGGCTTCTAAACTCAAAAATAGGTAACAATATCACTTCTGGTATTTTTGTTCCAAAAGTTCACTTATAGGTTCAGTTTTTTACCCCTTTTAAATGAATGGTTGTTAAGTTCTCAGGACAGAATATAATGTGTCATTTAACTAACTCATAATATAGCCAGAATTTATTACTTACAGTAGTGATAATCTGATTATTATATGACATAATTTTATGTGAAAACAGATTTTGAATATCTACTTGAGGCAGAATGAACACATCTCTTCTGATACTTGTCTCTCCTTCAAGCACTCAGTTATGGGAACAGGAGTATGGCTTTCACTGCTCCATCAAGAGAAGGAAGGGTGCTGGGGAGGGAATGAGAATCCCAGAAATGGGGTTGTATGTACAGAAATCCTGGACCTCTCCAATAGAGATGAGTAAAGATGCATTCTGGCACCTGTGAGAAGGAGGTTGTGCTCCCAGGAGCCAGAATAACCTTGTTTCTGAGGGAAATTGCCTGTTTTCACTGTTTTCCAGTCTCATTCTCGTGAGACCTCCGAATATCCAGGAAGAATTCTCCTGAATAATCAAAGACAGTATCTGCTTTTACTATTAAAAGTATTACCTAGTGGAAAATTGAAATGCATAGATCTTAGAGCATAATAGTACTTAGAATTCCTTAAATAGATTAGGAGCATTGGTCTGATAACTGAACTGTAAGTGAGCCAAAAGTAGGTGTTAGCTTCAGTACTGTAAAATATCTTTTTAGCACAACTTAGTCCTGTACTGAAGAAGACCAAAGTGCATGGTCTGTTCTTTCAACAGTTGCCTTCCTTTGCTATATCCTGAGCAATCCTCTGTGGAATGTTGAGGCAAGTATGGAACACGATGGTAATACTGTAGGAATGAGAGGATAAGGCAATGAAATTAATTTTAGGTGATCATATAGAAAGGAGAGGCATTTTGTTAAATAGTGATGTTTCCAAAAACAATCCTGACTGGAGAAATAGTATGCAGTGTATAAAACCTTTCCAGAATTGAGGAAAACCTACTGTGTAGAAGGGAAAAAAAATAAATGTCAGGTTTTCTTTTTAAAATGCATTGCCTACAATAGAAAATATATAAGAAGCAAAATAATAACCAAAAAACTGATATTCAGTTCCCTCCATCCTTTGTCTCTTCCTTTTCTGTCATTTCTGCTCTTCTCCCTAGGTAAAGTCTTTATTTTTAAAAGGCATTTGCTTTTGAAGTTTCAATATGTGCTGCTACTTTGGGCAACATCTTTCACTGCTGTCTTTTTCTTTGGGCTTGCAGATGGATGAAAATGCCATCTCAAGTGACAGACATTTGAGAATAAGTTAGAAATAAGGAAGAATGACTTCTTAATCTGTTGAAAAAAATAAATACCTCCGAAATTCATTTGGGGCCTGCTGTATGCATATACATCATTTGAATGAGTTCCCATTGTTTTTAATTCATTTCAGTTGAGTAAGGGTTTCATAAATGTCATGTGCAAAGACTGTACTATGCCTTAGGAATACAGAGTCCCAAAATGGAAAAATGAACCTGCCTTCTAAGAGCTTATTCGCTACAGCACAATGGTCTCAAAAACCAACTGTTGAAAGACATTTACACTGTACTTGTACTCTGGTACCATACAACTCTTGTAACAATAGGATCTTTTACTAGAAGTATCCTGCAATCTAGATATGAGTACTTGAAGTATGTCTTGGGAATATAACAGAAAGCAGAAGGGGGAAAAAAAGGATTTAAAGAGATCTCATATAAGAATATTACTCCAATACTTCTCTTGATATTGAATCTTTTCTAATTTAGCTGTAATATTTGCTTGCCCTCAATTTCTCACATTTCAGTTCCTTCTCAACTTCTTTCCATCTAGCTCTAACCTCACCACAAAACTTGAAATGGTTCTTTCCAAAGTCACCACTAATACTTGTCAAGTCAGGTGGCCTTTTCTCAGTTTTTATTATTTATTCCTTGTCCTCTCTGCAGTATTTGTTAACCACTGATGACAGTCCTCTCTCCATTTGTAGCCTTTTCCTCACTACGTTTTCATGACATGTCTTTCTTTTGGTTTTTCTGTCTAGGCACATTCCTCAGTCTTTTTTTGTTCTACATTCTATAACTAGGTCTTCTCTAGGACACTGTCTTGGTCCCATTTTTTTCTCTTTATGATTTCTTCAACTCATGTGGGTTCAGCCTCTATTAAGGTGGGTCCTAGATCTATTTCCCACATCACAAACTGCCTGTTATGCATCTCTAAATACATGTCCCACAAATATCTCAACCTTAGTTTATCTAAAATAGAAATTATCTTTCTACCCAACAACAGAAGGGGAAAAAAAAGAACCCTAAAACATGAAAAAGAAACAAGTAATAACAAAAACCCTTTTCCTCTTCATGACTGTTCTATTTCTGTTGAGGGCATCAGTATCCTTCCAGTCACCTAGGTTCATAACTCTAAAGTCATCTTTGAATCTTCATTTTCACTGGTCCCCATATCTAGTCAGTTGACAAGTTGTGATTCTCCTTTTACAATATATTTCACATCTGTCACTTTCTCACTATTTATACATCAGTTACCCTATAGTGTTGTGGGAATTATTTGGGACAAGTAGTAATCGGGATATAGTTTCATTTTGTTGCAGTGATATATGAGTATTTCTAAAAACTCTAGGCCAAATCAGAAAGTTTGACCTTGACTGAATTGAGGTGGTTTCCCCACTTTAATTAGTTCTCTCTCAGATGAGTACTAGATTCAGTGCCATAAATATATTTCATTAGTCTTTTAATCTGTCTTTAACAGTATAGTTTTTAATAATGGATATTCTTTAAATGCACATTTCAGTAACTGTTAGAGCTAGTGCCAAGAACTGACAAATTTTTTCTGCAGAAGAGACTCAGAAAACAGGCAAAAGGCCTTTAGGAAAATCTAGCAGTAGAGGAGGTTTGTTTTTTTTTCCTTTCATTGATTCCTGTATGTACATTGTGGCATTGACTTCTTGAAAGTGAAAGAACAGTGAGAATACTAGTTTAAGCAAAAAAAAAAAAGTTTTTGTTTCTTTGAATAACAATAATAATAAAATAATTCAGCACTTGGCAGGATAACTATACAAAGATTATAGAACTGAAGATTAGAAATTTTTTAATTTTTTGCTAATGTCAGTCATTCGAAGCTATGCCAAACCATTGTCAGAAGAAGTCCACATGAGTCTGTAAGTTTCAGGTATCTTTGTCAAACTATAAAATATTCATCCCCCAAAAAATATTTTGGACATATTTTTATTTGCAAGGGGCATGGAAAGTTTTTATCCATTAAATGAAAAATGAAGTGAGAAATCATTGATATAAAGAGAAACAGAGATATTGTAAGAATTCCCAAATGAGTCCTGTAGTTCAACCTTGCATCTTTGAATATGTGATGAAAGATTAATAACTTTATTTAGGGGTGGCTAAGTGGCACAGTGAATAGAGCACTGGCCCTGGAGTCAGGAGGACCTGACTTCAAATATGGCCTCAGACACTTAACACAAAACCTAGCCATGTGACCTTGGGCAAGTCACTTAACCCAATTGCCTTCCAAAAAGCAAAAAAAAATTTTTTTTAAAGAACTTTATTTAAAAGATGACTATAAATATGACCTGGCCACTTAACAGATTTAATCCCCTTTAAAACTTGTTGGGGATAGTAAAGACTAGACTTAGAAAAATGGACTATTTATTAAGAGTGTGCATATCCAATGTAATAAAAATGTGATTTCATGGTGATACATTAACGATTCTGCATCAAAATCTTGTGAACATTGTATAACATGTAAAACAAGTGGTTCCTGGGAGGAAAAAAAGAACATAACATATTTACATTTTTTAACATGTAGCAAGTTGTAAGGTTTATTTTATATAAGTGAGTTTCATTATTTTACTTCATCTCTAGCAAGTTGCACATGATTGTAAATCAGGCCTTCATCCCTTCTTACTTCAAAAATTGTTAATAGCCTCTTAATTGTTCAATCTGTCTATAGCCTTTCTTTTCTCCAGTTCATCCTACCCATAGTTTTCAAAGCAATATTTCTTTTGTTTTGTTTTTGCTTTTTTTTTGGAGGGCAATTGGGGTTAAGCAACTTGCCCAAGGTTACACAGCTAGTAAGTGTTAAGTGTCTGAGGCTGGATTTGAACTCAGGTCCTCCTGACTCCAGGACCGGTGCTGTATTCACTGCACCATCTAGGTGCCCCTTCAAAATAATATTTCCAAAGTATATATATAATCATGTCATTTCTTTGCTCAAGATGCTCTAGCCTTTAGGATGAAATATAAACTTTTCTCTTTGACATTCACAGTTCTTAACAACCAGACTTGAGCTCATCTTTCCAATCTTACGCACCCTGCCCTTATTTACAAATTTTATATTTCAGTCAAGCTGGCCCACTTTCTATTTCCCATATATAACATGTCATCTCCTGTTTCTGTGCCTTTGCTCAGACCATCCATCCTTCATGTCTAGGATTTAATTCCCTTTTACATCACTGAATCCCTAGCTTCCTTCAAAACTCAAGGGCTGCCTTCTATGGAAAACACATCCTAACCCCCCACCCCCAGATTCTAATGTTCTACCAACCGTAGTTATTATGTCTACATTTTTCTTTGTATTAACATGTAATTTTTCTATGTTAACCACCCAATTAGAATATAAACTCCTTTATGGCAGGAGTCGTTCCATTATTTTGTTCTTTTCTCCAGTACCTAGTACAGTACCTCATGTATTAGAAAAAAAAAATACGTATTTATTAACTTTTATTGAATTGAATTAGTTATCTTGGTCCTAAAATGTCAGACATAAAGGATTTTTTCAGTTAGACATTCAGATGTTTTCTAGCTTGGTAATACTGGTCAGTGCTTTTATTCTGATGCAATAGCCTGGTTTATCTCCACATCATTAAGAGATATGATGTCTCAATTAGACTTAAGTCGAGCAGCAACACTATAGCTTTTTAAATTATGGGGGAAGGGGAAGGGAGAAGGGATAAAGGAATAAACATTTATATAGTATATTTATATAGTATCTACTGTGTACTCAGCACTTTGCTAAGCACTGTACAAATATTATGTCATTTGATCCTATCAAGAAACTTACAAGGTAGGTGCTATTATTATCCCCATTTTACATTGAGGAAACCGAAGCAACCAGAGATTAAATAACTTGCCCAGGGTCTAGTAAACTAGAACACTAGTAAAGTTTTCATGGCTTAATTTGAACTCAGGTCTTCCTGACTCTAGGTCCAGTACTCTATCTACTTTACCCATAATTAATCTGAATATTAGGTATCACAAAAAAGTATTCTCAAAACCTTAAAATGATTTGAGCAAAAATAAAATCTGGGGTCATTTAACTGTTACTCACTGTGATTTCTGTAGCTTGTTATTTAGATAGCCATGAAGCGGGGACAGCTCTTCTTTCTTTACAGGAAAGAGTGCTAGATGTGGAGTCAAATAATGGGAGTTTATATTTGGACTCTCATACTTCTTGTCATTCCACTTACTACCTTCATGACCTCAGCTAAGTTGACCTCTTCAGTTTTGGCATTTGCATGATGAGGGGTTGGTCGATTGGAGTTTGGTGGTCACTTCCAGTTCTAAATCCTATCATTTTAGAACTTTTTTCCCTCTTCAAATACTTAAGTGATTTAGCTTCCACAACCATTTTTGTCAAAATAAATTCACACTTTTTCTTCAGCTTGTTTCAATGTACTCTTCCCTAGAATATCCTCTTGGTAAAGGTATAAAGAGGAATGATTGATTTTTCCCTGGGGGCAAAAACAGTAGAGGGAAGAAGGAAATAAAGTAGCCTAGCTGACACTCCTTCCCCTAAGTAGGTACAGTAGAATAATGAACTCCAAGATCATATCCATGTAAATTACCGTTTGTAAAAAAAAATTGTTTGTTATATATGCACATGTGTGTGTTTATGTGTTTATATGTATGTGCATATATATGTATGTATTTGTGTATGTATATGTATATACACAGTTATAAATTATTAATTTTATACATGTACTACTAGGTGATTCAATGGACAGAGAACTGGGCTTGGAGTCAGAAAAAACTGAATTTAAATCCTGCCTCAAATACTTGTCAGCTGTATGATCAACTTAACTTCTCTGTTTCAGCTCATCTATAGAATAGTGTCTGTAGTCCCCAGACCATACTCTGCAGAATAAGAAGGGGGAGAAAATATGCTCCTGGAAATCCCCACACACAATGATTATAGATATGAGAACCTGAGGCAAATCTTTGACTGTCCCAGCCCAATTCAGTTTTAGAACTCAGGAAAACAGTGGAGAATTAAGGAGTAACAGAACAATAACAAGAGACGTTCTGATACATATTAATAGTAATAGCACCTACCTCCAATGGTTGTTGCTAGGCTCAAATGAGATAATATAGGCAAAGCATTTTGGAAATCTTAAAGCCCTACATTACACAGTATAAACAAAAAATTAAAAATATGATGTTTACTCTCTAAAATATTAATGTTTTTAATGAGTTCAATCATAATTACATGTTTCATTGGTTTTTAACATTCCAATTTAACACTCAGTGACATAGTCATTTTGAAGGTCTGTAGTTCCAAGTTCAGTTTATATTGATGTTTGATTTTAACAACTGTCATAACTGAAAAGGTAACTCACAAAGCTACGTAGATCCAAATGGAAGAACTCCATATGTGACTACACTTAGATCATGGTTTTTATCTTATAATGGAGCTGACGAAGAGTTTGTAGCAGGGATAGCAGTATAACCTTTTTATTTATTGTGCATTTGTGGTTACATTATGAGCATTGCCTTTGATCTGTGGTTAAATCAGTTGTCTGTATTGTGACCATAAACTTAAACTGCTGGCATTGTGAATTCATTTTGGTAAGCCACACATAAACTGCAATACCTTGGAGTATGCTGAAAATGAAATGAATAAGGCCACCATTCCATCATATGGAAATCCCACATTTCCCATAGAATACCTCACATATCAAATGTGACATTTGACCACTTGACATTATAGAAGGGGGGCACCAGTATCCATCTTTATATTAAATATTAGTTAAACATTGTTCCTTTTTTAGATAAAAAGTAAATAGAAATATGAGTTCTAATATTTTTCCTTTTCCCCAGTGATCATTTCCCCCTCCCATGCATTTTGGGAATGAAGGTAGGAGTAGAAGAGGAAAGAGTGTTGGTGAGGATCATTTTCACACACACACACACACACACACACACACACACTTTTTGGACCTGTGACATAGAAGATGGGAGTGAGAGTAGGAGTAGCAGAGGAAAGGATGTTGGTGAGGATCATTTTCCCTCACACACACTTTTGGGACCTGGGACTAGGAGATGGGAATGAATGTAGAAGAAGCAGAGGAAAGGGTATTGGTAAAGATCATTCCCCCCACTCCCCACTTTTGAGACCTGTGACATAGAAGATGAGAGTGAGGCTAAAAATAGCAGAGGAAAGGGTGTTGGTGAGGGACTTCAGAATCTCTGACTCTTCAAGGATGGAGACTGAAGTCCAAGGAAGAAACTGAAATGTTTCCTTAGATGAGGAACTACCAAAGAAATCAGGACATTTTGGAAATAAAAATTGGGCTCTTTCAGGGACAGCTAGGTGGTGCAATGATAACCAGCCCTGGAGTCAGAAAGGACCTGAGTTCAAATTCAGCCTCAGATACTTAACACATACTAGTTGTGTGACCTTTGGCAAGTCACTTAACCCCAATTGCCCTACCCCCTCCAAAAAGCAAAAAAAAAAAAAAATTTAATTGGGCTGTTTCAAGATGGAAGTTTCCATCTGTGGACCTTGTTCCTAACAGAAGGAAAAGGCCTAATTGAGCTCCTAGTAGTTTCCATAAAATGGACCAGATTTTTCCAGTTATTGGTAGAAATTTTGGTAACTTTGGTAGAAATGGATAGCTCAAATAGAGGGGAAAAAAGACGCTTCAGTGAACTCCAAGGATGAAACATTCACTGATCTAGAAAGGGAGGGAGCTTCAGTCAGTGAGACAGAACAAGATTCCTGGACCACCACAGCCTTGCTTCTTTTCTCCCATAGGTAACCACCCAACCCACTCCCACCCACCCCCCCGCTTCTGCCCAGGGGCATGGTGTATACATATCATAGTCCCCACAATGCCAAGGGAAGAAAGCATGAGTCTGTACACCAGGAAGTACCCACACAATATGGACACAGATACAACAACTTGAGGCAAAATTTTTACTGTCCCAGCTCAATAAGAGCCTAAATTCAGTTTTAGAATTCAGTGAAACTCATGGGAAATTAAGGAGCAAAAAAACAAGAACAGGATACATTCTGTGGCATAATAATAATGACTAACATAACATTTTAGCAGATATTTCTCAAATGAAAGCCTGATCCCACCTTTCTTATCAGAATTCATCAATATCTACTTCCAAAAGCTGAGAACACAGGTAATATCCCTAAATATAAGCCAATTACGTGTTTGTGTACTTATATACCACACTCATAGCTTGTATCACTAAAACAATCTATGAACAGCCAGAAGGAGACAATATATTGACTAGTAGCAACAACAACAAGGTGTTTCAAAAAGTCCAGGGGTATAAAGATCAGCTTATTATTGATTCTGTAATTATTGAACAAGCCTCTTGAAAGCAAAGTAACATTTATATTGCCATTGATTATCACAAAGGCTTTGACTCAGTTCTGCTTTCATGATTTATTCATACCCTGCAAAAATATAAAATAGACTTAAGTATATTGAAAAAACTCATATTTGATGTCTTTGGGGAAATTTTTATAGGATTGTAGATTTAGAGTGGAGGGGAACTTAGAGGCAGTTGATTCTAACCTCTTTTTGCAAATGAGGGAACTGAAACACAATAGATTTATGTAATTTGTCTAACACCACACAAGTAGCAAGTGTTTGAGGCAGAATATGGACTCAGATATTCCCAACCCCAAGTCTAGTGTTCCATCACTGTTCTACCTAGAGGATTCTATACTTCACCAACATAATAATTTTATAATTGATTTATAGTGTGGCATTTTGCAGGGAGATTGTTTTAACCCATTGTGGTTCTGTCAAGTATTAAATCCATTAACATCTCTTCTAAATAAAAGTAAGTATGGTAAAGAGAACATTTTTAGTCACTTAATATACAGGGATGATGTTGCGCTAAATGCCTTTACCAAAAAACATATTAAATAATTTCATCTTGTGGAGCTTTTCTTTAATAATATCAAGAATTTCATTTGGACTTAATAAGCACAAAATTCCTAACACACAAAAAGGAAAAATAAAGAAGACTCCATGCTTGAAATCCGGGGTCAAATTGAACCAAAGGATGAAGAAAATATCTGCAAATCCCTTGGTTACCTTTTGGCTAACAAGACTTTTTACATAAAGCTATCAAGGAAAAAGGTATAGCTAGAAATGTTAAGAGACTCACTGACATCCTGAAATCAAAGTTCAATAGGAAGAATGCACTTAAAGCAATTAGTACCTAATCACTAACAGTCTTAAGGTATATATTGGAAGTATAATGTAAACCATAAAAGATTATTTGGAGAGTATCCTATGAAAACCCATATAATGTTAATAAAACATAGGACCATTGCCCTAAAACAACTATAGAAAAAATAACCAAAGGATTAATGGTATGATATCTGTATTATGAATCATACAGAAATGTATATAGCACTTTGAGGTTTACAGAGTTCTTTATTTGAACAGTACAACAGCCCTGATAGTACTTATCTGTAGTTTTGTCTTCATTTTTAGAGAGAAGGCTCAGAGTAGTGATATTATGTCCTTAGAATTACACATCCAGGATGCATCACAAGTGTAAAACACAACTCAAGTCTTGGCTAACTTCAAGACCACTACGCTTTTTACTATACCACTACACCTTGAAAGAGATGAGAGTCAGACATACGAATACACAACAAAAGAGATTAATGGAGTCCTATAACTCAAAAAGAGTAAAGCTATCCCTAAAAAAAAACAACCTGTAAAAGAATAAAAATGTTAGAGGAAAAAAATTTTAACTCAGTATTGGTGCTCTCATAGATTACTGGTACACTCTGCTGACTGAAGTTTCCTAATTGTTCATTTTTAATAATGAGGAAGATTTGATCAGATGAATTCATGGATTTATTTAATCTCTTTGAAAGATTTAAATACACTTCTATTCTAATGTGATGGTCTCAAGTAAACATTTTGTTTTGTGGCTTTATTTCTTCTGATTGAAAAATAAAAGTATACCTGTCTGGATAATTATGTTACAGAATCAGTCATGGAATTTGAAAGTTGGAAGGGACCTCAGTGACCAAACAGATATCATTTCCCAGAATTCATATTGATAATAAATTTTTAAAAATAATAAATGCTGATATTTCTATAGTACTTTATGGTTTATAAAGCACTTTATATACATTAGTTAATTTGATCCTCACTCCAATCCTGAAAAAGGTTGTGTGAAAGAAGAAACTACAAAACAGATTTAAATTGACTTGTCCAGTTTAAACAACTAGTAAGGAGCAAAGCCAAAATTATGCGTATCAATTAGCCTTTCTTTTTCAATATCATGGTTTGCTGAGGTAAAAAAAAAAATAGATTACAGTAATTTCTTTTACTTTTCAGAGTCTTACCACTTTCCTGAGCCTTCCAGTTAAACAACAAAAACAGGAATGCTTTCTGATTAAACTAAGTGATCTCTAGGGTTTCTTCCAACTTTAAAATTCAATGTCTTATAGAAATAAAAATTATCTCACTCCTATTGAATCATCATGGGTTGAGGTATATTTTAGTGGAAGAAATGTGATTCTCTTTAACCTTTTATGGACAAGAATGTCAATATGAAGCAGTAGATAAGGAATTCTGGTACAAAGTTCATTGTTCCTTTCAGTATTGAAGTTGCACTGCTTTGTGCCTAGTGCTGTGTTGTAGAAGTATCTGAGAGGAATCCTTCTGTCCATGAGTTGACAGTCTAATGGGGGAGATACATGTAGTGGAGAGAGACAGAGAGAGAGAGACAGAGAGACAGAGAGACAGAGAGAGACAGACAGAGAGACTACAAAAGACAGGTCCAGACAAAATGTCATGCTAGATTGTCATGATGTAGGGGAAAGGTGGCCAGGGAAGGATTCGTAGAGTAAGTGGCATCTGAGTTGGTTCTCAGATGAAAAGAGGAACATTAGCATCTGATGGAAGTGGCATCCTCTTTCAGGGGAATGAGGAGAATGAACAGAAAAAAAGCAGAGTAACCTAGTATATCTGAAACGTAGAATGCAAGAAAGTAATAGAGTGAGGTAATTATGGAAAGGCATATCATGTATGTGAAAGAACCATGAAGAGTTCTTTTTAACATAGAATGTCCCAATTTCAAATTGTTATCCATTTTTCATCATCACTAACAAGCATATATTGAGTAATTAATATGCACTAGGAATTATGTGAGGCTCTAGGGATGCAAATTAAGACAAAAACACTATCCTTGCCTTAAAGGAGCTCTCATTACAATTGGCAAGACAGCATGAAAATAACGATGGCATCGTTATGGGACTCAAACTGAGTAAAGATGTGAGCCTGAATCTAATTTCTTCCAAACTACTTTCTAGTGTTCTCAGCAATTTTTGTCAAATAGGGTGTTCTTCTGCAAGCACTCAATATTCTTAGGTAGATTTTTTAAACACTGAGTTATTGATTTCAGCTTCACCAACCTCTTCCATTTTTCTATCTGTTGTCTTTTTTTTAATTCTTCTTTATCTTTAGGTGATGTTGGACCTATGTAACTTTGACAAGGTTTTTTTTTTTAAATCCAATAACTTTAGAACTTGAAGGTTTCTTAGAGATCATCTATTTCAGTCCCATCATTTTTCAAATGAGGAAAGTTTAAATGATCTTGATAGGATCATACAGCTATACTGACTTATTGGCAGCACTGGAACTAGAGTGAATATTTCTTGATTCTTTCATTAATATTCTTTCCACCACATGACATTTTAGTCACTACTTTGAGAATAGAGACACATTCCATCATGAGTTGCAAGAAAATAGTGTAGAAATTATTAGGTCAACTATAAGTTTTGTTACTTTTTTATAAAACAAAAACAGGAGGTGTATTCCCATAGATTTTGATGCTACTGTGATTCTGAGTGTAACAAACTGGTAAACATTTTTTTTCATTGATACAGATTCTGTAACTTAGGGTTTCTTTCAAAGAACATCAAAGTGTAAATTACTTAGTGGTTCTACGCTGAGCATGAAGTTTGGTGAGTAAAGGACCTCAAATTACACTTGGTTGTACATGTCACATTATCACAGAAATTTAAGGGCAAGAATGGAAAATCCCTTTACCTGATATAGCAGTGATGACATAGCTTTAACATAAGGCTTGCCCCTCTCTCTAATCCTTTTTATAAGCCTCTCTTATCAGGAAAATTGAGTCACTTAGCTAGGGAACTCCAACTGAATTCAATAGATAAATGATTGTAAACTTAGTAATTCCTGTTTTGGCACTTTTTCAGCAAGTTTTCAGAACATGTCCATTTTCTCTGTGCACATTTCAAGGATTGAGAGCAGGAAGGACCTTAGGAATCACCTAATGTCATTCCTTCATTTTACAGGCAAGGAAACCCAAACTTCAGTAGTTTTAAAAACTTGCTTAATATCACACTTTTTTTACATAACAGAACCAAGTCCTTAAATACTGGCCCTTTAGTTCCTAAGTCCAGCATACTTTCTACTATATGATCTTGTGTGTCTTGTTAGGAAAGCTCTCCATTTTACTTTTATTTGAGTGAAGTAGACTTTATATGTCAGTGAAATAGATCGTTTTATATGGAGGAAATTTGACTGTAAAGACAGTTATGGGGAACACTGCATTCATATTAGACTTTCCAAAACATTAGTTTTATTTAAAAACTTTACTTATAGGGGGGTGGCCAGGTAGCACAACGAGTAAGAGCACTGGCTCCAGTGTTGAGAAGACCTGGAAATCGAATCCCAGGCTCAGACACTTAGCACCCACCCAGAAACACCTGGCCGTGTAACCTTGAGCAAGTTACTTAACCCCAATTGCTTAGGGGTGGCCAGGTGGCTCAGCGAGTAAGAGCACCGGCTCCAGTGTTGGGACGACCTGGAGATCAAATCCCAGGCTCAGACACTCAGCACCACACCCAGAAATAACTGGCCGTGTAACCTTGAGCAAGTTACTTAACCCTGATTGCTTAAAAAAAAAAAAAAACTTTACTTATACTCTAACACCCTTTAAACCTTGAATCCATTTGGTAGATCCTGAAAAAAAAAGTTCAACATGGCATTAAGATGCAAATTCCCCAAATATGGATATTGCATTCTAAGGCTGTAAAATCCATATGAATGAAGTAATTCCTGAAATCAAGGAGTTAGTCTGCTGACAATAATTCTGATAAAAGCATTTTTCTCCACATAATTGGATTATGTTTAATATAAGAATAATGTATATTTAGTAAGTTAATAAAATCAAAACAATGCAGTGAATGTTATTAATCATTTCATAGAAATGAGGTGATGATACCTTACTTTTAGTTATATGAGTGATTGATAGATAGCTTCAGGGTCCTGATGATTAAAAACAATGAAGTTTTTGTATAGTGACTCCTCATAGCAAAAGGATTATGTTATTTATTATTACAATATTGTATTATCTTGCTCACTTGTATTTTCATAATGCTTTGCTCTTAAAGTCTTATCCTATTATGAGAGAAAAGATAAAAACTCATCTGGTGTTTCTTGAATACATATTTCTAATGTGTTACTAGCATACTGTGATAGAAAAAATATTTTTTTCCTTTCTTCAACATTCCTCTTTGAATTCTTTATTTTTTAATTTAAAATGAAATTTGGAAGTTTTTAAAGAATATCCTTCTGATTTATCCTGGTGACAAATAGCATGTTAATTCATTGTTTCCTAAATAAGTTGCAAGCTTTGTTGGTAGGGAAAGAGGAGGGAGGACAGGAGGAATAGATCAAGGAGAAGGAAAGCTGTTTGAAGTTGCACAGTACTATTTGGGAAGATAGGAGGGGCAGTGAATAGGGAGCCTGGCCTGGAGTCAGGAATATCTTGAGTTCAGATTCAGCCTCAAATACTTATTAGCTGTGTGACCCCAGCAAGTTACTTAACCCTGTTGGCGTCGGTACAATAAGCTGGAGAAGGAAATGGCAAATTACTCCAGGATCTTTGCCAAGAAAACCTGAAATGGGGCCGTGAAGAATAGGATATGACTGAACAACAAAATAGTACTATTTGTCATAAGTTGTGGGTATTTTTTAAACTCAACCTGCTTAGTTATTAAGACATGGACCTCTGATGAAGGTGATGGAGAACATCTGGTTTAATATCTAGAAACAATAACCTAATATATTTTTTTTCCAAATATCATTTCCTCATTTCATGACCAAATCTGATTTAGAAGGATTCCATTGTAACCAAGGACATTATTAACAATTGGTTACACTTTAATTTCACATAAATAGAGTTTTCATCAGTCACTAAGCTAGTTATTGTAAGGACTATTTCTCATATTTTTAAGAAAAACTTTAGTCGTTTTAAAATTTGGAATTTGGTTCTAGTTCTCTTCATAGGGATTGAACTTCCTTGCCCAGAGAGCTGAATTTTACATTTAAGGGTCCCTGCCACCATTACTAATGGAGAGATGATTATTTTTGCTTTAAAACCTAAGCATCTTTCAGAATCAGTAGATCTGTATTTCATATTCGTGTTTATTGCTTGAAGCAAAGGCAGAAAGGTTAACACAATTCAAGCATTTGCAGATGTGATACTGGCAGCAATAAAATGGGCCCTAGTCCACTCGGGCCATTCCTTAGGTACAATAATGTTATGTTGGTTTAAAAAATAAATATACACATTATCAGTTTAAATTGCTGCTACCAAAATTGAGCATTTTTTTCTTTGCACAGGTGTGCCCAAATAGGTTGATAAGTGAAGGACCCATACTCATTTCATTGGGGCACACATACAGAAGTTATCCTCTGATTTCTGGCTGCATCTGTTATTTACAGCACTTTGCATTTCAGCCTCTTCTACTAACAATTGAAACCTTTACTTAAGAAATACTACCCAGTTGCCTTAATGCTGTACATCTGATTGCTCTGTCTGTTCCCCAGGATGAAACCAACTGTACTACGTCATTGGAAATTTTGTTTGTATGTGTCATTAAAACTTGCTTTTTGCTCCATCTGACTGACTGTCATCCCTCTTTAATCTTTTTTTAGACAACAGGTATTTTAGAATTCTTGTTATTCTTTTTTATCACATGCACTATCTGCAAAAGTATCATTGGTGTGAAAATAGCTTTGCTTTGATGGCAGTATCCAGATAGTTTCCACAAACTTCATTGTCAAAGAAATGGGACAAGAAGGAGCAGAGAAGGGTAGTAAAGAGAGCTGCACAAATATATCAGTAGACATAACTAACAGAAGAGAAAGAGGAGAAAGAAGGTGAAAGGAAACAGAATTCCTCAAGATCACTTCCCTCCATGCACAGCTTATCCCAAACAATTCTGTCTCTATTCTGTTCAACAAAAAGTCTACTATATACATATGTTGGTCTCTAGGGATACAAAGACAAAAATTAAGCTGTATCCCAGGAGAAATGTAATAGTTAAAACACAGTACATCATCTGCCTCCATGCCTTCTCATTGATGGTTCTGTATGTTTGCACAGCACTAGCTTCTACATTACCCATCATAGAGTGCACTCTCCTACAGATGCCTTTCCTTAGTCTCAAACTCATCCTACACTCCAGCATTTGCTTTGTACACACTTTACTTAGACTTGTGTTCATTTGTATTACCTCCCCTGCCCATCCCATCCCACCTTGCCCTGAGGACAAAGACTTTTGCTCCCAAATCCTCCCCTCTGCTTTGCACTGTGTAGACACTTAAAAAAAATTGATGAGAGAATGCAAACAGACTATTGGGGAGATCAAAGCAGGCCTCACAACACAAAGCAGGCCACACTTGATGAACTCAGTGTTGAAAGAAAATAGGGATTCTGAAAAGAGGCATATCCCTAAATAATGACAGTTGGCATGACTTCACTCAAACGACAAATAGTGTTGAGTTTGGGGGTGAGGAGTGCAGCTAGATTGCCAGTTTGACAGGAACATAGAGTAGGTCAAAGGGAAGGTAATAATGAAATAAGCCTGGAAAAGTTGGTTGGAACCAAATTGAAGAGAGTCCCATATGCCAGCTGGGAAGCACAATGCCTGACACATAGTAGATGCTTACATAATAATTTATTGAATTTATTGATTGAGAAGTTTATATTTATTCTAAAGATTTTCTCCTGACTCCTAAATTATGTTAATTCTCCCTAACTTCCATGCTTTATTGGACCTTTTGGAGGTAGTAGTAGTCGTTAGAATAACCATATTATTATCCAATTATTTCTCAGTCTAAGTTCTTACCCAGAGTAGTGGATAAAACCAACCCTAGGGGACACCAAATTGTGGCAATTATCCCAGGTCCTGTATTTTGCTTCCTTTACCCTCTCCATGCTCTTCCACACCACACCTCCTGAATCCTCCCTCCTCCCCCCACCAAACCCCCCCCCACACACACACACCACTCAGGATAATATTTCCTCAGACACCGTAGCTTAACAACCAAGCAATGTAGGATGTCCCTCAGCCTCTTTGTGATATATTGTGTAGGAACAATAGACCATCATCCCCACAACCCACTCCATTTCCAAATGTATGAGATCTTCTTAGCTTCTCTTCCCTTTTTTTGACTTATTTTCCACTTCAATTCTGTCCTAATTGTTCCTTTGTCCATTTTTTCAGTTGAAGTAAAGGGAAGTTAATAAGCATTTATATATAGCACTTACTGTAAGCTAGCTACTATGTTAAGCACCTTACGAATATCTCATTTGTTCCTCACAGCAACACTCTGTGGTAGGTGTTATTATTATCTCCATTTTATAACTGGAAAATGAGACAGATGGAATTTAAATGATTTACCTAGGGTCACAAAGCTAGTAATCCTCTGAGCCTAGTTTTGAACTAAAGTCTTCCTGACTCCATACCCTGTTCTCTATCTATTGTACCACCTACCTGTCTCCTCTTAAATGAAAATTCTTGGAGGAAAAGACACCCACATATTATTATTTAATTCTAGCTCTATAGAATGACAGCCCTATGAACAGAAATGGCGTGAATACCCCCCTCACATCTCATTTCAAGTCATTTCTACAAATATTAAGGATCTTTTGTATGCTGGGCACTGTGAATATAAAGTAAAAATATAAACACAAAGAGTATAAAGAGAATGATCAATATAGTCCCATCCTCAGGAAACTTTTGGGCACTTTTGAGGATTAAAATTGTCCATCTTACAATAAAAGAGATTGAGGCAGAGCTCTGAGCCATTGAAACTTTATTAGAGGGTGCATGGTCCCCTCTAATGAAGTGAACCCTCAGATGATCTGAGATACCCCCTTCTTCTGGGACCTTGTTTTTATTGGGTTGAAAGATGTTGTCCAGGCATCTTTTTTGATCATGGCTTTTAGGTAGTCCAAAAATGCTTATGTTATCCATAATGGGTCTGTTTTCTAAGTCACTTGTTTTTCCATTGAGAAATTTCATATTTTCTCCTTTTTTTTTTACTTTTTTGATTTTGTTTTTATCATATCTTGATATCTCTTAGACTCACTAACTTCAATTTTCTCAATTCTGATTTTTAAGGGATTATTTTCTTCACTGAGCTTTTGTACTTCCTTTTCTACATGGCCATTTCTATTTTTTAAGGAGTTATTTTCCTAGGTGAATTTTGTATATCTTCTCCCAATCTATTGACACTTTTTTTTTATTCTCTTGCATTATTCTCATTTTTCCCCAATTTTTCTCCTACTTCTCAAGTTTCCTTTTTAAAATCCTTTTTAAGTTCTTCCAGGTATTCTTTTTGGGTCCTAACACCAAATTATACTTTTTTTGAGGCTTCACATGTAGTCATTTTGACACTAAAATCCTCCAAGTTTATGCCTTGAGCCTCCCTGTCACCAAAGTAATTTTCTATAGTGAAGTTGTTTTTTTGAGTTTTGTTCTCTTTTTTCTGTCATTTTTGTGGCTTGGTGTTTTTATGAAAGAGTTCGGCTCTAGTCCTGCATTGTCCCAAGTTTTTTGTGCTGTGGCTCAGGGTCTTACTGTTGGCTTTCACTGGGCTTCAGGGCTTAACTGTGTGCTTTCACTACATGGTAGACTTTCCTTCTTGCTTTTACTGAAGTAGGGACTGAACTCTCTGTTGGCTTCCTCTGCGTTTGGGGGCTATCTGCTGACCTGCCCTAGGGATGGGACCTTGCCACTGGGTTCCTTTGGTGACAATCTTTCTGGTGGCTGGCTCTGGAGTAGGGATCTTGTTGCTGGTCTGCCCCAGGAATCAGTCACTGCTTCTGATGTGCTATGGAAAAAGGGTCTCTCTGTTAGCAGGCACCAGGTGTGGGACTTAGCTAGTGGTAAGCAATGCTTTCAAGGGCTCACTAGTGGTTTGTGCTGGGGTTGGGGTCTCTTGAGTGGGACTTTGCACAGACTGCTCACTTGCCTAGCAGCTGCTGGTTGACTGGAGGGCAAGGCCTTTCTGGTAGATTGCCCCAGACTGGGAGGCTCCTACTTTGAGGACCCTTGCTATGAGGCTGCTGCTGCTGTTGCTGCTGCTGCTGCTGCTTTCAGACCTCATTCCTCTCCCACCCCAATGAGAGAGACCTTTCCTGAAGGGCTGCTTCCCTAAACTTAGATCAATTCTGAGGCAGTTTTCTAGGTGTTTGGAGGGGAATTTGGGAGGACTTCAGAGGGTTCCTTCCTCACTCCACCATCTTGGCACTATAATCTACAAATAAACCCATTTTAAGCTGCAACTCAGACTTGAAGGATTTTATTTGATGATTTTAAAAGTAACTAAGCTGAGGTCTTCTTTGATAGTAATAATAGCTGAAATTTGTTTAATGTTTTTAGGTTTACAGATGACTGTATTGACCTTTTTTCAGCTGATATTTAATGTTTTTAGGTTTACAGATGACTGTATAGACCTTTTTTCAGCTGATATTCACTCTAGCTCTGTGAGGTATGTGTTTCTCCTCCCAGTCCCCCAGGCTATGCTATTTTTACAGCAGAGGAAACAGATTCAGCAGAAATTACTCTTGGCCTTTGGTCACATAGTAAGTATCAGAGTCTGGATATCGACCTAGGTCTCTGGACTTGTCAAAGGTGGATGTTGTAAAGAGGTATTTTTAGGATTGATATTAGGGAAAGGTTCCCCTTCACTAGAAGTCTTCGAGAAAAGCCTGCATGAGCACTTGTCCATTACATCATAAAGGAACTTTTTGTTCGAGTAGGGGATGGAACAGATGGCCACTGAACAGATTCCTTCCAACTCTGACATCCCATGATTCTTTGAAAAACTTCCTGACATTTAGAGGTATCTCAGTGTGTAAAGGGCTATCTCTGGAGATAGTGGAGATATAGTGGGCTACTGTTGACTGGAGGTCTTCAGCTTTTGAGGTGGATTGGGCCAGTACCTGCTGAGGTTGCTCCTAGTGCTCAAATTCTGGAATTCTGGAATTACTTGATGATTTTTCCAAAAAGCATAGTAATTTCCCTCAATCCCCCTTCCTCCCATTATCTGAGACTGCAGCTCAGTTTAAGTTTCAGAATAGGGCACAGCAACTCTAATCTACATTTGCTGTTCTGATGCATAAAATATGCCTTACATTAAAAAGAGAGAGAGAGAGAATCATAAGAGTTAATTTTAAAAGAAAAAAAAGGACTGCTGCACAAATAGCTCGGGATTAACTAAGTCAGTAGCAGAGACCACTGTGGATAGTATTTTTAACTTTACTCCCATATGAAGTCTTCAAAAACATCTTGTTTAAGGTGGCTGATATTTGAAAAATCCATACAATATGTTGCATAAAGGCAACAAAATGAATGTCACAACAAACATAAAAGTGCACATTAATATTTTATGCTCTTCCAGAAAAAAAAAACACCCAGCAACCTGACTCCAAAGTTATTTAACCAAGTTGAAAAAAAGATGCAAAAATGTTCATATCACAAGCAAAGTTCAAACTGACTTGTGTTTACCAGATGTTTTGATAGAAGTCTTTTTCAGTGTGCATTCAAGTGATATCTCTTTCTCACTTTGCTGTGAAACATCCAGCTTTGTATTCTGAAGAGCATATGGTTTTGGAGATAGGTGTTAAAACTACATAAAATTTTTTTAAAGATAAAACTTTAAATTCCCTGGCAGTACAATCATTGTTTTTAAAATCTCACCAACACATTGTACCTTAAAAGGTGATTACTAAAGGGGAATGTAATTGAGGCAGAATATCAGTGAGCCACCCTTACATAGTTTCCCATGTTGTTTCTCTTTAGACAACAAAAAATTCTGCCTTAGATTGACCAGATCCCCAGTAGTGGCACTAGTAAAATTCATAGATCCCTTATAACTGTTGTAATTAGCAAAGTAATTATTTTCCCAAATGATCCTGACTGTGGTTGTTAGAAAGTTGTTGTTTTTCTCTCTCTAAATGAACTGCTTTCTTACTATTTGATCTACTTACAGAGTTACATAAAATATGTATTTTATGAGTCTGGTTTTTGTAGAAGAAGTTGATGTAAATCTCTTTATTGCCACAGAATTAATGTAAGGTCTCTGGGTTTTATGTGGATCTCTAGAAAACCAAATCAGACAGCTCATTAGGTTATTAAGTGTCACAGTATTAAAATGCTTTAGTTTGGGCCCTATAACAGGACAGGTTTTGTCTAATCCCATGGTACTTTATCCACAGTATTAAAGACATAAAGAATGTAGAAGCATATATCATCTCATTTATCTCCCCTCCCATTTTTCTTATTGTACCTGTCTTTTGTATTAAGCTAAAAATCTGAATCAAAAATAACCATTTGTTTATCCTTATGACATTTATTAGACCTCCTTTTATCTCAAATAGCACTTCGATCTCAAAGCACTTTTACAAATAACTTGTTTTTTATCACAAGGTTTTGTGAGTTAGTTTAGTTGGTTTTAATTTTGTTTTGTTTTTAAATATTAAACAAGTTCTCCTTTTCTTTTATATCCTAGAGACAAAATTTCCCCCCCCCAAAAAATTTTAAGATAAAGATCACCAAAAAAATTCATTATTTGGTCACCACAACATTTACCCCTCTGCAGATTTGCCTTTTCAGTCAAATGCCACCTTCTTGTATTAATTCTGTTAGTTTGTGAAAGTCACTTAGATTCTTAGTTTTCTTACCCCCAAAAAATGGGGATAGTAATATCTACTGCACTTAATTGTTAGGGTTGTTATGAATAATAAATGAGAAAATGTACATAAAGCATTTTTAAATCTTAAAATAGCACATAAATGTCAACTATTATCAATAATAATCCAATTCTCATTTTTGATGGAGTTTAGATGGAAATTGTCCTGAGACAAATCACTGTTCTTCTGTTATTATTTTATACATAATGCCCTGTCGACTAATGCACAGGAGAATAAAATAATTGCCATTTGTAGTTGAATAAGTTACCATCACGAATCTCCATTTCTGTAAACAGATTTGCAGAACTCAGCCATTTGTTGAATGTTTCTTTTTTATTCCATCGTTGAATCTAAAACTTTTCATAGGCTTCATCTGGAAAGTTAGATGGGTGTTTTCTAATGAAAAAAACAAACAAACAGAATCTGTCTGTTAAGCTGAGTGATCCTTGAAGGATTCAAAACTATCATTTCAATCTCAGTAATATTTTTCTTTAATTCAGATGTTGCAAATTTTAAGACCATTTCTTTGTGAATTACTCATGCAGCTTTGATCATTTTGGGAGAAAAAAAACCTTGATGCATTTCATTTATATCTTTAGGAAAACATAAAGTCACCAACTAAGCTCATTTTGTTGCAAGCTAATCAGTCAATTAACAAGCATTTATTGATATAATAAATATATTTATTTGTCAGACATAAGCACTAAGGGTGAATATAAAGAAAAAGTGTGAAAAAGTCCCTGCCGTCAAGGAGCTTACACTTAGTGAGAGAGACAATATGAACCTATATAGATATATGCATAATACAGACAAAACAAACACAAGGCGCTTTTGGGATGTAGAACAATAACATCTGGGAGATCAGGAGCGGTTTATGTGGTTCTTGACCTGAGTTTCAATGAAACCAGGGATTCTAAGAGGTGGAAATGACCAGGGTATGCCTTCCAAGGAAGGAATGGGGTGAGGAAGTCAGTGCAAAGGATCAAAGACTTGACATAGTGTTGTATGGAAGAAGCAAGAACACCAGTTTGGCTGCATTGCAAAGTTCAAGGAGAAGATTAATGTGAAAACTGAAGACAGGTCGCATCAAATAGCAGTTTAAGAGACACTGAACTTTATTGACTAGGGTAGGGTGAGTGTGTGTGTGTGTGTGTGTGTGTGTGTGAGTGCCTGCATGTGCTTGCATATGTGCACATGCGTGTATGATGATCACAACTGTAGTTTAGTAAAAATCACTCTTGGCAGCTATGTGGAGGATGTGTCAGAGTGAAGGTGGGTAGATAAAACTGAGATTGGCCTGGGTAACTGGGATGACAGAAGTGACCTTAACAGTAATAGAGAAGTATGAAAGAATGGTTGGTTTAGAAGCAGAGTGAGGAGGAGTAGAGAGATTGTAACTTCTGTTTTGGACTTGGTGAGCTTGAGATGCCTATAAATCATCTACTGGAAATGTCCAATAGATAGTTGGTTTTGATAACCCCTAATATAAAGCTGACATTTAAATCCCTGATGTATTGATGCCACTATGTGCTATTCTAAATTCCTCAGAAATTTGGAAAGAAAAGAATCAAGAAGTTAGTTCTAGGCTCATGAAGCTTGAATATAGGCTTAAGTCTTTTGTAAAGACAGACTTGTCAGCTGGATTCTAATGCTCTAAACCTCTGACATCAACAAAAGCTCTCTTTGACCACAGTTCATCCAATTATATGTGAGTATCTCAAGTCATTTTCCTAAAAACAAACTTTTACTCTCAAATTGAAAACATAACATAGACATCTGCGCCAAGCCCCAAGTGCTATCCTCCTGTACCACAATCAGCAGTGCTTTTCTAAGACTTATCCCCCAGGGCATTTAGACAACTGGAAGTAATTTAAAGTTGCTAAAAAACATCCTCATTCCTTTTACTAACCACCTCCCCTTTACCTCCTTTTCTTGCCTTCAGTAACCATTCCCATCTTTTTTTTAGGGGAAAATGTTATTTTCTTTATCCTTTGGAATATCATGTAACTTCAGTCTATTTTAGGTTGCGTTTCTGGGCAATCAGAAGCGATCTTTAAAAAAAAAAATGTTTGTTATTCCAGAGAAGAAAGATCTAGCATCAGGTACAAGCAGAGCTGTCTCAAGTGTGTCTTCTCTTTTACACATGGTAGCTCACACTGATAATAGCACCCCTTGAGTGAACAGATAGAAATATCTGTGACAGACTATGTTGGCTACTTCCCACATCAGTTTTGTCTCCCCTATATTGATTTAAAAGCCTAGAGGAAAAGGTGTAAGTCACTGCAAGGACTGAGAACTTTGAACCAATGGGAATCAGAAGTGCTAGTTTATACCATTCTTAAGAAGGGAGTATTTTCATCTTCTAGATGAACTGACCTTTCACATTTGGGGACTCATAACGTTTTAATCTACTTAGAATCAAATGATGGTTCCAATCATGAGACACGATAACTTCAATTTGGTTGGAAATTACTTGGATTGTTCTTTATCATTAAAGAGATAGAAGAGTTCACCTGAAGTTCATTGCAATTTCATCATGGAATGAAGAGGTTATAAAATTAAGTAATAATCCTTCAAGGCATTAAATAAATCCCCCTTCTCTCACCCTTTTCATGTTAAATTTGTTATACATTATTTAAATTGAGCGTCAAGGTAGTTTTCACCGGATACATTGTTGGAAGCAAGACTAAGGAATCAAAGATGGAGGTCCAAAAAGAATTATGTTTAGCTCAGCAAATAGTTCAAGACCAGGGGAGAGTCATAATCCCAAAGTCAGTGATAGAGTAGAAGATTAGAGATAAATGAATAATTAGAAACCAAAGATGTGAAGACAATGCATAGGATGTAGGAGCTAGAATCACACCAGACTGTATAGTCAAAACTAAGGCACTGGCATCCTCAGACAGAAAGTTATATATGTGCAGCAAGAAATCAGTGACTGGCTTCCTGGGGCATGGTCAGCTGAGAACCATGAAATTCAGATTATTATATCCTGGAAACTTGCCGCCCCTCACAGATCCCAACATTAGAAAATATTGTTTATGGAATTGGGAAGTTGAAGGAAGCAGGTAATAAACTTGATCAGGTAAATTATTATGCAGTAATGGAGGAAAATATGTGTGAATATATAGTGAAGCAGGGTCTTTGATTTTCAGGGAATTTTTTTATACAAGTCACTGTTATTCTATTTGTTAGTAAAGATTAAAAACCTGCTTTGTTCACCCTTCCATCTTAGCAAGTTATAATCCTTTATTTCTTGTCACTTTTCTCATAATTTCTAATAGGATGTAACCTCCTTTGGGGCAATGGCTGTCTCATTTTTGTATATGTATTCTTAGGACAGTGCCGGGCACATAGATGCTTAATAACTGCTTGTTGGTTGATTGATTTCACCATTAAACTTTTAGAAAGAGACGTTTACCCTGCCTGCCACCGACACGCTTCACTACCACTCATTCATTCCTAAATTCCTTGCAATCCCAGGAATCCATTCCCATAACTGTACTAATACTGTTCTTCTTCCTTAACCTCTCTTTAGCATTTGATAGTTTTGACCACTCTCTTTATAAAGTCATTTTCCTTCTTTAGTTGTTTTTTCTTTTCTTTTTTTTTTTACCCTGTGATCTCCTGGCTCTTCCCCTAACTTTAACACTGCTTTTTTTACTTATGTGACCACTCCTCAAATTTCTTGAGTGCTTTATCATCAATATGATTCCTAAGTATCCCTCTATGCAAATACCTTTCTCCGCACTCTCCTCTTTTCTCTATATACTTATCCACGACCATCAATTCTTATGACTTCAGTCATTATCTGTGCAGAGGACACTCAAATCTATACATGTATGCTCAAACTCTCCCCTGTGTTCCAGTTGAGTCTCCAGCTGATTGTTAAACATTTCCATTTGAATACCTCACTGGCACCTCAAAATCAACAGATTACAAACTAAGCTCATTATATTCCCCCTGTCAGCCTTTCCCTTCTGCCAGCTTATCACTTCCTGTTGATTATGTCATGCTCATCCTCATCAGACAAGGATAAAATTACAATATCATCTTTGACTCTCCCACCTCCCTCATCTTCCACATGGAATCAGTGAGCCATTTAACTCTCTGATTCTTTGTCTCTTGAGTCTGTTTCCTCCATTCACATTTCCAGACCCTCATCTTCTATTACCTAAACTGTTGTAATTCTCCCTAGATATGTCCCTTCTCTCTCTGATAGACCTTTTGTAAGGTATGAAAATAATCTTCTCAATGTACAGATCTGACCATATCTCTGACAGGCTTTAAAAGCAAGCAAGCAAATCTTACACTATTTCTCTATTTCCTATAGGAAAGATATTAATTAACCTCATAGCTTGACATTTTAGCCCCTCCAGAATCTGACTCCAATTTAACTTTTCAACCTTATTTCACATTTTTACCTTTCATGAATTTGTCCAGCCAACCTAGACTACAGACTATGGCTAAATTTTACCTTCCTCTCCTTTATGAATGGTTCTTTCACATGGTGAGTCATATCTGATATGCACTGTCTCATTCCTAAGGTTTCCATAAAGCATGTTGTTGGAATATTTCCTTTGCCTTTACTGCATTCTAACTTAGATCACACACATCATACTCCCATTGAGACAAGGACAATACTGTTTGGCATTTTTATCAAACACTTGGGGGAAAAAGCATGTATGGAACGATCACCAAAGTTACTGATGTCACACAAAGATAGGAAGGATAGCTAACATTTTGCATGACAAAGTCAGATCCCAAAAGATCTTGATAGGCTAGAGCCCTGAACTAAGTTTAATAAGATGAATTTTAGCAGCAAAAAAAATGTAAATCCTTACATGTGAGTACAAAAAAATCAACTTCATGAGTATGATATTGGGGAGACATGTTTGAACAACAGATTGAAAAATATCCAGGTTTTTCACAGGACTTCATGCTCAATATGAGTCAGCAGTGTCGTATGATAGTTAAAATGGCTAACTTCTAGTAGATAACTTCTAGTAATAAGGAGATCTTAGTTCCACTTTCCTCTGTCTTTATCATACATTGGGATTCCCTTCTCATTACCACAATTTACTAAGGATATTGATAGCCTGTAGAGTGCCAGAGTAGGGCAGCCAGGATAGTTAAGGGCACTGGATACACCTCATATGAGGGCTGGTTGAGTGCATTGAGGTTATTTAGCTAGGAGAAGTGGGGACTTGGGGGGATGTTATTGATGTCTTCTAGTATTTGAAGAGTTGCCATGTAGAGAAAGAACTAGACCAAGGGTGGGGAACCTACAATCTCAAGTGAACTACTACAAGGTCCTCAAGTGAAGCCCGTTGACTGAATCTACACTTCACAGAATGAATCCCCTTAATAAAAGAACTTTTCTGTAAAATTTGGACTCAAAATGCCACACGTATCCAAGGACTTATAAGGCCACATGTGGCCTCAAGGCTGCAGGTTCCCCACCCCTGGACTAGATCTATTCTTCTTGGTTCCAGAGTACAGAATGAGGGAAAGTAGAAGTTGCCAAGACAAATTTAGGCTTCATGTCAGGAAAAACTTGCTAATAATTAGAGCTAGCCAAAAGTGGATTGGGCTGCCTCAAGTGGTTTAGCCCCCTCTTTGAAGGTCTTTAAGCAAAGACTGGGTGACAATTTGTTGAGTATTATAGAAAAGGGTTTTTTTTAATAGGTTGGACTAGATAACTGCTGTGATCCCTTCTAACTGGCAAGGTCTGTGATTCTGGGACTTTAAGTAAAACATTTATTTCCCAATACTTAAAAGGACTTATACATTGAATAGCACATGTTATTGTGGAATATAACATTGCTTCAACTATCCTCATTTTGAAATTAAGAGAAACATGATAATTGGTATTTATAGAATGCTTTAAGCTTTGGAGAATGCTTTTTCTGCATTATCTCATTTGATCCTTACATCCGCTATTGAATAAGTACCGCAGGTATTATCTCCATGTTACAGATGTTATGCCAAAATCCTTCATCTGTTTAATTAGTATTATATACAAGCCATTCTTTAAGTGGCAAGAAATGGTTGTTAGCAAGAGGTTCTATAATTCATTACTGGGGAGGAACTTAAGCTAACTTGACTCATTTGGGTTGATTCTGTGCAGAGAATGTTGGCAGAATTCCCAGGTAACCGCTCCGTAATGAACCTAAGTAGGAATACTTAAAGCAGGGAAGTCCCTAGTAATAATGTACAACGAGGATACAATGAAGTATGGATACAGAACAATGGAGAAGATTTGGGAGATGCCTGGGAAATAACAATTGTAGACCTGAGAGGGGAAGAGAAAGAGAACCAAAGAGCAGTTGTAGCTATAAACCAAAGATTATCTCCCTGTTTATAGCAGTATTGATGTGGGCATACCCATCTATCTTTTCACTATCTCTTAGCCAGTAAAGGAGAACAATGTCCTCACTCCCAGCATCCCCATTAAAGATCTTATTATCTTCTTCCCAGACTATTGCAGTTGCCTCCCAAATATTTCACCTGCTTCCATTCTCTCCCTTCTCTGGTCAAATCCTCAACCCTAGCACCAGCTTTATCTTTCTAAGACATGGTTTTGAACATGTTGCCTCTCTAACTGAAAAACCATGAGTTTTGCTTGCAAGTTTGAAGCCCTTTCTAGTCTAGTCATCACTTAATTTACTAGACTTTATACTTTTCCCCTACATGACCCCTCCATTCTGTATAAAATTGTTTATTTACTACTCCCCAAATATTAAATCTGATTCATTGCTACTTATTTATTGGTCATAAGCAAAGTAGGAATGCAAAGACAAAAGTGAAAAAGTCCCTAATCTCAAGAAATTTGCATACTCTTTGGAGTAGGGGAGAAACAGCATGTATACATAGGTTTATAAAATATATATGCTTGACATCTATGAGGATGACAGGTCTTTCAAGAAAGGAAGTTTTTGTTTGTTTTTTAGATGTAACAGGGATTCCAGAGGGCATGGAAAGTGAGATTGAGAGTTATGAGAGCTATAGAGCAAACAGTAGGTTGTCATGACTTTCATTATATCAAGAGTATTGTTAATTTGATTAGAAGTCCCTGAACATGAGGTGAAAAGAGAGGAGGGACATGGGACAACAGAGTAAAGGTCCAGTGGCAGCTAATCAGAGGAAGGACAAGTAGATTCTTAGGGCTAGGCTAGGAGGTGTAACATGGTTGAAGGTACTCAAACTTGGCCAATTATGCTCAGTTTTCTCCTATGTGAGTTAATTATTTTTCCTCTTCTGTGTCAGGGGGTGGGTGAAGTATTTGTTCTTTGCTGCTTCCTAAATTCTAACTTACATTCACACTATTCCTCTAGCATTTAATGCCTTTGTCCCTTCTGCTCTGTGTGATCTTCAACTACTCATCCTCATAGTAACTTTTGTTTAGTCATCTATAAAATGGAGTTAACAATACCTGCAGTACTTACCTCAAGGATTTTTATGAAGTTAAACAAGTCACCATATTTAATTTCCTGTGCAAATGTTTCAGTGTTATGTGAATACCAGCTATTATTATATATATTGTTATAGAGAGAGAAAAATCTAGAGAATATTCACCTGAAAAGGAGAGAGTCAGCTTCTAAAATGAGCTTTCAGACTATTTTTGGCTATTTCTTTAGAATTTTCATATTAAAGTTTCAAATGCTTCCTGAACTTTGGTTCTAACTGAAGGAAGTAAGGCACAGACTTAATGTGCATGTGCTCAATAAACAGAATAAGCAGCTTTTTCAGGAGTAATCCAACTACTATCTGATCGACCATGTAGGACTTTTTCCTTGGAGGAAGCTAGGGAGCTTGAAGGAGCCTCTTCTTTTTCAGTTCCAGTCAAAACGTATGAAGTATGAAGGCTTTGATAAGATTAAAATAATCCCAAGAAGCAATTTCAAGAAGCACAGCCAGAAACAAGAAGTGAGAAACATCCATGTCTCACATGACATATTCAGCTAATGGAAGACTAAACTCTTAAGGACCTTCTGGAGATAATGTCAGGATGTAAAGATAAATATGAGCAAATGGTTGGTTGTGCTGGGAAATTGTTGAAGTCATTTTTATGTTTTCTGGATTTTTAGTCTTTAAAAATGTTGCTTCTGTCTTAGTACTTAATATTCTTTGTGAAATGTCAATTATACTGCCAGTTGAGTTTTTGCTGTGTGTGTTTTGTGTGTGTGTGTGTGTGTGTGTGTGTGCGTGCAACATACATTGATTAATCACAGTTAAGTATAGTAAAAGATCAGTTACACAAACTAATTAGAGACCTGACAGTCGTTATGTCCAGAAAGTAAGGAGTGGATTCCCAAAGATCCAATATAAATAAAACTTTGTATTTTAATTACATTTATAAAATAAAATGAAATACAGGAGCCCATCAAGACTAGCTTTATAATCAACAATAGTACCTGTCCAAGGATTTGTGGAATAGGTTTATCCAGTCTAGGTTTTTGCCCTTTTTTGGTGGAGAGAAAGGGGAAGGTTTGTTGAATAATGATGTCAAGGCTTTATTTCTGTTCTTGGCAGAGTAAGGAAATTAGCAACCCCTGGACAACCTCTCTGCCTTTTTAGTCTGAGGAGTAGAGCTGGATAAAATCAATGATAATTTTCTTAATCCATTTCTAATCTCATTCCTTCTTTAATCATCTTGGCCAAAACTACATGCAACACTATAGGTTTACTCTTTCCTTCTGTGTATTACATAATGCTGAATGACATACGTTGATTACAAAAAGATTCCTTGATGTAATATCAGACTTGCCCACCAGTGAAGGTACTCTTAAATATTGGCACTTGACATGAAATTAATGTTTGGAAAATAAATCATATCTACAAAAGACCTTTTCTGAGTTCTCTCTTCCTCCCCAACTACTGCCAAATTCTTAGCACTTTCTCATTCTTGAAGTTGCTTTATTCATGTGTTGTATTTAATTGCTTGTATATATTGTATTCCCCAATAGAATGTAAGCTTGTTAAGAACGGGCATTTTTTCCCCTATCCCCTGTGCCAGTCACATAGTGACAAATATTTGTTGAGTAATCTGTAAAATACATATATGTATATATATGTATGTGTGTGCATATACACACACATATATATTTAAACATATTATGTGCACATAAGTGTGTATGTTAAGTAAAAACAACACAACATTTTTAAGTTAAAAATAATTAAATTGAATATCTTTTCTTCATACCACCTATGCAAATAAGTATCATAGTGTATATTTAAATAGTATTTTATGGTTTGCAAAGTGTTTTACAAGATCTTATTTCATCTCATCTGCAAACAATACGTTTTTATAAATATTAACATCAAACAATTTCTGTCTTCTCTCATTTTAAATGCATGATGCTTTTATTCAGTCTCCCCCTTTATTTCTGTATATTTTCAGGGACTTGGGAGCAGAGTAGATGGGAAGTAGAGGAAAATATATTGCTGCTACCTAAGAGGACTTTTGTTTTTTTTGTTCTTGGGGTTTTTTTCCTGTAGAAATAAGTTGTGCTGCAATATACATTTGCTTACTATGTCTCTCTATTCCCTTCTAATTAATGATAAAATTCAGTTGCTTGAAGATGTTTTTTTCCTGGAACCTCAGTCATATAACCAGAAGAGTATTGATATTAAAAACATGACCTTGTTTTGGAGAAAAATTTAATTTTGTTAAATGGACTATAGAGTTTCCCAGTGGCAATCCAGCCTACTCTTCTCCTATCCAATTCTAGGACCAATTCTTTCTCCACTTGTAGTATTTGCCTAAGATATAATGGATTGATGGACCAGAACTATGGGATGTCCGTCCAGTAACCGCTCATCCTAATTTGGACAACAAAAATATTTTGTCCACCTGATTTTTTTTTCATTTCAGTTCAGCAAGCATTAAAGAGATTGTCTACACTGTGCCTGACATGTAATAGGCAATTAGGCCAAACCCTTACAAGTGATAATGGATCTCGTTTAGGAGGCTTTGCAGTGTCCTGAGTCCTGATATCATCAGGACAATGTCATCCATAAATAGGAGCATCTGGAAGGTAGCAGCATCTCTAGGTTGTATCTTGGTCATAAGCAGCCCATTGGAGTTGCATTCTTTCCAATACAGTTTAAATGCCTGGCAGTTTAGCTTGAGAAAGGACCTCAGTGTCTGATACCTGATCTTGCCAGATGATCTTCAGAATCTTCCTAAGACAATTCACATGGAAGAGATTCCGTTTCCTGGCATGCATCTGTTATACTGTCCTGATTTCACAGGCATACAACAATGAGGTCAACAAAATGGCTCTGCTGACTGGTGGAGAACCTGGTGTTAATTGTCAGATCATAATTAGTCCAAGCAATAGAGAATTGATCCATACATTGTTGCAGCAGCTCAGTTTCAGAGACTGCATTGAGTGCACAATCATCTGTGAACAAAACATTACATACCAACTCTCCCTCCACTTTATTCTTGACTTGCAGCCTTTTCAAGTTAAATAATTCATCACTAGTGCAGTAGCTGACCTTGATGTCATTTTCATCTTTATTGAAGGCATCTGACACCATTGCTGAAAACATTATGCTAAAAAGCATGGGAGCAAGTACACAGTCCTGCTTTATTCCACTGGTGTCTGGTAAAGTACAGGAGTATCATCCATTATCCAGAACCCATACAAGCATGCTGTCATGAAATAACTTCTCTAATCACCCACATTTTGCCATAATTTTTCACAATCACCCATGATTGACTATATCAAAGGCTTTGGTCATATTGATGAACCTTGTATATTGACCTCTGTTCTGCTCCTGGCATTTCTTCTAGAATTGTTGGGCAGCAAACACCATATTGTCTATTCTTCAACCCTTTTTGAAGCTGCACTGACTCTCAGGTGCATGACTATCTTCCATGTGAAGGATCAACCTCTTAAGTAGGACTCTGGCACAAATCTTGCCACAATGACTGAGAGAGAGAGAGAGAAATACCACCACCACCCCTGTGATTGTCACAAGACAATCTATTGCCTTTACATTTATAGAACAATAGAGACATTCTTGACCTTCTAAGGGATAACCTTCTCTTGCCATATAATCTGAAAATTTTAGTCAGCTTTTGTATGAGCAATAGACCACCTGCCTTGTAAATCTCAGTTGGAATAGAATCAGTACTAGTATCTTTGTCCCAAGAGAGGAACCTAATGGCATTCAAAATTCCTTCTTCAGTTGGAATTCAGCTAGAAAGGGATTGACTTCAACCTGAGATATGTAGTCAGTATTTTCAGCATTGATTGATGATAGTCTGTTGAGAACGCTATGGAAAACTTCAGCCCATCTCTCTAGGATCATGTCCATGTCAGTAATCAATATGGTTCCATCAGCACTGAGTAGCTGAGATGCACTATAGGTCTTTGACCCATAAAATAGCCATCAGGGCAACATAAAAGTTCTTTGGATTGTTACTATCAGCATAAAACTGCATTTCATCTGCCTTACTGAGCCAGGCATCTTGCATCTCTCTAAGCTTCGCTTGCACTTTACTTCTGACAGAGTTAAACCTCTGCCTAGTGAGAGAAAAATGAACTATCTTGCCAGTAAACTCTGTGGTCTTCTCTATCTCTCTCAACCAGTTTTGATGTTTGCAACTGTTCTGGCCCTTATGAGTAAATGTAGTGCTGTACCCCAATCTCTGATGGATGTCCATTCCTTTTCTGCTTCACTGTTGCCAACTATGTGTTGGCTCAACTTTTCCTCCCAGTTAGCAATAAACTGCTCCTGCTTGGAGAAGCACTCTAATCTGTTGACATTAAGTCTTCTGGTAGTCTTTTTGCCTGCTTTTGTTGAATGTGAATATTTAGCTTGGAGAGGATAAGTCTGTGATCAATCCAGTAGTCTGCACCACACATCATGTTTATCACTTTCACATTCCATCTGTCTCTTTTCATTAGAGTGACATAGTCTATTAAATGCTAACTTTTGCTTTGAGGATGCATCCACAAAATTTTATTGCATTTAGGTAAACAGAAGAGAGTGTTGCTGATGAAAAGGTGATGAGATGCACAGTACTATGTGAGAATTATATAGAAAAATAGATCTCTATGAAATAAAAAGAAGCAGAATATGGAATATTTATATTATAAGAATAGCAAAACCATATGAGACTTTTTCCTCCTTTTGGTCTAGCTGTCTCAATGTATATGTGTGTTTTTTATTGTAAAATTGACTAAATAAAAAATTAAATTAGGAAACTTAACAGAGGAGTTATTTTTGATGGAAATCTTTATAAATGCACTGGTTTCTTAGTAATAAGAATATAAAACATTATACTAATGGTGATTATTATGAAAACTTATTATTGTACCGTGTTGCAGCATAGTGATAACTGCATATTTTGGGGTGGGGGGAGTACATAAACTGTTGATTCTTCAACTGCATTCTCCCAAACCATTTACTACTTTTTTAAGAAAAAAAAGTAAATCTTTTTTTTAGTTTATCTTTGTTGAGAATTCATTGACCAGGCCCTCTGCTATTACTGTGCTCTTTTATCATTTTATATGTTTCTGGCTGGCCTCCTTACCATTTTTGTTTCTGTTATCCACTGCTTTCTTTCCTCTTTCTCTGCTCTTTTCTACTCCCCTTTTACTTCTTCTGTGTTCTTTGCTTGCCTTTGACTCCCATGTCTTTCGCAGAGCTGTCATCAACCAGGAAAATGTTCCTTTCTCTTTCTTGAGGATAGTGGATATCTGGGTGCTAGTGGTGTTATATTGCTATATTTTAAAAGAGTTACAATTCTATCTTGAAAAGCATGAGAAAGGATGGGTGTATAAACAGAATTGTCCTTTTTTCATTCATTGTCTTTTAAACATGTATTGTTTTTATATGGTTGGGGGAAGGGAAGAGTATAAAAGGTTAAAATAGTCGAAACAGTGTATGAATAGGTAATAACTCATTTCTATAGAATTTGAATATTTGCACAGAGTTCACTGACATTTGGAGATAAAGTTAAAGTTAGTGGGACTAGTGATTATCAAAATTCTAAGGGGATGCCATGACTAATAAAATAAGGGACTGTGCCCTTTTTGCCCATTTACCCCTATGTAGCTGTATAATTTAGGTCTCTTGGTGAAATTTTCTGTTCTTTCAATCACACACCTTGGAAAATATTAAAAATAAATGTTGGTAGGCACACACATGGAATGACTCCTTAATGATGATTTCCCAGAAGATTGATTGTTTGTACAATATTTGCCTTCTTTATGCAGGGATTGTACCAGTTTCCTCACATGCAAAGCTCATGAGTTTTATCTTTATTTAAATGTGTTCATGTATTTTCCTTCCACAAGAGGTAGTACAAGTTCCATAGCTGAATAAAGTTCTATAAGAATTATTATCTCCTTTGAGGTATAGTGTAAATAACATTGATATGCTGAAACTAACAACAAACAATCTGTCCAAATCAGAGACCAGAATATGAATATATTAAGAATAATGAAGGCAAGCAAACCTTGGCCTCGTAGGGAAAGGACATCTTATGTAAATCTTTGTAGCCAGCCAAGTTTGTATATAGAGAATGCAAAGAATGATAACTCCTGCAGTTTCTTGGGAATTTGAAAGAGAGTTTGAGATAATCAAATTACAGTTGTATAAAAGGTCTAACCAATTTCTATAGAAATGCTGAGTTTATCCCATACATTTCAAGAATGATGCTCATTGTGATGCAAAATCAAATTAGTATGATGTGGGACCTTAGCATGAAAAGTCAGCATTTGTATTTCTTTTTATCTTTTTTTTAATCCACTGGGCCCTGCAAATGAATTAGAAAAAAGTTTGCCTGCATAAGAAAGGTCAAAGGTTAGTTTAGTTTTTATTCTAGTCCTGGGACCCATCATAAAATTTGGGTATTCGTTCTTAGAGTACAACTTGAATCACTTTTCCTATAAATATAACCATTTAATACAGTGGAGACCCACTATTAATATTTCCTTCTTGATAATTTGCCTGGTAAATAAGAAAATACATAAGATCATGGCTTGTTGCTGCCATGGCAACCTGATTCTATACTGGTACCATCATCTGTTAAAATGCGAATAACAGTATGGTCATAAGCTTAAAATAGACTGGTGACTGAAAAGCATGGTGACAAACTGGGATGAGATTTGTCCAAATGTTTACACAGTTCTTTTAAGGAATTATTTGAATGGGTTCAGATGAATCAGAATATTACACAATTAAAAGATTATGCATTTTTTGTTCAAAATTTTTTTAAATTTTTAACGTTTATTTAAAGTTTTGAGTTCCAAGTTCTATCCCTCCTTCCTCTCCCCTCCCTGACACAGTAGGAAATCAATATAGGTTATATGTGTGCAATTATGGAAGACATGACCATATTAGTCATTTTGCACAAAAAGACTCAAATAAAAGAAAAAATGAAAGTGAAAAATACCATGCTTCATTATATATTCAATCAATATCAATAAGAAAACCAACAGAAATCATCTGATTATCTCAATAGATACAGGAAAAGCCTTTGACAAAATATAACATCCATTCCTATTAAAAACACTAGAGAGCGGGGCGGCCGGGTAGCACAGTGAGTAGGAGCACTGGCCCCAGTGTCGGGATGAATCCGGGCTCAGACACTTAGCACCACACCCAGAAACACCTGGCCGTGTAACCTTGAGCAAGTTACTTAACCCCAATTGCTTAAAAAAAAAAAAAACCACTAGAGAGCATAGGAATAAATGGAGCTTACTTTAAAATAAGAGATATTTATCTAAAACTGTCAGCAAGCATGATCTGTAATGGGGATGAGCTAGAAGCCTTTCCAGTAAAATCAGGAGTGAAGCAAGGATGCCCATTATCACCACTATTATTCAATATAGTACTACACATGTTAACTATAGTAATAAGAGTAGAAATTAAAGGAATTAGAATAGGCAATGAGGAAACAGAACTATCACTCTTTGTAGATGATATGATGATCTACTTAGAATATCCTAGAGAATCAACTAAAAAACTACTTGAAATTATTAACAACTTCAACAATGTTGCAGGGTACAAAATAAACCCACATAAATCATTAGTATTTCTATATATTACCAGTAAGTCTAGCAGATTATGCAATTTTGTTTTACTTTTATCATTAAGTAGTTTTGAACCTCAGACATAAGCTTAGTTCCCTTTTTTTAAAAGAAACATGAGTGGATAAGAGACTAAATTATGAAAATTGTCTGATTAGTTCAGAGATTCTCTCAGATCAGGTTAAAATGTAGATCAAATAATTCAAATAAAACCAGATTTGAATTTGACCTATCTCTTCCCCCCCTTCTGTGTGTGTGTATGTGTGTGTACATGTGAGTTAACTTCTAACTTTTATGTTGTGGAAAACTTGTGCAGAATAAACAGTATTTAAGGCAGTTACAGAGGAAAAGTAACACGCAAAAAAATAAGATGACAACAGTGTTACTTGAGTGGAAATAGGATGGGATGAGACAAGCTAGGAAGGGCCAAGAAATGGAATCTAGAGAGACCTGTGTCCATAAGTCTAGTAGACTGTAATCCTGACATTCTACACAGATCACGCAAGTAGTAAAATAGAATTATTAACTGGTTGTAGGACAAGTCTAATGTGCTCTCTGGACCTCTTTTAATGAACTCTAGTTCATGTAGACAGGTCTGGTAGATATGAAGTTCTCTTCTGCTCTTGAGGATACAACCATCTATGCAGTCATCCAAACTGGCAACCTTGGTATGGTCTTCCATTCTGTTCTTTACTAGTACTGACCCCATATGTCTAATCCATTGCTAATTCTTGTCACTTCTATCTTCACAATATCTCTCATATATATCTTTTTATTTCATCTCACCCTGACGCAGGAGCACATCACCTCAGTCTTAGTAGTAGCCTTGCAGTAGCCTGCTAGTTGGTCTCCCTGATTCATATCTCTCCCCACTCAAATCCACTTAGCTGCCAAAGTATTTTTCCTAAAGCAGAGGTCTGGCAACTTCACTTTCCTACTCAATAAACTTCTGTAGCTACCCTATTAAAAATAGCAAGTAGGCCACTCAGTAGAAATGGATGGATAGAGTGCTGGACATAGACTCAGAAAAACTTTAGTTCATATTCAGACTTCAACACTTACTAGTTGCATTACTTGGGACAGATCACCTAACATTTGTCTCTCTCAGTTTCCTCATCTATAAAATGGAGGGTAACAATAAATATTATAATAATGGGTGCTGTGGTTTTTTCTTTTGCTTTACTCCTGGTTTACTTCATTCATTTCTGCCAGATTTTGGGTTACAAATTTTCTCCCCATTTTTCCCCTACCCACCTCCCCAAAATAGTGGTCCCCCAGGATATCCCCTCCTTTTATTTCCCAATTACATGTAAAAAAATATTTATATATATATATATATATATATATATATATATATATACATATACATATTTAAACATTTGGTTTTAAAACTTTGAATTCCAGATTCATTCCCTTCCTCCCTTGTCACCCACCCTTACTGGGAAGATAAGCAATTCAATATAGGTTGTACATGTGTAGCTAATGCAAAACATTGCCATAGTAGATATATTGTAGAAGACTGATTATATTTCCCTCCCTCCTATCCCATCTCCCACTTGATCTATTCTTTACTTTGGTCCTGTCCCTTTTCAAAAGTGTATGCTTCCAACTTCCCTGCCCCCCAGCCTGCCCTCCTTTCTATCACCCCCCCTCTCATCCCCTTCCCCCCACTACTCTCCTATAGGGTGAGATACCCTATTTAGTGTGTATGTCATTCCCTCCCTCAGCAAAATTCAATGAGTATGAGATTGACCCATTCCCTTATGGCTTCCTGTTCTTCCCCTCCATTGTACCCATTTTCCCTTGCCTCTTCTATATGAGAAAGTTTGCCCCATTCTGTCTCTCCCTATCTCCACTCATTATATTCCTCTCTCACTTCATAATTTCACCTTTTAAGTATCATCCCTTCCTATTAAATTGGTCCTGTGCTCTCTATCTATGTCTACCTGTAAACATATATATATATGTAATATATATATACTCATTGACATATGAAATCATACACCTATATACCCTCCAATAAAGACTATATATATTCCTTTTAGGTGCTAAATTTTTTTTTTTTTTTTGCTTTTTGGAGGGCAGTTGGGGTTAGGTGACTTGCCCAAAGTCACACGGCTAGTGGTGTGTGTGTGTTTGTGTGTGTGTGTGTGTGTGTGTGTGTGTGTGTGTGTGTGTGTGTGTAAGTGTCTGAGGCTGAATTTGAGCTCAGGTCCTAGCTGCCCAGTTTTATTTTATTAATTGAATTCATTGTGAGGATGAATCCTCTAACTTTTAAAGCCCTTCACAACCTTTCTCCTTCCTACATTTTCAGCCTGTCTACACTTCGCTTTCCTGCATACTTTACAGTCTAGCAATACTAGGCCATTTGCACTTCCTCCTGCAAAACATTGTATCTCTATCCTCTATGACTTTACACTGGCTGTTCCCTGTGGTTGAAATCAAGCAATGATCAATCAGTAAACCTTTGTTGAGTGTAATAAATACTGGGGATTCTTAAAAAGGCAAAATAATTCCCTTCCCTCAAGGAACTTGCAGTTTAATGGGGAAGACAACATACAAACAAATATGTACAAAGCAAACCACATACAGAATATGTTAATAAATAAATATTTATTGAATGCCTGGTCTGTGCCAGGCTTTGTGCTAAGCAATGGGCATACAAAAAGCACAAAAGGGAGGCCTTGACCAACTTACAATGTAATGGGAGATACAACATGCAAACAACTTATACACAAAGCAATCTCTATGCAGGATAATTAGGAAGTAATGAACAGATGGAAGGTATTAGAATTAAGAGGGGTTTGGGAATGCTTCCGGTAAAAGGCAGAATTTTAGTTGGGACTTTAAGAAAGGCAGGAGATCAGTAGGCAGAGCAGAAGAAAGAGAGTATTTCAGGCATGGGAAACAGACAGAAAAAATGCCTAGAAGCAAGAGATGTAATATCTTGTTGGTGGAATAATCAGGTGGGCCATCTCACTGTGTCAAAGACCAAAAGAGGAGAAGAGGGCTGGGTTGAGTTCAGATTACCTTGACTTCAAGTCGAACATACCATCCATTGTACCATGTATTTGCCATTTGATATAAAGGATGGATCATCAATTTGGTCTTAATAAAAATAGGGATTTTGAATATATATCTTGAGAAGAAAAGAATTGGGTTGTAGTTTTAAGAAGTAGAAGTATGGTACCCCTTTGGCTCATATGTTCCCTATGCCTGGAATATTTGCTATATTGAAATCCCATTTCTGCTCAGTAGAGTAATGGTGGTCTTTCTTGGCCTAGCTCAAATGTCAGCTCATCCAAGAAGCTTTCCTGATCTTTGTTCCAGAAAAATCTCTTGAACTGCCGAAATTCTTTCTTTGTGACAGCTAGGCGACAGCTAGGACTCTTTCCACATTCTACATTGTAATATGGCAATTTATGTATCTATTATCCCCCAACTCGATTGGGATTTCCTTGTGAGTTTGTTACTCCTTTCTGTATCCCCCATTGTACATTTGCACAATAACATTGCATTTCAATTCATCAGACATTTTAGCTGTGGTGCATATTTTTCCTTGCTCACGAGTTCTTTTTCAAGAAGAGAAAATCTGTGGTCTAGGTCCTACTCAGAAGTATTTAAATCCCAACATTATTTTATTATTATTATTCCTAATTTTCCAGGTTCTAGTTTTTTATCTTCTGGTAGTTGATAATATCATACCGTGTTTCCCCGATAATAAGACACTGTCTTATTAAGTTTTTTGGACAGAAAAACACCAGAGGGCTTATTTTCAGGGGAGGGCTTATTTTAATGAACATTGACAGCAATTTTAATAAACAGGTAAATGTGAACCAAAAAATGTACCTTTATTCAATAAGCAAATCACTGGGGAAGAACAGGATGACGCGCTCACTGCTGCAGCTCGGAGCGCAGCGTGCGTTTCACCCGCGGGGAGGGGGGGGGGATGGGACGGTGCATACAGAGGGTGCCGTAATGTAGTGTGTAGCGCAGGGGATCATCTTCACTACAGTAGCAATCTCAATAGGGCTTATTTTCGGGGGAGGGCTTATTTTAGAGGAATCTTACACAGTAAGGGGAGGGCTTAGGTATTGCTTTAATATCACTTCTATTTACCGTCACCACACATTCCATGGCTATATCACACCTCTATTCACTTTTCTATAATGACTCTCAATATTATTCTTTCATAAAACAGACTTTTGACCAAGGACTTCAAAGAGTACACAAGCTGGCCCTGCCTTTATTCTTAATGTTTTACTGCACATATGTTCCCCCAACTAAGTGAAAAACTTTGCAACTTGAACAAGATCAGCCAAATTCAGTCTCCTTCCATTAGCTGTGGTTTACAAAATAATCCTTCTACATCATGAGAAGCTAGCCCAATTTATTACAATTCACACCAACCAGTACCCAAGAGAAGTAGGGACTGTATTTTGAAATTAATTTAATATTCTCTTTTTTATTTTTTTAAAAAATTCTTAGTAAATACCTGCTTATAACATTACCTGCTATTTCACATTTTGTTTTTAGTAGTATTTAAAGTATGTGGAGACAGGGGGACATAGAATATTGGGGTCTGAAGTCAGGACCCAAGGCAACCTCCTTTTTTCAAAAGACAGTGGTGAAAATAAATTAGAATATTATAACTAAGTGTTATTGTGGCATAATGTTTCCTTTTTAAAAACCAAAAATGTTTAAAATCTCCTATAATTGATGGTTGTTCTTGTGTGTAAAGGGCATAAAGTTAACTAGTATTCAACACTGCCAGAAAAGATTATTGCCTTCTGTTGTATGTAATATGTAACATAACATAATATTCTATAATAAAATGTAATTAATATAATAGTTTTCTATGCATATTTACTATAAAACATATTTAGCCTTTATCTCTCTTTTCCCAAACCTAGTATACTAATTTAATATAAATACATTGCTTTAAAAGTCAGAAGGGAATAAAAAAAAGAAAATTGAGTCAGTTTCAAAGTACAAACAAAAGGAAGTATATACATTGTAAGTCTAGAAGATGTCTTTTATAAAAGTTGTGAAAATTAGATTGATTTTAGGTATTGATATTTGCTTTGATTTATGTCTGTTTGAAGATCTTATAGTGTTCTTCACTTCAGGTAGCACAGTGGATAAAGCTCTGTGCCTAGAGTTAGGAAGATTGGGGTTCAGATTCAGTCTCTGCCACTTACTAGCTGTAATGGCCCGTGGCAAGTCCTATAACCTCTGTTTGCCTCAGTTTCCTCAGCTGTAAAATGTGGATCATAATGCAGCCTACCTCCTAGGGTTGTTGCAAGAATTAGGTGAGAAAATATTTAAAGTGTTTAACATAGTGCCTTAATAAAACGCTTATTCTCATCCCCTCTTTGTTAACCAACTATATTTTCCAAATTAGAAGTTGGAAGATGACTTTTTCTAATTTTTTTAATTCACATATCTCAATAGTTTTCCAGAGACTTTTAAACAGAATTTACTGTATATGAGAATATAGAAGTCTTTTTCTTTTTCCTTTTCTATAAAAATTACTCATGAGATAATGTTGGCAAATTATAGCAGGCTCTACAGGTTATTTACCTGCATAACACACATACAAAAACATACAAGTTATCTAGTATGATGTGACCTTGGGGATCATAATGGTTCAAAGAATCCATGAGTTGAGTAGACCCCTTTGAGGTGTTTATAATGCTGTCATCATGTAAAAGTCCAGTATTACTTACTATTGAGTTAATAAGATAGATTTAACAGGGGCGGCTAGGTGGCACAGTAAACAGAGCACCAGCCCTGGCGTCAGGAGGACCTGAGTTCAAATGTGACCTCAGACACTAAACACAAAAACTAATCGTGTGACCTTGGGCAAGTCACTTAACCCCAACTGCCCTGAAAAAAAAAAGAAAAAGAAATGTAGAGTAGAATATAGATTTAACAAAGTACATTATTAGATATTTAAACAACAGTTAAAAATAGAGTAAGTTCTCATATTAACTTTCATTTTCTGTTCTTACACTCCTGTTTCATAATGGATACACTGATAAAACCAGTGCAAATTTGATCAAACTTTTCTAATAAAGCTTAAGTTATGGGACAGTGTTATTAACCCTGTTTTGTTCATGAGCAATATTAGTGAAGGATTAAATAATAATCAAAAAGACAAAGAGCTCTGAAGCAAGTGTTTCCTCCTCCCTGGGACTTTCCTAATCTTAGCCCAGAACACTCCTGTCCTCTTCCCTCCCCCATTCTTTCCACATCTTTCTCTGAAAATTGTGTTAAAATGAACACTGTTGTTGCTTCTTGAAAGGTTGTGTCAGTGGAATGCCCTATTAATTCTACTCACCATTCTCTATATCAGAACTCTCTTCCTTGGATACTATTCCCCACACCTGTAGTCTCCCACTAAAAGTAAGCCTCTTGAGGGCAAAGACTGTATTACTTGTGATAGAACAAACAAAGCTTTAGTTTACATGGACTGGTTTTCTAAAATAAGATACAGAAACACCAGCATACAGTTTTGACTTGCACTAGTATCTAGAACATAAGTGCATTTGACTGATAACTTTTTTGTGTTCCCAAAGCCGTTAACTAGACATGTGTTTCAATATGGTCACTATACCATTGGAAGATGAATTAGTGAATGAAAAGATAGTTATTATGTGTCAGCTATAATGTTAATAAGTGCTGGGGATGCAGGAATATATTTCAGTCCGGGAGGTCACAAAAGATGGTGAATGAACCAATAGGGCTTGTAGATTAATGCATCTTTTTCTGGAAGCCATGGTAGTGTTGATTTGGGCAGTTTGTAAAGTGAGAGGTAGAAGAGGACTGGGAATGGGGGGAGTGTATACCCCTCTGGGGAGTTTAAGACACCTAAGCCCATTCCATATGGAGGCCACAGAACCAACAGAAGATGACTGGGGTGAAATACCATGGTCAACTGAAACAGTTCAGTTAGGAAGGAAAAACAAGCAAAACAATACCAGGGCAGAAGATTGATAGGCTAAAGAAGTGTAGTTTAATTTGAGGCCTAATCTAGTTTGGAGAGTGCAACAAATAGTTGTTAGCTCAAAATACTGGTTCAAGGCAGCTCCTTAAAAATATAAATAAAGTTACTGCATACCTTCACGGAATACGTAATTCCGACATTATTTTCCTTAAAGCCTTTCTTTATTAATACTTTAATCATAAAATTGAGTCCACTAGAGTGACAAAAATTTAACACTTAAAGCAAAATTTGCTATCTTCTTCATCAGTGTTTATAATTAGCTAACACCAGTTGCTTACTGGTTATTTTAGGGTAGATCCAAGCTCACTCATTTATCTTAGGTTCTATATAATTTGGGTGCTATCAGCTCCATTCTAGGAGCAAACATTTTCAGTGTCTTGATACTGTGTTAATTAAACATTTTGACTGGAAATCTCTTCTGACTATGACAGAGCATACCAGCTTTAATTAAAAAAAAAAGTTTTGATGAGAAAATTTATTGCACCAATCCACTATTGCTGTAAAGATCAAACCCGTACAAATAAGCTCTGAAGTTTCCAGTCTGGGATTTGAGTTCAGGAGTTAATGACTCCCATCCCTTACAAAAATTTCTCCTATATAAGAGCTGTCTGTGTAATAAGAAGATGATCCTTTAATTCTTCTAAAGATCCACAAATTCATTTGTGTCTTGTATATAGTAAGAATAACTGAATGAATGACACATTTTTTTAAGTGCCTAATATGGGCAGGTAGGTGGTGCATGGATAGAGTGTTGGTCTTGGAGTCAAAAAGACCTGATCTGAAATCTGACCTCAGACATTTACTGCATGTGTGCCCCTGGGCTGGTTATTTAGCCCTTTTTGCCTCACTTTCTTCATCCATAAAATAAGCGAGAGAAGTAAATGACAAACCACTTTAGTGTCTTTGTCAGGAATGGGGTCACAAAGAGTCAGACGTGACTGAACAACAACTATGTTCAAGGCACCGTGCTAAGTGCTTTATAGATATTATCTCATCTGATCCTCACAAGGACCCTGGGAACTAGGCAGTATTATGATTTTTGTTTTACAGTTGAGGAAACTGAGGCAGATGGTGAAATGACTTGCCCAGGGTCACTGAGCTAGTAACTAAGGCCCAATTTCCAGGTCCAGTCTTCCTGACTTCCAGGCTCTACACTTTTTCTACCTAGCTGCCACTGAGGATACAAATAGAAAAGTAAGTCCCTGATCCCTTAAGGAGCTCTTGTTTTAATGGTGGAGACAACATATATGTAAGGTTTCAGCTGCAAACAACAGGAAAGCCCCATTGCCTTTAGGGTATAGTGAAAAAGTATTTCTCAGCGATGGCTACTGAGGGTGGACTAGGAAGCAGACCTGGTACTTTGGGAAACACTACTATTCCTGCAAGGCTCTCAGGTTCAGGGTCCTGGGATATTATTGGAGCTTAATGAATGCTTGTCAAATTGAATTGAATTCAGATGGTTACTTCTTCAACTAGATGGCTTCATGAGCTTCTTATATGTCTGTATTAGACACACTACAGACATGTGTGTACATATACATAGACATTAATGACCACCTTTCTAGTGATGCGTCTTCCTACATTTAGATTGGTCTTTGTATAAAACAGATGAAATTCATTGCCAAACCCACATGGAAAGCTTGTCAAGTTCAGTGTTTATAACTTGTCAGAGTTTTATGGTATGTTCACATAACCTTCAAGATGCTGGGGGCACATTTATGCCACAATGGGGTATTAAAATAGGATTCCAATAGAAAAGTAAAAGATGACTTCATAAGTGATCATTCTGTTTTTCATACAAGAATCTCAATGAATTATTCCTGAATATTGGTTTAATTTTTATGAAATTGTACTATATTTCTTCCAGAAATAAAATTAATTTAAAGAACATTAGGCATATTAAGATTTATATTTTTAAACATACAGCCAAGTCCGTATATTGTAAAATTTATGATGTAAGTTTAAATATTTTTTTGTAAAAATACCTTCCAGAAGTTTGCTCAATAAAAGTGATATACTAGTTTAGATGTTTCTCATTGTCCAAAGAGTTAGATGGCTCTTGGCAAAATTGGAGAGCTGGGGAATTTGAGAATACTCTTTGGATGATAGGAAGGTAAAGATTTATAGTATAAGGAAAAGTGTAGCTGAGAGATCCGCATTGTCTTGGTGCATGTGCATAAATTATGTACAGGGCTCTGGAGTGCAGTCACTGCCAATAACTTTGTTATTTTGGATCAGGAAAGAAGAAAAGTCATTTTTATTCTTTCTGACTGTCCCCCACTAACAAATCTCCTACATTCAAATGATATGTTATAAAGAAGAAATTAAGCCCTTTAGTGGATTTATTGGAGGATAAAGACCCAAAGGAATGCATGTGTACACTTATGTCAGGATCTAAAATTATAATTTGTTCCTCAAGTGTTAGGTATATGTTTTGGGAATATTTTTGTCTGATATTCAGCAAGGATTCGCAAGTCTTGTGGATTCACTTGCCACAACATCTCTGTCATCTGCTACCTTCTTTTTACCAATGTAGCCAATCGTAGCTCAAGCCCTTTTCACTTCTTGCTTGGACTATGACAATATTCTCCTAAATGACCTCTGTCTGTTTCATTCCATCCTCCACTTCCCTTCTAAAGTGATAATTGCAAAGTCTAGGTCTTACCATGTCAATATATATACATATATATATGTGTGTGTGTGTGTATGTATATATATGTTTGTATATATACTATTATTAATACCATCTTATATGTAATTGGGAAATGGGATGTGCAGGCACTGAGTCATAGAGATCCACTGGAAAAGTGGAAAGGGGTATGGGGGAAAATGTGGGAGAGAGCAGATTGGAGGAGGGGATATCCTGTGGGACTGCTATTTTGGTGGGTGGGGGAGAAATGGGGAGAAAATTTGTAACTCAAAATCTGGCGGAAACATATGATGTAAATCAGAAGTTAATAAAGCATTTAAAAAAAAAGGCTATAGTGGCTCTCTATCATCTCTAAGACAAAATATCAACTCTCTGTTAGGCATTTAAAACCTTTGAAAGCATGACTCCAGACTTATTCATGACTCTAAACACTTGTACTCCATGGTCTCTGCTGCAGTCCCATTTGTCATTCCATCTCCTGTTTCCAAGCTTTGCCTAGGCTACCCTTTAGACCAGAAATTCTCTCCTCTTTTATACTCACCTTTTAGAATTGTTCTAGTTTTCTTCAATTCTCAGATCAAGCACTGTAGCCCACATGAGCATATTCCTCATACACCTCCCCCAGTTGTTAGTGCCTGAATTCCCTCATCACATCCCCTCTCTCACAAAAAGAAACAAACAAAAACCTCGTATAATTTATATTTTTATATATGTATTGTCATTTCTCCCAATGGATTTCAACTTCTTGAACACAGGGACTCTTGTTTTTGTCTTAATAAATGATTGCTGATTAGTATAAAAACAAATAGAAAAGTTTGCACTATGATTACCAAGTGTAGTTGTTCAAATATTATGACTTAGTTATGCATGAAATTTTTGCATTTCAGTAGGCCATGACATGAATTAAGCTTAAATTCAGCCAACCTTTTTTGAAGTGCCTTTTGTGAAGAGAGCACTCGCTTTGTTAGGTACCGGAAGGTACAAAATGGAAATAAGATCCTGCTCTCAAGAAGTTTACATTCTGCTGAGGCAATATAATATGAACACAAGTAAATAAAATATAGACTAGTTTCAGTAAGGATGAGTGTATTAAGCACTGGGAGGATTCAGGAAAGATCAGAGAAGACAGGGAGGAACTCAGCAGGTTAAATAGTTGAATTGCAGGTAGAAATCTAGATGAGAAAAATTAATCTTATGAATAGAAAGTTAAGTCAATGCATAGTAATATTAATCTGCTGCTTATTTTTCTTAACATTAGACTTGAAATTCAGACTTGGCTTTAATTGTTACACACACACACACACACACACACACACACACACACCATTATGGAAGGTGTTCTAATTATCTAATAGTCACACCTCTGAAAGCAATATTACTAAGACAGTTACAGAGAGACAGTGTGGCCTAGTAGATAGAGAGAACTGGCCTCCAAGTCAAGAAAACTTGGGTTCAAGTTCTGCTTCTGATATATACTTGCTATGTGACCCTGAGGAAGACATTTAATCCCTTTATGCTTCAGACAACTCCAAGAGAAGGTACCTATTTGAATTGGCAGCTGGAGTTTCTTTATTCATGAAAACTTCCCTGTGGCAAGAAAAATGACAGATCTTGTACCCTAATTCAGTCTCTATGAAGTGTTACTGCCCAGGTTCATAATTTCATTCTTAATTGTGTTTTCTTTGCTTAGGAAATATGTGCATCTTTAATATGTTGAACAAAATTCTCAATGCATATGCTTCCTCCTCTGAATTTTAAATACTTTACCATTACCTCATATCAATATGGTTTATTGATTACCCATTTTATAGTTGCTATATGTCCTCAAAATCATAATGTATAGGTATTCATCAGTTCGGATTTTATAATGTATATGTGTGTACACATACACATGCATGCGCACATTCAGTATCTACCTTCATGCATAAAAGGTCAAAGTAAACGCCATCTACTTCTGCTTGAACTTCAGCAGTTCTGAGTATTGCTTTATATTAAACACAATATTTTTGTAAACTCATAAATTAACATAAATTTTTATCAGACTGTCGTGCGGGAGTATCCAAAAAAAAAATAAGCATCTTCTAAAAAGACTTTTTTTTTTTTAGCCATCAGAAATATATAATTCTGTAAAGGAGATTTCCATGACAAAAAAAAAACCACACCAGTTACTCCCCAAATGTATAATACTAAAATGCAAGACTTGCCTTGAGTATTATTGAGAAAGATAGAATTTTAATTACTAAGTATCTGAGCTAAGACTAGCAGCTGCGTGGTGTAGTAGACAGAGTGCTGGACCACAAGTCAAGAAGACCTCAGTTCAAATCCAGACCCAGACACTTATTAGCAATATGACTTTGGGCAAGTAACTTAACACTGCCTCAGTTTCCTCATCTGTAAAATGAGCTGGAGAAGAATATGGCATACCACTGGAGTATCTTTGCCAAGAAAACCCCAAGTGGGGTCATGAAGAGTTGGACATGACTGAAACAACTTTACAACATTGAGCTAAAACTCAAACACAGGTCTTTTGAATTCGCATTCAGTTTTGTTGACATTATGCTACCATCTTCTGAAAAGGAAAGAACTAGAAACATTGATTTTAAGGAGTTTAGCATATTATATAGAAAAAAAAAACTTAACTGATAATTGTTCAAAAAGGAATTAGATGGGATAATAAGGAATGCATTCCTAAATACTGAAGGTTTTCAAACAGACTGGGCAGCTGCTTGCTAGAAATGTTGTAGAAATATTGATGTATTCATTGAAGAGAGAATTGAACTAGCTATGATCTCTCAGATCCCTTCCAACTCTGAGATACTATGATTCTGTTTGCTAAATGTCATCTTGAATTGAATTATAATGTTACATATTGAAATGTGATGTGCCTTGGATATTTATGCTAAGTGGTGTATCTTTTCCTGAGCTTGAATAAACTGGAAGTATTAAATAAATATATTTAATTAATTTTAATAAACATATTTCTATCTATATATTAATATAGTGGATTAATTGTTACTATATCGTTATATTAATTATTATATTAACTATTATGTTGATATATAATTAATTATTTATTTGTGTATTTGATTAAATAAATATAAATAAAGGACAAGCCTTACACAGGAGTAGAATGCTAATGACTGTCATTGTCAAGAAGACTGAGAGGAGGTCAGATGAGCTATGTTTCCAAGGTGTTGGAGAGGGAAAGTAACTAATAGGAAATTTAAAAGGAAAAAAGAAACAATTTTTAATTAATTGATTTTAATTAATTTGATTAATTTTTTAGTTAAAAGGCAATAGTGGAATTGTAGGCTATTCTGAGACAGTTTCCCCCTTTTGCTATAGTTATTGGGAAGTTATTATAATCTAAGCAGGAGTTAATTTCAAGTTTAACTACAAAAACTGATTCATCTGAGCTTCTATGTTCTCCTTAATTATTTTTTGAAATATATTTAATTGCTCTGTTTTATTATTTAATTTTATTATTTTTATAAGTCACCTAAACTTTTTTCAGAATATGGATTACTCTTAAAACAGTGTGTGTGGAAGAAGTATGAAGTTCTGGGAAACTCAGATTTATTCAACTAGTATTTATTAAGCAATTGCACTGAGCACATTTCTGAGAATGACATCAGGATGTACAAGACCTAGGCTTGTAATGGGAATGCAAATTTGGAAGATCTTCCCTGCCCCTAGGCTAAAATGCACCAGAAGCCTGGGGAGGGAGGCTTGTTTTTCAGAAGATACTTTTTGATTGGCCAGTGGGTCAATAAGGTTGTTACATTCTCTGAGCCAGGAGAAGGCTATATAAGCCCTGATGTGTAGCTTTGTTTTGGGACTCACTTTGAGAAGTATTCTGTGATTTGATCTGAATTCTGGGAAGCCGTTGTTGAGAGTCCCCCGGCTTTGAAAAACCCAGAATGTGGAAACCCAGATGTTGACTGGGTATGGATGTAATGGTTGGACAGTTTGGGACTCACTTTGAGAAATGTTCTGTGATTTGATCTGAATTCTGGGTTTTTCAAAGCCGGGGGACTCTCAACAACGGCTTCCCAGAATTCAGATCAAATCACAGAACACTTCTCAAAGTGAGTCCCAAAACAAAGCTACACATCAGGGCTTATATAGCCTTCTCCTGGCTCAGAGAATGTAACAACCTTATTGACTCACTGGCCAATCAAGAAGTATCTACTGAAAAACAAGCCTCCCACCCCAGGCTTCAGGTGCACTTTAGCCTAGGGGCAGGGAAGATCTTTAAAATTTACATTCCCATTACAAGGCTCTACCCTCAAAATTTTTACTGTAACTGTTAGACCTAAAGAGTCTTTTAAAGATGAGGAAATTAAGCCCCAGGAAGGAAACATGACATGCCTAAGGTCATTGTTAGTGGCAGAAAGCAGACCTATGATGGAGGTTTGTTGACTCATAGGCCTGTAATCTTCCCAAAGGGCCACCCTGACAAGAGCTGAAGATTTCACACCAGTAAATGTGGTCCACACTTCATCTTAAGGAAATGCTTGAGTTCAAGTGGCTGAAGCCACATAAATGAAACCAGTTCACACATCGGTATGAAAAGTGCAATTGGTCTCTCATTGGTCTTTTCAAATCACATCTATACACAGCCACCACTGGTAATATCATCCTCCCACTTATAAACTGAAATAACCAAGTCTAGGAGTCAGTATGCTTCATTCCTTCTCTTCTATTTTTAGATTTATTTTAAGCAACACTTTCTTTAAAAAAAAATACATATCATTTGAACTTGTTCCCAGTTAAACCAAAGCAGGTAGGATTTGTTTGCAATAACTATTGAGGTTCAAAGGTGGTTTAAATTGGGTAGGTGTGATGATGGTAGGTTTAGTTAAATTTGAGTACGCCTTTTATTTTTCCCATTCTGTTTTGCTTTTTTGTCTTCCAGCACAAGGCGCATTGGATTTTGCCAACTTGTCAAAGCCAATCATTGTATTTTATTTTTTGAATAGCAAGACCAAAGAAGATACCTAAAGCCTCTGCTTTCTCAAAGTTCTATTTTATAGTCTTGTCTTGTGTTATTAGCATGTTAAGACAATGTTTAACATCCTTCCTCAATTTCCTTTTTGTTCCTTCTGTCCACCCAACTCATGCTGTCTCTTCAAACCATTTAATTGTCAAACCATCACTTTATCTGTTCCTTTGGGATGAGGCAAGACAACATATCACAGCTTCAGATGCAAGAATATCATTGTTTTTGAGGTTATTTAGAGGAGATTCCATTACCACACCTGGCAATCCTTTCTGGTGTTTAACATCATCCCCGTTGCAATGGTTGTCCTTACATGTAACCTAAATGCTCAGTACTGCAGTTCAGTGGTCTCATTCTTGTTTTTATTTCTCATATTTATTTTTATATAAACAAAATATATTTGTTTGGGGGAGGCAAAATGGTTTCTGAAGCTGATCTTCACTTCTGTCATAATTTTTTGCTTCTAGTAACTTCTTTCTAAAAAATATTTCTTTAGCAGCAGCAACAGAAGAACCAGAGGTGATCCCAGATCCAGCCAAGCAGACAGATCGAGTAGTGAAAATAGCAGGAATTAGTGCCGGGATTTTGGTATTCATCCTGCTCCTCCTAGTTGTCATATTAATTGTCAAAAAGAGGTAAGACTTTTAAATGGTGTCTTGTCCCACTTCCTTACCATATATGTAAATAATCCCCACACATTTTCCCCCACAGGAGTTTTGAGTGTAGGGCCATCATGAAGAAGAATAACTAAGTTTTCAAAGTATATTGATCTCTTTAGTTTATTTCTCAAATTTTAAAATAGCTAATTCTTTGCAGTTCATTGTTGGATGCTTGTGTTCTCTTCTATTTTTTGAATTTCCAAATTAAATTAAGTGTCCAAGTTACTGAAGTGCAAAAATGTTTAGGACATCAATATATATGTGTATATATGTTATTCAGAATGTGTTTAGTTGATTTAGTTCCTAGTGTATTAGTTTAAAGCTCTTGAAGCTTTCTGTTATACCATGTCATGTTTTACCAACTGCATTTTATATGTTCACTTTGGCTAAAAATCTAGATCAGAGAAAATTTGGATATTATGTAGTCAAATTCTGTCTTATGTTGTCACTGTATATCAACCTCACTATTAAAAAATGAAAGTCAGGACCTTTTATTGATCATTATTTTTCTCAGCATTCAAGACTCTTTGTAAGACATCAACCAATACCGCCATCTTCTGGAGTTATAAAAAGATGTTGAAATTTAAAGAATGCTGCTTCTTAGATATCTATGTCAATGTGCACACTTTTCCATCTTTGAAATTTGTTAATCTCTTGTCATATTCCATAATCACTTTACCAGTACCTCAAAGCAATACTATCTCTTAATTAACATAGCTGATGAACTATTAATCTCTACCATCATGTCTCCAAAACTCTATATCTGGGATGTGCTGCACCAACCAGTTTGTCTTTCAAAAGGCACAGCTGTCTGTCTTAAAAGTGTTTGTGTGCAGCAGTGTTTTCTGATTTATGGATCTCTCAATGGAAAAATCTACTACTTGTAAATGTTGCATATGTTCATTTGAAACATAGTGTATTTTTATTATTAAATAAGTGAAATAAAACATTGAAGTTGTAGCTAAGAGTCATGCTACATGTTTTTGATGGTTCCATTAGTTTTTTTAATTTATTGCCTCTTTACAATGACACCCTGGAGATATATAACTTGGAGAAGAAGCGTCTGCATTAGAAACATTAGGTATGCTTATAGTGTTTTGTGTTAGTTAGCTACATATGTGCTTTCTCCAATAGTGCTCTCCCTTTTCTCTGTTGTCTACTTTTGTATTTGAGAATTACATTCTACGTGAAGCAAGAAACAAGATCGGCTAGTCTCGTTAGTGGCAAATTTGGAAATGAAGGTCGATAAGATTTTCAACTCTAACCTTCTGCTATCATGCTGTTTCTAGTTCAGACTAACAGTTGCTAGCTCACAAGTTAACTATCACCTTGCTTCACCATTAAGATTCATTCAGTCACCTTATGTCTGATAGAGGAGCATATTGGAGTGGCTTCCAATTACATGTCATTAGTCATTATCAGCTGGGATAGACTGAGCTAAACTAAGCTATTTTGTGGAATTTGAAAACACTTAATATTCCTTTAAGTTTTATATTGACAGCCTTCCTTTATCCTGGGCCCTCCATCTTAAGGAAAAAAAAGGGGTTTTAAAATAAAAATTTCTTAGAATAGTAAGTTGGTGTTGTCACCTGTTTTCAACAGTAGCAACATTTCCTTGTGGGAAATGCACTAATCTCTCAAGGCAGTGATATATCAGGCATAACATTTTGTTAGTTATCTAAAGACAGAGACCACCAATTAACTCCTTTGTAGTCCATATTTAAAATTGGTGGGAAAAGTTAACCTATTTAATGAGTCTCTAATGCTTGGCCATTTTTCATGATTATAGTTTATTTGCTTTTCTACTCAGTAGACTGGAGGAAAGGGCTTACCTTTTTTCCCCCCTTCTATCCCTATTCCTAGAGAATTTAGGTGTGTTTTTTAAGTGGTCTTTTAGATATATTCATGATGACTATATAAAATCTTCAGAACATGGAATGATATATGCCAAGATTAGCTAAGCCCTAATTTGCTTTGGGCAATTTAAAAACAGCTGTAAATATGACTTCCATACATGTATACATACACACATGGAATCATACATTTTTCTAAGGAAATTGGATGTTTAAAAAAATTCTGATTATTTATTTTCAGTATATGTTGCTAGTAAATTCATAATGTAGTATCCCTTTTACCATGAACTCATTGCAAAGAAAGTGATGAAAGAGTGGATTTATTTAGTTTCCTAGCATATGAAAATGTTATGGAATCCTCAATGTTCTCAAACATGACTATCCCTTGCTGGGAAAAATATGAGTGGGTAAGCAGCTCTCTCTTCCTTATTCACATATTGAAAGGGGGGTTGTGTATTTCTGATTGTTTTGTTAAAGAATGGGATGAAATTCAGTTGAATAAAAGTACCAACTGGAGTTATGTAAAGTAAGTGGTTAGGCTAAGGAAAGGGATATTGCATCTTTCAAAAAGCAGTGTCATTTTTTAATTTAATCGCCATTGAAATATTTCCAGACTTATGCCATTTCTTCATTGGTTCATATATCTATCTATATATATATGATATTTTAAAATGCTCAGCATGAATACATTAACATTTCCAAACACCAAAATGTTAAAATTATGTTTCAATACAGTAAACATTTGTGTGTGTGAATGTGTTCACATGCATCTACTCTAAAAATGTTTGTGGATGTGTGTGTGTATATATATATATAGTGTATGGTTTATATGTACACATATATGTGCATATGTATGTTCATTTAACATATGTATACACCTGTGTACCATTTGGATTAAAAAAAACCACTTTTCCTATAAATTTAGGTGTCATTCTTGTACAAAGTAAACATTTTAGATGTTTAGGTTTTGTAACTAAAAAGTAAAAAGCCTATGTAGTGCACAAGTTCTATACACAGCTGTTCCATTTGTCATGACATCTAGATGGTAATGAATCATATTGTGCTTAACTGCATGTTGAAAAGACACAATCCATTGAATTCTTCCATGGTGGGGGCAATGAATAAAATATCAGCATGTTATTTTTTCAACTGATCTCTTTTCAGAATTCATTTTTATATTGCTTGTATGTGTTTAATTGCATGGCAAAGGTAGTCTAATTAATGCATGGAGCAAGCAGAACTGCTAACGGAAGAAACATGAGTTTGGTTTTATTTTATTTTTTTAACGCACATTTTTCTGCTTTATTGAATGTGACAGAGTCACGCTTTTTCATTCACCATTGCTTCTCTTTTTCCACTGTCTGTGATTTGCTTGCCAGGAGGAGCTACTATTCTTACTCCTACTACCTGTAAGTAGAAAATGGGTGACGTACTTCTTTATGTGTGTAAGATGCAGTATCCCTTTTCAAAAAAATGAAGAAAGGGCTTTATAATTCTGGTGAAGTTTCAAACAGTGATCTCTTTTCTTGGACTCTAAAATCAGAAAGCTTATCTCTTCCTTCCTTTGACTTTCTGGACTTTGTTAGTATTTTTTTTAAAGGGATATTGTATTACCGTATGTTGAGCTTCTTCTTTAAATTTTGGTTTACTATTTTCCATGAGTAGCATTAGACACTTCACTAAGCCAAATCTACACCATAGCCTCAGAATATCATAGCTCAACTCACCAAATTAAGTGGAGAACATGGTCATGGGACATTAATTCCTATATTTGTCTAATACTTTCAGGTTAAAAGATGAAGTCATGACACCTGATTCTTCAGGAGATCTACATGCTATAAATTAAATCTAGCTTAGGAACATTTAAGTTGATTTCCTATAATTTAGGGAGATGAAAGTATGTTGTTAATGTATCGTTTGGTCTAGACCCCAAATGAGTCAGAATATACAAGTAAAAATATGCAGAATTATATTAATGTAATAACCAGCAAAATGTAGTGGGTTGTTGGAACCTTGAGTAAGATGAACTGATTCATTGTAAATTAAAGTAAATTTTGGGTGTGAGTAGTATATAACCAAGGACCAAATACCTTGGTATAAATACTTTTAATAATAGTATGGAACATTATATTTATCTGTCTTCCAAAGCCAGTTATGTTTTTCTAACTCTAAATATGGGACATTAGACCATAAAAGGTTCATGGGCATGCCTGAGTCATCTTTGCACAGAAGGGTCTCAGGAAAGATTAGGCCAGTTATGTGGGGTTTGATTGCTTCAAAGCAGGCCTGTTCTTCTCTTTACCACTGTAGACTGGCTTTCCAGTTCCAAGTTGAACAAATGTGGAAAATTTTTATGGGGTATTTTCTTTACTATATCCTCTGGAAAGGCAACCATAATCCTTTAGAGTCTATTCCTTGGGATTGCTACCATTAACATAGTATTGCATTGCATAGACCATCTCAGGTAGCAGTATATCAAAAAGTTAGAAGGCTAATAATTTGACTTTGTTGAAAAGAATTAAAACAAGCTTTCGTAAACAGAAATAGCTTCTAGTTTATTGTGATGAATGATATTTCTTTTGTTAAATAATGGTTCACGAAGCCAACCATTTAATACTGCTACAGAACATTTTTTCCCACTAATACACCCACCTGCATAGGTTTATGCTTTTGAATGCTTTGCTAGATAATAAAAGTCATTTATACTTTTTGTCAGCCTTAAGTACTTACCTAATGAATTGCTTAACTGTCCAGAAGTTCAAATTATATAGAAAGTCTTCTAAGGGCAAGAAAGTATTGAACATGTAAGGAATTAATGAGTATTTAGATATAAAAATATCAACATGTTTAACATTAATATTATTAACAATATTAGATTTTAGATACATTTAGGACATAGATGATACCATAATATCATTGACTATCCACAATTATGGTAATATGCTAATAGACTTTAAAAAGTCTGTTGACATTTATCATAAGTAAACTGCCTTGTCTTAGATCTCTGCTATAAAATGTTGCATAATGTGAGTTATCAATTATTTTTTGTCATTTTCAAATTATATTAAATCAGAGGGGTGCTCTTAGACTCAGGAACACCTGGGTTCAAGTATTGCCTCTAACACATACTTGCTATGTGACCATGAGTCAGTCGGCTAACTTCAAAGTGACCTGCTCTAAGTTATAGGCGAGGTGCTGATCATCATGCGTGGAGAGTGTGTGAACAATGTGAGTGGCCAACCCTGAAGAAAGCACAGATGTAGACATCCGCCTTCCCTGAAATCCCTCAACTGAGTCAAAGGCTAATATGTTTAAATTCAGTGAAAATAGACATAGGAGAGCACAAAACTTGCAAATCAATTATGAATCAGAAAGGGCATTTTGAAAACTCTGGGATTGAATTAGAAAAGGGAATGAAGGAAAACTGGAGTATGATGTAATAGCAAGCTATCATAAAAGGTACCTTGAGGAACTGGTTTCTAGACCAAAATACTTAAATAAGGTGCCATATTTTTTCTAAGTGTAAGATAAGATGAATAAAAACCTACCTCACAGGGTTGTTGTGGGGAACAAGGTGTAAGAACAAAATTTGGGGGACACATATAGCTTGTCAAGTAATCCAGATTTGGGAATCTAAAATATTAGTGTTGATCTGTGCCATAAAATTTTCTTCAACTATCACTCATTGAAAAATCATTTCTCATTATTCATCAGTAGAGAAATGCAATAAATTATCCATGGGTTCAAGCAAAGTTTCAACCTTTACTGTTACTCCCTTAATTTATTCAATACCAGCCATCTTCAACATGTCTTTATTGCTTTCTTGAAAAGAAGTACCCCAAATTTCAAGCCCACATACATTTTGGCACCTCATTCCATATACCATAAATAAATATCTCAGAGGACATAGTTAGTGTTCTTTGCCATTTATTTTCATATGTTATTATTTACCGTGGACTGTTTTCTGTGATCATTTATCAGTAGGTTTATTTTTATGACATTACAAATTGGAAATTTGATAAAGTGCCAATTTTCTGGCAAAGAGATGAGCATATAGTTGAAATAATATGAATGCATGAAGTGTTACAAATTATTACTAAGGTTATTTTATTCTGGCCCAGGTTTATAAAAAAATGTAATATATCTCTTCCCTTGATGGACCTTAATCTGCTGTTCTTGCATCTCTACCTCTTTTCTAATTTACAGCCAATGAAATTTAGCCCAAAGGACTAAGCAATAGCTTTCTACCATGATCCATTATATGATATAACAATAGAAAAAATATTTCTCATCATATTAATAATACCTTTATCCAAAACAGAGAGTAGGAAATTACACTGTGTTAAATCATGAATTACCTAACTTCAATTATTCTGTCACTCAAGAGCCATATCCAGTTTACTATAATATTATCTTATTGTGAAACTTCCCTGGTGGCCCGTTTCGATTTCTTCTGTACCTTAAGCGGTTAAGGCAGCTAATAACTCCAGAGTAACCAGTGACTGTCATGGGCTCTGGACAGTGGCCACTCTATAATGCATTTCTGGGGTTTGGTGTTATAACTTTGGGAAGATAAAGTCCCCTTTGGATCATGTGCTGGTAATGCTCCTTGGAGTGCATGTCAGTAATGATCTTTAGACATTTAGTATCCTTTCAACAAACACCAGTATCAGATATCAATCTCCTACAGTTTGCAAATATCATACTTAGTATTAGAGAGGAAGTAGAAAACAAAAATTTTGCTCTCTAGTTCTGCCTAGTACAAGATTCCTTGACTACCTTTAGCATCACATTTGAATTGTCTGTGATTTTGAATGTTTTGAATCTCCTTTTAATGAAGCTTTACTACAAAATTTTTTTGCATAGAACTTTCATAAAGAACTAGTAGGTATTTCTTATCCTTGCTGCCAGAATAGTAAAGTGGAAAAGGCCACGGATGAACTTGCCTCAGGTACACAAAGCTGAAAGATTCAGAAAACGTATAAAGTATTCCTCTTCTTGTCTAGGTATGCCATATTATTAGAATGGAGAGGGTGACCCTGCCCTTTCATATTCTTGCCTTTTCCACAAAGTTAGCTAGTTGGGTAGTTTTACTTGTCACATCACTTTCTTAATATTAGATACTAAAGATTTTAACACTGCTAGTTCCAAATCTAAGTGAAACACTTGCACCATTTCAATCATCAGTAGTTTTTGAAGGGGAAATGTAATCAAGCAATACTGAGCAAGAATATTTGCTGTTTGAGAAGTCATAGTACCTAATCTGAATCCTGGCTATATCACTTACTACCTGTAGCACCTTGGACATGTGATTTAATATTTCTGGAACTCAGATTATAGTAGAAAATTTTGAGTTTGCCATGCCTATATAGAATTCTGTTAGACTTTTTGAAGGCACTTTTGTATACCTTGTCTTTGAGCCTAAGGATTGGTGCACATTTAAGCTATATTGAGTAATTGCTGTCCCTGAATATTTTTTGACCATTTAGTGGATAAAGTAAAGTTGTTGTTAAGCATTTAATTGTTAAGCTTTATGCATTTAACTGAAGGCAGAAGTACATAGTGTGAAAAGTGCAAAATGTGACTCTGTGAATATTTTTGGGTTTTCTTAGCAAATAATTCTGAAGACACAATCATTTAGTTCTTCCCTATAGGAAAATCTTTAAGCAGATCAGAGAAATCAACTACCAGCAGGAAAACAGCAAAACTTAGCTTTAACTGGTGGAGTCTCATGAGCTTCTATGCCTATTTTTAGTCAAATATAGTTATAGCCTTTAGCACCATAATTACATAAACTAGGTGGGGAGGGAGGAAAAAATATGACAGGCTAAATAAAGTCATCAAGGACATGGATGTTGAAATATCAATACAACATAAATAGAATATATTTTTTGTGACAACTAAGAAGTAATAATGTGCATATCTCAAGCTCTTTTTTGGAATTTTCATTGCCACTAGTGCTATATTCTACAAGCTTCTTCTACATTTTTACTCCCAGGCTGTCCTGAGTTACGTATTGCTCATTTCCTCCTCAAATAATATACTAACATGTTGCTTTTAATATGTTGATTTGGCAGCAAGCTTGCTAAGAAACGCAAGGATGCCATGGGGAATACCCGCCAGGAGATGACACATATGGTAAATGCAATGGACAGGAGCTATGCGGATCAGAGCACTCTTCATGCAGAAGACCCGCTTTCCATTACATTCATGGATTCTCATAACTTTAGCCCAAGATGTAAGTACCTGGGTAAGACTTTTACCAAGCTTTTAAAGTGAGTTTTGGCATCCCATAGTGCTACATATTTAGGTTGAGAGTAGTTCTTATCAGAAGAGATGAGCACATTTGAAAATATTACTCATGTCATAATCTTGCTGAAAGTGAAAGGTTTAGCCTCAAGATGCATTGTTTCTGAGGAAGCAAGCTCTCTTAAGGTCCAATTACCAACTAGCTATGGACAGTTTAAATTATGTAGCCAGATTGAGGTGGGGTTTTTTTTTTTGTTTGTTTGTTTCTTTGTTTTAACTGCTAAAACACAGTTATCACATTTAACCATTTGTACCATCATTTGCAAAGACCTGTATCCTTTCATATTTTGAAGGGGAAATTCATGAGTCAGTGTAGGGATCACCACCCCTGTAAATTCTTTATTACAATTTCCTACAAAGGATCTATAGAAAAAAAACACAGAAATGGAAAGATAAGTAGCCAGATGAGTACAGATATTTCATCTTTAATATGTGGCTTGGTGTTCAAAGGTATAGTCATCATGGGGGTTATGGAAATTTTGTTGTTTAAATTCTTGTCCTTCACTCTACCTATGAATTTGTGTCCTTTATGAGAAAAGAAACTATAAAATTCTCTTATCTTTGCTTTTGTAGGATGATGTAGGAGTAGCATTGTGAGCATAAAGCATTTTTAAGTTTTACCTTTATATCTTTCAGAGGGAGGAAGATTACTTCCGAAATGTTTAGTTTGCAAATTTTTTTCAGTCCTGGCTTTACCATTCTGTACCCTGCTATATTCCCTCAAGTTTGCCTACACCAAATTATTACTTAAAAGTATTACATGATTCATTTCAGAACTTAATGTTAAATTTAAGAGTGCCATTTTGATCCATCCCACTTTAACTCTTTACTATATTGTAAGAATAAAGGAAAAAAGAAAATTCTATGATTGTTGAAAATTAGTTTTGTTGAAATGACAGGCAGATCATTTTCTTCACCATTTTATTACTATTTGATTAATTTAAGCCTCCTTCTTTCCCCCAAGTCTTTGAAGCTTGATAAAGGGTTGAAAGTGGCACATTGCCAACATCTAGTTGTTGTCTAACGTGAATACCTTTACCTTGCCACCCAGCTTGAGAGGTCATTGGCAATAGGAGATGATCAATTATAAACTTAAGGAAGAGACTTAATGGAGTCCCACTATGTTACAGTTTAAACAATTTTTTTCCCCTTCATCACAGGATCAAAAATTTAGAACCACAATGGACCTTAAATGTCATTTTGTCCAAGCTCCCTCATTATACAAAGGAGGAAATTAAGGTCCAGGGAGGTTGATACTTATCCAAGGACACACAGATATCAAGTTGCAGAGCTAGATTCAAACCTAGTTGATCTCATTTCCAATCCTACACTTTTACTCCATAACTTACTGATTCCCAATGAGAAGTAGAGAGTAATTTCTGAAAATACTATGAACTGGTTATATACAAAGTCCCCAACTTCTTTAGCAAATAAAAATATCCATATGATAGTAATTTATAGCGTCCTGACCTTTAATTAGCAGTCATAGTTTTGTTTTTCCAAGTGTACTTGCACAGTAATGTACAATGCACAGTAATAACTGATACCCCTTCCCTTGTACTAAGAAATGCCCAAGATGGAAATTTGAATTTTAAATTTGCAGCCTGTGTTAATTAAGAGAGGTTTAATTGAGTTTTTCTTTTGACCATAATCCCTTTAAAAGAAAAATAGGGAGGGAGGAAAAAAGAAGGAAGGGACAATGGATAAAAAAAATAGAAATTGAGAGTGATGTATTTTTTCATGAGCTTTGTTTCCCTGCAGTGCCCAATGATCCACTTGTGCCAACTGCTGTGTTAGGTGAGGACCTAGTCCCTTATCATTCACTCCTGCATGGATTGTGTTTCTTTGCATGGTTGTGAGGTCTGTCAACAAAATAATTGAGTGCAGTGCCTGGAGTAGCTTGTTTCTGATGATAGATAGCCATATTCTTATGAGACAGTGCAGTGAAAGTCAACTCACTATTTAGTTTATGAATTCAGATGGCAATAAAATTAGAGTACGTGCCATATTTAGAACAATACCTTCTTTAATTTTGAGTTTTAACTAAATGGAAAATAAGCCAGGAACTACCCTTAATACATGATACATTTAGATTACCAAACCTCTGGAATTAATCTAGATTGTCATGCATGAGGTCAAAGACTAGATATTACTTAAAACAAACCAACAACAATCACAACAACAACAAAATCACCTTGTCCTGAGGTTAATTCAACTATGAGACTTAATCTAAAATATATGGCATCTAATCAATTCTGTTTTAAACTGTCTGAAATAAAAATTTATCGGAATTTATTTTAAGGGGAATTTGCATATCAAAAGAAAACAAATAAGGTTAATAAAAATTTGTGAATTTTTACATATGAAAATTACAATTTTAGGCAACTTTAAATGGTGTGCAGAGGTTTTATTCAAGCAGTTTTGAACAGATGCTTTGCTTATTTTTTTGCTATTTTTTTTCTTATTTTTACTTCTAAGAAGCATTAATGGTGATAAATTAAATGGAATTAAGAAAAAACTTTGCCATTTTAATTATTTCAAGGGATTCCTGTGAACCAGTAATCTGGATTTAGCTTAAGAATGTTTTTTTTTTTTTACTGTCTGCATATATACCATGTAATTTTATTAAGAATAAAAGGCACTAACTCAGTGTCTAGTACTATGCCTTGCCTAAAGTAGTCACCTAAAAACTGTTTGTTCATTTGAATTGAATGTGAATTTGGTCAAGCAAAAAGTTTCTTTCTATATTCCAACACAGAAATTCTTATACAGTTATTCCTCTATGTACAGAATAGATATATTCCAATTGAGCAGTTGATAGGTAGAAATCTGCATCTTTCTGCCCTTTGACTTCTGTGATGATTGATGATCATGGTTATTATCATAAAGGATAAAATAAGTGAGGGTGACATTATTAGCAGAAAAGTCAAGAGAAGCAACACTAAGGAATTCTGGGTTCTTAAACACATATCATCAGGAAATGGCCTGCTTCTGCATACTACCCCTAAGTAACAGATCTGTAATTGCCAGAAGCAAGGAAGTTAAATAAAGAATTGCATAGTTGTGAAATCAGGAAATAAAACTCTATGAGTAAACATCTTTCTATAATCTTAGTTACCTGATTTATTGGTGTTATAAGAGTACTATTTTGTATATCAAATTGCCACCTAAGGAATAGACATAAGCAAAATTAGTGCAGAGCTGATCCCAAGGGACTGAGAATATTAGCAATTTTTGCATGCATGCATTTTCACTTATTTTCAAAAAACATGCTAGTTGAAAATGGTTTTTAAAATAGTGACTTTTTAAAACTTCAGTTAATTTTGATAGATGTCAAATCTTATTTCATTTTCTTCATCACTAGAATCCTGGAATTTTACATATGTGGGGGCTGTTCTTTTTTTGGTGGGGGAGGGTGTTGCATTATGTTTAATTTTGTATTTTAAAAGCTATTTTAGGGACATTCCAAGTATTTCTACAGATTGATAATTATTTAATGATTCAAAATGCGATTTTTAATATTGATTCCTATTTTTGTGTTTTTGTTTGTGTTTTACTGCCTCATTGGGTTAAAGTCCCTATTACTGGTAAGTGTATTGGAAAGTAGAGTAGAAAGCCTATGTAAAACATGAGAATATTTAAAATGCATATTCTTACGTATGGGTAACAAGAAAATGGTATATGTCAATCATATTATTGCATGGTTAATTGAAGTATAAATGTAGTGAGATCAAGAATTCATGTGTGGCAATTTTAGGGATCTTTGTTATATTTCATCATTTATGATTAGTACAAAAGAAATAGCCTGGTCTATTTCTTATTTGGATAGTGTCATAAGCAGGATGGGCAATATGGGTGCATTAACTGTACATACTGGGTTGCTTACAGGGTTGTTTAAAATCAGAAACATTCAGCTCTTCAACAATAACAAGCACAATGTTTATATATGCCTATGGCTAACCAGTGGTTCTCTGGCTCCATTCCAGCTTTTTTTTTCTTTCCATTTTACCCCTTTGAAATTATGTGAACTATTAAGTTACTGCTCTTTCCCTTTGGGTTTAATCCAGGGGTAGGGAACCAGCAGCCTCAAGGCCACATGTGGCCTTCTAGGTCCTTGACTTTTGACTTGAGTCCAAATTTTACAGAACAAACCTTTTAATTAAGGGGATTTGTTCTGTGATGTTTGGATTCAGTCAAAGGGCAGCACTTAAGGACCTAAAGGGTCACTTGTGGCCTCCAGGCCACAAGTTCCCCACCCCTGGCTTAAACTGTACATTAAAGGATTGTGCACAATCAAAATTACTTTTGGCTTCAAGTTATTGGGGGACGAAGTACCCTGGTATTTATTCTTTAAATCTTTTGTATTAATTGTAATATTTGGGCACAACTAAATCATATGTATATCCACAACAGCAAAATAGCCAAGAAAATACTCAATAGCAAAGCTTATTTCCAGAAAAGACAGAAGTCTTATCTCCAAAAGACCAGATAAAATGTACATATTATATAGGAGTGGTCCCTCCAGCCTTCTCCCTCTATTAGCATAAGTTAGTATTCTGGTAATTTAGCTCAAGTCTTGGGACCCTATGTATATGATGAACCAGAGAAGTTTTGAGTTGGGGCAGGGTGTGAGCTTGGCAAGGAGTAACATGAAGCCATAAGGACTGGTTACCTTTGAGATGAAACTGAATAGAAACCAATCACTTGCCTAGGTTGGGGGGAGGTGGGGAATGGGGAAGATTGAGCTTAGTCATGACCAACATTTGTATGACTGCATAGAAGAGGAAAAATGAATAAAAATTTATGGAAATCTAATGTTGACAATTTTTAAGTAGATTCAATGTCCTCTTGTACTTGACAGTACTGATACCTTACTGACTTATACATTAATACATTTTTACTTCACACCTGGAGCTAAAGAAAAAATCTGTGGAACTGATGCCTAACTCCCCTGTTATGTAATACTTATTTCCTTATGGGATCTAAAGGGATCTAAATGGGGTACAGGATTCACATTCTTTAATATTTGCTAAATGGTGTTGTTTTTTTTTAATTCTCTGCATTATGAAAATGCTAGATGAGAACCACAGTGCTCCAGCAGAGTCTAGTCGTCTCCTCGATGTACCCCGCTACCTTTGTGAGGGCACTGAGTCTCCATACCAGACTGGACAGTTGCACCCAGCCATCAGGGTGGCAGACTTATTACAGCATATTAATCTCATGAAGACTTCAGACAGCTATGGATTCAAAGAGGAATATGAGGTAAAAACCTAAGAGTAAATGTTAAAGTTATCATTATTATTGTTATTATTACTATTTTTAGCACATGCTGGCTGATGCATTAGCTAAGGAGAATATGAAAAAGGAGGCCAGGGGTGGCCATATACCACAGGGATATTAAAACATTAAGATCATTAACAAGTCAAGTCTACAAATATTTTTATTAAGTACCTACCCCTATGTGCCAGTCACTATTCCAAGTACTAGGAATGTAAAGAAAGATACTTCTTCCTCCATGAAAAAAATCCCAAACCAAAAACAGTGCTGAAATAAGCCCTGATGTCTGAAGCAGAGATTGATTGCTCGTGGATCTGAAGCATCATGGACATCTGAAATTGATGAAATACTAAAAATACTAATTACTAAAATTACTTGAGTAACTTGGTCCCTAATTTAGGTCTTTGGGTCCTGCTTGCCATTATAATTTCAAAATACCCATTCATTACCTTTGAACCTAGAGGAGAAAGATTCACTAAAATCTTTCTAACCTAGCCCATACCTGAACAGTAATCCTCTCTACTACATCCCTTACTGATGAACTATATTGATGATACGGTATCAAGTTTCAAAATCTAACCTTTTTACAAGAAGCCTTTTTCCCCAGTCCTCCTTAATACTAATGATTTCCCCCTGAAATTACCTCCAATTTACTTCATATATATCTTGGACATTCAGAGTTGTTTGCATGCTGTCTTACCGCACTGAAATGTGAGTTCCTTGAGGGCAGAACCAATTTTTGCTTTTTTTTCTAATCTCTCTTGCCTAGTAAATCCTGAATAAATGCTTATAGATTCAATGGCTTACGAACAGGTTAATTTTTCTTTACCCTTTCTCTGAAGGATCAGAATAAGCTGGTTGAATTAACACTAATAATAACCCACATTTGTCACATTCTTAGGATTTTAAAACTTTTTCCTCACAACATCCCTGTGAAATAGACAACACAAGCATGATTATCCCCATTTAGAAAAGAGGAAACTGAGACGCAGAGAAATTAAGTGCTTTACTCAGAGTCCCATAGATAGTAAATGTCAGAGCTGAAATTCAAAACCAGGTCTCTCCTGACTCCAGGACCTCTGCTTTTTTCAATGCAACAGGCTATCCCAAGCCATTTGCAATGGCTACTTTATTGCCCATAACCAAATGATTATTAGCATTCGCGTCATTATTTGAAATTAACAATGTAAATACTTTTAAATTGATTTGATTTTTAAACAAAGCTGTATGTCAAGTCTGCTATTATTATCCCTCATTTGACAGGTAAGGAAATTGAGGCTTAAAGAAATGGACCTAAGTTTCAAACCCATTGTTTTGATTTGTGGAATTTACAACATTATCATTTGTTTCTTTCCTAACATGAAAAAAAAAAAAACAAGAATGGCATAGGCCTAACAAAGAATCAGTTAAAAAACAAAGAATGGGCTGTGAGAGACTTTTACTCCTCTATCCCATACAGGAATCTTCCTGTCTTAAGTAAAATATTAAGACTTTAAATACTTAAGGAATAATTTCAGTGATAGAGTCAGATTGTCTCCATATGATGAGCTTGAAAAAGTCTTCCTTGTCACTCTTCAGTTGTCTGAGAAGTACCCAGTTAAGAAAAAAGGAAAAATTCCTGCATATTTTTTTAAAAAGTTCTGAATACAGCCCACTTTGTCAATATCTTAGGAAAAAAAAAACCCTCCAGTTTGTGTGCAGATTTCTTAAGTCCTTGTTTGAAAGTATTTCAGTTGGCAGTTTCATAGTGCTAGGAGTAAGTTATGGTAACCAACTAACTGTACAGATGTAAACTGCCTCTCCATAAATATCTCATGCACATTTTGTACAGATTCCTATGTACACCTGACCTCAAAGACCCCATTTCCTGTGTTAAGTGAAGCTTAGCTTTTCCCGCAAGTAGAAAGCCTTTGCACATTTTAAATTGTTACACATGGTGAATAAACTAATCTACAAACTTTCCAGTTCCAAGATATCTAATAATGATAGCTTTTTTTTAAGCTTACATGTATGCCTTCTATTAGAAGGCAGCCAGGCAGCACAAGTGCATAGAACCCAGGGCCTGAAGTCAGGAAGATCTGAGTTCAGGTCTAAAGTCAGACATTTACTATCTGTGCAGCCTTGGGCAAACCATTTTTCCTGTTTGCCTCTGTTATCTCTCAGCTTTAATAGCAGCTACCTCCCAGGTTTGTTCTGTGGCTCAAATGACATAATGTTTGTTAGGTGCTTAGCACCATGTCTAACACATAGCACATGTTACATAAGTGCTAGCTATTATTTTTATCCTTGTTGTTATTAATATTTTTAGTAGCAGTATAGATCTCACCTTTTCATAAGCTTCAAAGATTTTTTTGTGGGGGGAATATAGTGTGTGTTTATACATAATTTGTGATATTCGACTTATTGTTGATTCTTTTAAAATAATTAAATGGAAAGGTCTAAAAAGTATCTTTTTAATTATTTAGTTAGGAACTTTGTAAGAAGTGTATTGTTCTGATAGCTATTTTAAGATCTGGTATTTTTTCTCTTTCAGTAACTTTCAGAATTAATAACGGCTCTCTTCCAGGTAGTCTTTGTATAGTTTTCAGTTGTATAGTTGTTTCTTATCACTGTATTTCTTCATAGCTCATCCACATAAAGATTATCATTTTTATTAATGGAGACAGGAATCAATGCCTGAGCACTTAAAGCTATTTAAAATTTTTCACTAATTTTTTGTATCAATTTTGCTTGTTAATATACAGTAAATGATGTGCAATCTTACGGTATGAACTGAATTAATACAGAATGATCTTAATTTAGGAAATGGGATTGGTTCCTGACTGTGTTTTGTTCTGTTTTTTTTTCCTAGAGTTTCTTTGAGGGACAGTCAGCATCTTGGGATGTGGCTAAAAAAGATCAAAATAGAACAAAGAACCGATATGGAAACATCATAGCATGTAAGCTTCCATGTCATTTTCACTGAACATGTATCTCATGTAGATTTCATATTTTGTTAATTGCCTTTCCTCTGTGTGTGGGTTAACAGAATCCCAGAGGGTAACACATCTGTTTAGAAAGTCAGCCATTTAATTTCAAACAGTATTAGCTATTGGCCATGTCTCCATGATTGTCATCATCCTCATTAATTAAATTGACTCAGATTCCCTTCATGGTGGAAATAGCCTGCTGTTTGATTTCATGTTTGCCATAAATGCATGGAGGTGTTATTAAACAACTGAGAATGTCAGGGTAATAAAAAAAAATTACTCAGAGATTTCAAAAATTATAATATTTCACAGTGAACATATTCAAGTTGGGGGTATTGTTCTTCTCACATGCCTTTAGCAATCTACTTGGAGCCTGTGTGTCTGAATTCTCAATTGTTCGATGGTGATGAGTATCAGGCTTTCTCTTATCTCAGGCCTTGAGTTTCAATATCTTGGATTTAAGTGTGGGAAGGATAGTGATTATCATAGGAAACTATAGAGGCAGTGAAAAAGGTAGCTGAAGCAAAGATGCTATACAGCTGTTAATTAACCTAGAATACCCTATTCTCATTTAAAAACAATTTAAAGCATGTTGTGAAAAGAAGCTTTGGAATTTTAGACTCATAACTCTTATATGGGATTATGAGCCAGAATTAGAAGTTATCCCTTCAGATCTGTTGCTTATTTGCAGTGAAGAGCACATGTTCATATTTGTACAAGTGTCTGTTTGGGGCCACATGGGGATCTATGCAACTACAATTTTATGAATGCAGTGACTTCCTAGATGCTAACTGCACCTAAAATAAATAAATTCATGACATAACAGGTTCCCATTGACCATACCCAGAAAATCAACATTAATGTAGACATCTTGGTATCTCATCCTTTCTCCCCTAGTTCAGATTGAAAATGAAACTTATATTAGATTACATCATAGTTAGGCAAGTTTGTTACTGTTGTTCAGTCTTTCACCCATATCTGACCATGAACCCTGGTGGGGTTTTCTTGACAAAGATACTGGAGTGGTTTGCTGTTGCCTTCTCTAGGGGATTAAGGCAAACCGAGATGAAGTGACTCATTCAGGGTCACACAGCTAATGAGTGTCTGAGATCAGATTTGAACACAGTTCTTACTGACCCCTGACCTAGCACTCTGTCTACTGAGCCACCTGGCTACTTCTGAGGCAAGTTTAAAAAGGAGCTAATGAAGGATGAAAGGATGCAAATCACTAAAATCTATGCTCACAATCACAGAGTTCTACATAATGACTATCATAGCTAATACTTATATTGAGCTTTAAGATTGTGGAGCACTTTATATAATCAGATTTGATCTTCACAACAACCTTGTGAGATTGGTGATAATATTATTGCCATTTATCGATAAGGAAACAGTCTGAGAGGGGTTAAATAACTTCTCTGGGATCACATAGTTAGCTAAACAATTGTTAGAGGCAGAATTCAAGTTCAGGTATTCCTGACTCCAATTACAACACTTTATCTACTGCACCGCTTAGCTGCCTATTTAGTAATTCCTATATACAGGATGTCCCAAAGGTCTTAGTGCCATTTTAAGCTGTTGAGTTGTAAAGCTGTAACAGCTTAAAATGGCACTAAGACTTTTGGGACACACCACAAAACAACATTTCATATTTATATGGCATTTTCCATTTGACAAAATAGTTTATATATTTTATCTCATTTAATCCTTACAACAACCCTATAAGAGAATGGACTACTATTTCCCTCATTTTCCAAGAGAAAAGACAAAGGTATATAGAGACAAAGTGAATTTCCCATGGTCACACCACTAATAAGTGATAGATCCAAGCCATTTGACTCATAAGTACAGTGAGCTTCTTACTACACCACCCTACCTCAGTCAAAGACTTATGATTCCATCCATCAAAAAGTTTATTATCAGGGACACTGACTTTCATAGCAGTCTCCTGTGTGTGAATCCTCTCTGCCTATGGTAATTTCACTTTGATGACCTTAAATCTATATAGTCTTAGGAGATTATAACAGTTTGCCTTTATTCTTTTAAATTTGCAGATGACCACTCAAGAGTCATTTTGCAGCCTGTCGAGGATGATCCTTCTTCTGATTATATTAATGCCAACTATATCGATGTAAGTATTCTTGTTATGCTTATTTTGACTTTGTTGACTTCTATATATGAATCTCTTTTTTTTTGCATGTTCTACCTATAAATTGATTGATAGCTTTTAAAAATAAAGAACAAACTGTACACTTTTCCTTGTTCTACGTCCTAGTACTCACTGACGCTGTTGTGCTTTCTTTCACACCTGACTTTGGTTTGGGCTGTAGATTTGGCTGTACAGGGATGTAAGTACCACTATATGTAAATAACAGCACCCTATGTTAAATATTGACTTTATCTCCTCTTAATTACAGTTCTTACTAATGCCTATTACTAGTTTATCTCTGCATGCTTCACCCAATTAACATCATATGATAAAATATATATTATATATCTGTCCTTTCTTTTTTGTCTGTGACTTCTGTTCCTTGTGTAAGAAAAGATAGTTTAACCCCTTCCCCTTGCTGGCTATTTCTAGTGGGGGAAAAAGGTAAAAATGTTTCACCTTTGCAATTCATCAAGTATTTGAGTTTTATTTCTTGATGGTTTTTGTTTCTAGCTTTTTTTCCACCCCTGTTCCCAAACTCTATGTGAGAAGCTGGAGATGGTATGATGTGTAGTAGTAATGCTGAAACTTCATGTTTCACATTCTCTTTTCTGCTTTACAAAATGGATGGGGAAATTTGTTTATGGAGTGTGGTGGTGGTTTTTGAAAAAGTAACATTTGTGACAATCAAATTATTAAGTTAAATGTATTTAAACCATACTGACTAATTAGGTGTGACATAGATTTTTCATACTGTCTTTTAGTTTTATAGAATTATAACTGTGAGTATACATGTAAATAACCTTCTTTTAAAAAATTCAGTACCTAAGTTTATTGTGAAAGGAAATGAAAATTGAATTATTGCAATCTGGTTGTAAAGATGATCAGATTCTAAACGTTAATAAATTACTTCCAAAATTGTGTGATATTGGGTGGTGCAGTGAATAGAGCACTGACCCTGGAGTCAAGAGGACCTGAGTTCAAATCCGACCTCAGACACTTAACACTTACTAGCTGTGTGACCTTGGGCAAGTCACTTAACCCCAATTGCCCTACCTTCCCCCTTCCAAAAAGCAAAAAAAAAAAAATTATGATAATTGATAACCTTTTGAAATTAATGTTTGCCCAATATATACACTATACCTGTATATGTTTACATGTGTATATAATACATTTGAAAGTAAAATATCACAGCTGAAGATGAACATACTAATTTCGATAACCATGAAAGAGCTATTCGAAAAATTCATTAGTTAGAATTATGTTTATACTTTCTTTGTCAAATCTAATCATTTACTTGCTTGAACTGAAATTCTTGAGCTTATTGCAATTATTACTACCTATTGCTAAATAACAATAAGGTTGAGTTGCATAAGTATAGTGGGTGTGAATTACACATTCTCATTTCTTCAAAGTGTTCCAGTGTTACTCAGTATTGTAACATAACCACAATCCTCATCATTGTATGTTAGCTAGCAAAAGATTTTTCTTCATAATAAACTTAAAAAAAAATCCCCAGTTAATTAATGGAGATCATAAAATTTTAACAGCTGGCCTTTATTGTTTTAAATTCCCTATTTAGCATTTTAATCCCAGGTTAATCTTTTGTCATAACTTATATACTGGAACCTTATATATAATATCATTTTCTACAGTTACCCCATAAGAATGTGTTATAAGTGAGATGTGTCATAATGAGAGCATTCTGGTACCTTGAATTTAAAATTTCTCTCAGATGGAAGCCCATTTGGTATCAAATACTGAAATGTACAGTAATCTTATTATAGAATTCCAGTGATCACCATACATATTTGTTATATTTTCCTTTTTATTGATTTATTTTAAATAAAATAAGTGCACTGCAATAGGCAGAATTATGGTGATAAGATCACTCTGGGAAAAAAAGCTTTTAAAAATGAAAATATTAATTGTTGCTCCTCAAATATTTTATGCTGATGTTCATTAAAATTTTGGAGACCAGAGATCTTCCCAGAGAGTTCCAGTGGAGAACTTAGCCTTTGCCAATTTACACAAGCTGCCCAGTTACACTGAGCTCCTGACACCCAGACATAAAAAAAAGTTATATTCTCTATTGTGATGTTAGCCCTCAATCAGGCCTCTGTGCTTCAAACACAACAAATTCAAACCTTACCACCACCACACTTAGTAATGCTTAAGTGAATTTGAATTTGCCTTCAAGGAGTTGTCCAGTGTCAGAACAGTTAACAGACTATCTTTTAACACTGCAATATGTTTTTTCAAAAATCAGATGTTTTACCTGAGAATGTGTGTATACACATTCAAAAAAAATGAAAGTTTTTGTTCTGTTTGAGAGTTGTTGTTTTTTTAATCTTCCATATGTGTGCATGTTTATAATTGTGTGTGTGTATAAAGTAAGCTTAATAAACATGCACAAATACAGTTGGTATAATCATGATCACATTTCTAGAAAATGATTGTTTCAAAATATATCAAGATGTTAATTCTATGCACACATGCATTGTCCAGCTCTAACATTGAAATGTTCAATTATTATTTTATGGTTATAATATGTCTTTGTCCATTTGTAATTCACTGTGATATATTTTGGGTTAATAAAATAAAAACCTAGATCTTTGTGCACCATTATCGTTGGATGTATGACCACAGACCAGTGGGAAGGCATAAAACTCTTTAATGGAATATAAAGTCCACAATAAAAAGACTATTTTAATGAAATAAAATGAAGTGTATTGGGGTCATAAAATAGCATACAGTGACTACTTTATGTTATTCTAATCAGATGTTTATATTTGCTTTTCAGATAAAATATATCTGTAGTTTGAAAGGTGAACCATAAAAGTTCACTACTCATTTCTGGGCATTTTATTACTTTACCTTAATAAGGGGTTTTCTATACCTTCTTATGCCTTCATTCTTTTACTTTGGGTAACATTGCACAATGATAACCTCTTTGTTTTGCTATTTTAGGGCTACCAGAGGCCAAGCCACTACATTGCAACCCAAGGTAAGTTAAAACCCTTATGGCCTTGACTATAAGAGTAAGATAGTAAAAAGATTTTCAGTGTAACACACAGAGCAGCAGCTGTTCTTTATGCATTCGTACAGCTGCAATGTTATATCCTTTGTCCATGTAGGAACATATATAAGTGAAAGCTTGTGTTGGATTATTAGAGCTAGGGGTTACTGTGTAACTTGCCATGTTGATGGTTTGGTCCTCAGTGTTCTGGCATAACAGAGCACTTAGCCAAGAAAGTCAATGGAAAAAGAATCACTGATCCCTTTAGTACAGGGGAACTAAAGCTAGCCTCATCCCTAATAAGGTAACTGCCTCCTTGAAGCAGAATTTGTCTGTGAGGAATTTTAGTGACCCAACATCAATATTGTTTTGATGAGATATCAAACTTTCTTCTTGCCATTTCTAGACAAGACAAGGCTGGAGACAAAGAATGAAAAGGAGCTTTGACAACTTAAATTCCTAGTAGAGAGGAAGGGGAAAGGCAGGGAAATATTGTTTGATTGGATCACAAAGAAGAACAAAAATAAGTGGGGTGAAGGCAGAGAGGAGTTTAAATTTTCTTTCCAAGTTGATCATTGACTATATGAAGGGGGGAAAAAACTACACATCTGTCTTATGGAAAATAAAAGCAGGTGGCTCTAATCTAATGTTTACTGCTTTGTCAGAGGTCATATCCTAAGTATTTTCACATATCTCCAGGAGTAATTTAGTTTAATTGTGCATCATTTTAAAGTTGGAAAGGTCGACGGTGATGAACAGCATTGGAGTTTTACTGTTTTAAGTGCACTACATCACAGCAATGTGTTTGCAGGGAGTGAACATTTATCAGCAAGAGTGCATCTTCATTAGCCCCCAAATGGGCATTGTTTGTGAATAATGGGCATTTATTCAATTAGCATTATAGGCTGTTTTGTTCATTGTCAGTGGAAAGTATACATTTTTCATGATGATTTGAAAATAGTGGGACCTAATGCAGAAACAATTAAAGTACCCTAGGAAACAATATCTATGATTATATAAAAAACTGACAGCTAGACATACAGCATGTTCTGTGCAATTTTTTTAATGCTTAATATTGACAGGAAGTGAACTTAAATGCCAAATGATATGTTGAATGTATCTAATTGCTTTTGATATGGTGTTTTTCTGCTTTTTTTTTCATATCTGAACTCTTCATTAACTATATAAATGACTGAATGCACATATTATTCCAGTTCCTAGACTCTTGCAATACCTTTTTTTTTTGCTTTTTGGAGGGAGAGGGCAGGACAATTGGGGTTAATTGACTTGCCCAAGGTCGCATGGCTAGTAAGTGTTAACTGTCTGAGTCGGGATTTGAACTCAGGTCATCCTGATTCCAGGGCTGGTATTCTATTCACTGCACCACCTAGCCGCCCCGCAATAACCTTTTAACTCAGCTCTCTGCAATACTTCAATCCATCTTTCATAGGTCTGCCCATGTTGCTCCACCTCCAGTCTGTAAATTTGAATGGCTCCCTATTACTTTTATCATCCAATATAAACTTTTCCATTTGTTATTTAAAACTTCACAACTGGTACCTTCCCATATTTTCAGACTTTTACCACATTACTCCCTTCTATGGACTCTGTGGTCCAAATGTACTGGTCAGTTTGTTTGCTTACTTATGTTTCTCCATCTTCCATATCTGGACCTTTTCATTGACTTTCCTTCATACCTAAAATATTCTTCCTCTTACTAATCTCTGCTTCTTAGAGTTCCTAACTTCCTTCAGTCAGCTCAAACACTACTTCCTTCAGTAATTCTTTCCTAGTCCACTAAGCAACTTGTGCCATCTCCTCTAACTCTGCCTTCCATCCCATCTGTGTTTATCTTGTGTTCACCATTTTATGTTTATGCTCTTTACCCCATTAGAATGTTCAAGAAGAAGGATTGCTTTTTCTTCTTATTCCCAACACTTAGCATAGTGACTGACAAATAATAAGTGCTTAATAAATGCTTTTTGATTGACTGATTGCTTTCTTTTATAGGTCCAGTCCATGAGACAGTTTATGATTTCTGGAGGATGATCTGGCAGGAGCAGTCAGCCTGCATTGTAATGGTTACAAATTTAGTTGAAGTTGGCCGAGTAAGAAATTTGTTTTGTTTTGTTTTTAATTGCCCAGCAATCCAATTCAATATATATTTAATACTTAATGTGTAGCATATTGAGCTTATAGCTTAGTAGCAACATATAAAATAAAATATAAGAACATAAAGAGAAGTGAAACCCAGTACTTTGTGAAGACCAAAGGAAGAAAGATTTCGTGTAGCAGATCACCTTTTATTTGGACTTTAAAGCATTTTAGCAGGCAGAGAGTGTATAAGAGGACATGGAACCATATAAGCAAAGGTGGAGACAGGAAGCATAGAGGGCACGTACAGGGCACAATAAGTTTGAGTGGTCATTTGTTACATGGAGTAGATTAGGGTTAAATAAGGCTGGAATATTAGATGGTAGAGAGCCTTCAGTGCCAGGAATAAGTTCAGATTTTCCTCAGTAGTTAAGTGGGACACATTAAAAGATTTTGAACAGAGGAGTGACATTCTAGATCTGTAGAACCACCTGATGAATTAGTCTGGTATGAAGGATGGTTTGCAGGATTGACAGGATGACCTACAAGAAGGATGTCCTGTAGGTCATAGGAGGCTATTGTAATATTTTGTGTGCTTGTTAATAAGGTCTTTTATAGGTATAGTGTTAGTAACTTGAATAAAGGTCATTGAAAGACATGTTGGTGAGGTAGAATTTACATAAGAAAAGTAAGGAAGAGGGAAAAGTCAAAGATAAGATAAAAATATGAGAGATTGGGGTAACGATGATACTATAATCATAAATAGTTGTCAGAGGCAAGTTTAGGGACAAAGATAAGCCTTGTTTTGGCTCTTTTAAGCATGAGGTTTCAGAGGGACCTCCGATTTGGAAATATGGGTCTAGAAATATCAATCTGGAAGTCATATGTTTAGATGTAATAGTTGGAACACAAAAATTGATAAGATAGCCAAGTAAGAGAATGAACAGGGAAAGGGGGGAAGGATAGAATACAGATTCTTGGGGGCACACTCAGCTTTGGAGGTGGGGGAAAGGTAGGAAATGATTCTTTGTCATCAGAGAGTGAAAAGGAGTAGAGAGAGGGTGTAGGTGAAATAGAAGAATGTGGTTTCTCTGAAGTTGAGGAAGCAAGGCATTGTCAGTATTAAATGCTCCAGAGAAACTGAGGTGGATGAAGACTGTAAGATGGTCCTTGGATTTTCCAACAAAGAACTCATTGACAAATTTTGAAATAGAACATAAGAAATGGGAACATATTCCAGATCCATATTATATCAATTGATGTTTTATTTAAAAATAAAATTAGAAAGTTTTGCTATTATGTTCTATAAATAGTAAGGAGTGCCCTTAAAATCAGTACTTCATATTATAAAGACCCATTAGCCAAGATGTTTCTCTTTGACCTCTACATTTCATAGAACACATTTCAATAGTCAAATGTCATCCATTTGCTTTATCAGATCTGTCATAGCATCATATGCAATATATCATATGCAATAGCATCATAAATCTCATTGATGTTGTGATGGTGACACTAATTTCACATGACTTATAGGCTTCTAATTAGTCATCTTTGATTGAAACCTGATCGAAAATACAACTTTAGATAATATCCTAGGCTCCTGAATTTACTCAAGCATCCCACTTGTTGTAAACTACACTTCATGTCTTCACTTTTACATTCTTTAACATGTTATCTCAATTTGCCATCTAGGTTAAGTGTTATAAGTATTGGCCTGATGATACTGAAGTTTATGGTGACTTCAAAGTAACTTGTGTAGAAATGGAACCACTTGCTGAATATGTGGTTAGGACATTCACTCTGGAAAGGGTAAGTATTTCAAAATCCTATTACCAGTGTAGTAAAATGACTGTCATAGTCAACTAGCATTTATTAAGCATTTACTATGTGCCAGAGGTGCCCTAAGTACTGAGAATGAAAAGAAAGGCAAAAGACCATGCCTGCTCAAGGAGCTCACAGTTAATGTTTTATATCTTAAAAGACAGCAAAAAATTATTTTCTCTGAAAGCAATGCTATTCCCTTTTTTAAAAAATGTCCATATATAAGCAGAAATTGCCAAAGTTCCATGCTAGTAGCATATTATAAGCAGCAAGTTTCTCCTTACTAAGGAGATCATTGTATTCAAATTAAACAGATCATACCATACCCAGCTAAGTTTCAGTTGAGAAATAGAACTGTCTTCCATGAGGGAAAAATTATTTCCTTCTAATTCAGGTAGAAAAAAAAAACACATTCCTCAAGAGTTTATTACAAGCTATCTTTCATTCACAAAATTATTTGGGAAAATGTTATTAAGCTCATTTTATGTATACAGTATTGTGCTAGGCTCTGAGAAAGATAGAAACGATATAAGACAATCTCTATGCTCTTTGAGCTTATGATATAGGAGGCAGTAATTCAGTTTTTCCACTTGTGATAATGGAATGGGGACTCAAATTCCAGTATGTGGTGAAATGAACTAGCAATATTTAGCTTGCAGAAGCAAGAGTTAGAAAAAGGTATCGGAGTTGACTTGATGCCAAAAAGTAGAACTAGGAGAAAGTTGCGAGAAGGCAAAAGTTGACTCACCACCCCCACCCCTACACAGCGAAAAAAGTCCAGCAAGAACTAGCATGTTATTTACAATAAGAGCTGTGCAGAAGTGTAACAGGCTGCTATTGTTAACTGGACGTCTTCAAACAGACCATCCTATTTGACAATGAAGGAGGATTTCAAACAAAATATCTTGTTTTGTTGGGGATTTTGTGGAAAAGATTCCTGGTAGAGGTTGGATTACATTGCCTCTAAGGTCCCTTCCAGTACAGTGACTCTGAAAAAAATAAGAAATGAGAGCAGAAAAGCCAGAGGGAATAGCAGAGTTGTCCCTTTAAATAGCCTTAACTGCCAAGTAAGATAGATGGAACTGCTTGTAGCTATGAGAGGAAGCACAGTAGGGACAGTGGCTCAGATGTTGGCCTGAAGACTAAGATATCCTGATGAGGGCATGTCTCCACATTTAGGGTTCTAGCCAAACTTGGAAATAAAACTCAATCAATTGGAGATTGGTGAATAGGATATATACTTTTACTCAATTATTAAAAAGGATTAATGAATGGGGAAATATGTCAAATTCTGGCTGTACAGAATGAGAATATTCAGCATATGGCAAAATAGCATTAAGTGAAATTAAAGGACCCAAGAGGAAATTATTATCCCCTTGAATCTTGGGATTAAAAATTTGAACCAGGGGAGGGGATCTTCAGCCTTGAGTGGCCTGTAGGTCCTCAAGTTTAGTCCTTTGACTAAATCCAAACTTCCCAGAACAAATCTCCTTAATTAAAAGACTTGTTCTGTAAAACTTGAACTCAGTAAAAAGGTCACATGTGGCCTTGAAGCCACAGGTTCCCCACCCCTAATCTAAGCCTTGGGAAATGACAAGTTCTAACTCATGTTTATAATTGCCTCGCTTTATTTTTAAAATTTATTTGTATATGAATTTTAGTGACTTTGGTTATTGAGGAATGTTGAGAATATCTAGGAGTCTGGATTCTTGTAATAACTAATTTTTGCCCGAGTCATCAATCATTAGCACCTTTCATGTCATTCAGTTTCTCCTTTTTTTAACAGTTCCAGTAGATAGCCTAGAGAATAGAAGGGCTTTTCTTGGAGTCAGGATGGCCTGGGTTCAAGTCTTGCTTCTGACACATACTAGCTATGTGACAATGGGCAAGGCACTTAACTTCCCAAATGACACTCTGAAGTATAGCTGATTTGCTAATGATCTTTGGATGGAGGGGAGTTCCTTACTCCAAAAGAAAAATCAGAGGTCTGAACCAAAAAAGCAAAACCAAACAAAAAATAGCCTTTTCTTTTTGTAGGAAGGAAGGTGGGCAATTGGCATCAAGTGACTTGCCCAAGGTCACAAGGCTAGTAAGTGTTAAGTGTCTGGGGTTGGATTTGAACTCAGGTACTCCTGACTCCAGGGCTGGCACTCTGTTCACTGTGCCACCTAGCTGCCCCTTAAAAAATACCTTTTTCTAAAATGGTTAATGAGGGCAAGAGGTAAAAGTTATGTAATTTGTCTAGAAAAAAAGATTTTTTTTTTGTGTATGTCATCTGTGACTTTTCTTCCTAGTTGCCTTGCAGAATATTAATCCTAAACATTGTGTTCATTAGTACACCATTGTGTTTATTAATACACAACTGTATTTAGTAATGCTATGTTATGGCACTATGCTATACGACTGGGATAGACAGAAATAAAAGAAATGAACTTGACCCTGATGTAAATACGTCTGATAATAGTATGGAATTTTAAAGGTAGTTATTTCTTTTCTTAGTTCTTAGTGGAACCAGTGTCTAAATAAACCATGCTGTGAAATAAAACCAAATTTTTAAAAATCCTTTATTCATTCTTCAAAATGAGAATACTCATGCACAAAAAAATGCACAGAATTTCGTTTTCACATTAGTGAGTTATAAGTAATAAGGAAACATTAATCATGGACTTTTTGTTAGTGTTCTGTACTTCACTGACTGTAGGGAAGAATTGTAGTTAAGGAAGTACATTCTAAAGAGAAACCTGAAAGAGGAAATATTCTTTCAAGTTGGGGAGACATGTGACCTAGCATAGCAAAGGAAGCAAGAGAATTTTTAAGATATGCTAGATAATGGGATAGAATAAAATGGAAGTAAGGTTGTGCGCAGAGAGCATGATAAAAGTGAACAGAACAGAAATGAAAAGCCAGAAATTAAAGCAGTATTTAGAATCCCCTTTCATCCTGTGACTCTCCTACTCAGAGACATTCAATGACAAACCATTGTATACAGAATAAAGTTCAAATGGTATTCAGGGTCAGGCACTGTCTGGTCCCAGAATTATGTCCCACTACTTCTGTATAGAAAAATCTCTCTTCTAGCCAAACTGCTGTTATGAACATGTTTTCTACTTTCTCAGCTCCATGCCCTTCCCTCTAACTGAAATATCTTCTTACTTCCTCAGTGTGTATCCCAGGGGAGGGGAACCTAACTAAACTCTGGGGTTAAATCAAATCTTATTTCCTCCAGGAAACCTTCCTATATAACCCTTTCACAAAATAATTTCTTTCCTCTGGGAATTCAGAGCAGTCAGTGACTCTGCTTTTACTTGGCAATTAGTTGTGTGCTGTCTTGTGACATCTCTTATGTTTATGGTGCTGTATTATTATTTCACTCTAATATTGTTATTTAACATTTCATTTATGTATGCCTTTCTTTTCCGACTAAACTATGAACTTTATAAAGGTGGGGGGAGGTCATACCATTAGCAAATGTAGAGTAGGAAATAAAATTCAGGGCTTCTGACTCCCAAGTCCAGTGCTTTTTTCCACCAAATCATTGCTAAACCCCAGCAGGGACAAGTGGATGGGACAAACGGTTAATTTAGAAAACATTTTAAAGCACTTCTTATGTCTAAGCCATGGGGCTAGGTGTTTTTTTCCTGCTTCCCCTCACTTCTTCTATAACTACTTTGGTTTCTAACAATTAAGTTCAACAACTATACATAATATAAGTGCCTACCCTGTGCAAAGCACTGTGCTAAACCCTGAGGAAGATACAAAGATAAATAGGAAAAGATCCTATCCTCATGGAGCTTCCACTCTGCCCAAGGAGGAAAAAATTATTTCTAAAATTAATAATAAAATTAGATAGATCAAGAACTGCAAGGTACATAAGAGATAGTCTCCCTCAGCCTTCTCATTTTATATATCAGAAAAATCGAGGCTCAGGAAAGTTATATGACTTGCTGAGGGTCAACCAAATACTAAGTGTTGGATTAGATGAGAAGTGATTGAGGGGGTAAAATTTGAGGTGGATCCTAAGGAGTAGATGAGGATGGGAAGGGAGGATATTCCTTGCTGAGCATGACCAAATGTAAAAGAGTGAGAAAGCATATATAAGGACCAGAAAATGCTGTCATATTATGTGCCCATTATCATATCAACATTTCCTTTAAAGATTATCTTTTAATGCAAGAATCCCCTAAAAAATATTTATAAATATTCTATCCACTGTCTTTTTTCTTTCTATCTTTAGATGAGGGGGTGTTATTGTGAAATATTCACCAGGCAAATAAATTTCTTTTGCTTTGTTTTTAATTAATTAGGTTGAAGAGTGGGATTTGAGAGACAAGAGTAGTATGGTGGAAAAAAGAATTCAAATCAGGAGGCTTGCATTTATATCAGAGCATTGCCATTTCCTAGTTAAAAGTCCTTTTACTTTTTTAAACCTCAGTTTCTTCATCTATAAAAGGGGAGAATAATACCATTACTGACCACCTCGCAAGGTTGTTGTAAGGAAAGTGCTTTGGAAATATTTATTATGCTGCAATATGTAGAGAAGTCAGTTATAATTTTTTTTTTTAAAGCAATCGGGGTTAAGTAACTTGCTCAAGGTTACACAGCCAGTTATTATTTCTGGGTATGGTGCTGAGTATCTAAGCCCGGATTTGATCCAGGTCATCCTGACACTGGAGCCGGTGCTCTTACTCGCTGAGCCACCTGGC
>NW_027187391.1:19609706-19693827 GCF_028583685.1 Petaurus breviceps papuanus
TCATCCTGACACTGGAGCCGGTGCTCTTACTCGCTGAGCCACCTGGCCGCCCCTAAGCAATTGGGGTTAAGTAACTTGCTCAAGGTTACACGGCCAGGTGTTTCTGGGTGGGTGCTAAGTGTCTGAGCCCGGGATTCGATCTCCAGGTCTTCTCAACACTGGAGCCAGTGCTCTTACTCGCTGTGCTACCTGGCCGCCCCTGTTATAATTTATTTTTAAATCAGAAGTGTTTTCATTGCTGTAGGAAATGCCAGTGCATTTCCTACTCTCCAACTTTTAGTCTGAGAGAGTTGCCTAGAACCCTGAAAGGGTTAAGTGATTTGGAATACTGGGGGCTTTCTGACTCTGAGGCCAGTGCTCTGATCCTTTTACCATGCTGCCTCTCCAGATTATAATTTTTCATGAAAACGTGTACATTTTTGTCAAAATGAAGATTTTTAATAGTTTACAGGAAAGAAAAATCAGAATAAAGGAGATTGCAATACTATAATAGTAAGAGTAAGAAATGACTGAGGAGTACATAAGAAATATAAGAATAAGAAAGAAGACTGCTGATAACTTTTTTGTATTGAATGAATATGTTTGTCCCCAGAAACTTCTTTCTGAAACCATCTCAATGTTTTGTATCCCTAAGAAAAAGGACTACTTTTAATAAAAATACCAAGCACATGCTGTATCTTGACTTTAAATATAGGTGAATTTAGAACAGACACGGAGCAAAAAATCTCTGATAGAAGGATTTTATTGCTACTAATGCTAAAGAAGATGAAGAATAAAAATAAAAGTGCTGGGGTGTGCTTCTCTAAAATGAGAAACACACACATTTTTACCTGTACAGTGGCTTTAGTTTCATCTCCTACATAGCCTGTGGATAAGAGTGTGCCCTTGGGACTTGCAAAAGAAAATGATTAAAAGTATACTGGCAGAGACACTATCCAAGACAGATAAATCATAAGTTTCATGGCATCTATAGAAAAAATGCGAACTTTTGCCTTCTTCCTGAAAGGCATATGTGCTCAGTAAAAGGGGAAAATACTTTAACAAGAACATCTAGAATAGGGGTTCATTATTATGGTCAAGATGTATGGTGTAGCTGAACTGCATGAGAGAGAAAGATTAAGGAAATAAGGAAGACATTGTTAGACCATGTAAATACTTTTTGAAATAATATTTTACCAATGTTCTTTCTAACTTTCTGTTACATTATTTTTTTTTTCCCATTAGCAAGCATTTATTTTATCTCTGTCCCACCTCTCCTTCACTGGGAGGAGCGGGGGAAATAAAAGGAAAATACACAGACAGCAATAAACAGTTCCACTCATATTTTAGACCCTGTTGTATGCCAAGTGCTATGCCGGTATACCAAGGGGTAAATAGGTATGAATAAGAAATTGCCCCTATTTCCTTTTTTTTTTTTTTTAAAGCAATTGGGGTTAGGGAACTTGCCCAAGGTTACACGGCCAGTTTTTTTGTTGTGTGTGTGTGTGTGTGTGTGTGTGTGTGTGTGTGTTAAGTATCTGAGGCCAGAACCAATCCCAGGTCTTCCTGACTCCAGGGCCAGCGCTCTTACTCACTGCACCACCTAGGCTCCCCCATTGCCCCTATTTTCAAGGAACCTGAGAGCTAGTATTATTCATTTGATTCTCCAGTAATCTCTATCCCCGTATCCCCATCACCATTCTAACTCCAGATGTACCCAAATAATATCTTTCAGCCTTTTAGACTTAAATTCTAATGCTTGGTCACATCCCCATCACCTTTGACTCCCATAATATTTGTTCATCTTGGCTATGAGAAAATGGTTGAATCCATGCAGCTAGAGACTCTTCTAGGTGATACAGATTCAAAATTAGAAGGGGAGAGGGGAGCATTTCCTGGTTGGAGAAAATAGGGAAATTGGCTTGCCTTCACTGAAGATATGCATGTTTCTATTACCCTGTATGTCAAAGTTTATTGTTAACTAGATACCAGATGGGGATCTTGTATTCACTAAAAACTTTTAAAGCTCCCATCAGAAAGAGTAGTGACAACCAGAATAATGATTTCCGAATAATAATTAACAGGTCCTTTACTTTGCTTCCTGATAATTAGTCTCCTAAGCCTCCTCACACATGCCTCCCCTAGTGGTGGAGCTAACTCTGAAGCACAATTTCATCACAAATAAATCTTCCAGAGTACTGCAAGAACCTGTGCTTCAGGTAGCTCAGCAAGCCAACCATACACTCAAATCATACCCTGACTCCACCCCCCATTAATGGAAAAGAGGAGGGAAACACCTAGTAATAGCTGACCTCCATGGTCATATGATAGTAAAGGGCCTTTCTTCTCCCCTTCTAGCATAATAGATTAAATGAAGAATCATCTCAAATGTTGAAAATGGGAGGATCTACCTCCCTCTGAAAGCAGCCTCATCTGGGCAAGAAGTCTGGTGCCCACCCAGGGCTGTTGACCACAGCTGTTCCTTCTCTGCCCTTGGGGCCAAGATACATACCTTACCTACTATACCAACTAGGCATGCTTGAGAGATCAGAATAATATTTCAGGTGAATCTTCGAATTTAATTTGCTGATAACTGCCAAATTTGAAACCCAGACTATGTTAGAAAACCTTACTTTAGAGAAATAAAATTGACAAGGTGCCTTAAAAACAAGAAACTTAAGAGTTGAAGTTCATATTTTTTTTTCAGTGAATCTGAAACCATTTGATTTAGAATGAATTTCTAAATGACCGATATTCCTTTGACCATTACATTGTGGCTCTATTATTTAGTATACTATAATTAATATTATGAAGGTTATTTGTGCTTAGTGGAACAGTGCTTGGCACATGATAGAGTGTTAAATAAATGCTTGTTGACTGGTTAAGGCCATCCCTTTTACTTATTTTTTTTTAAATACATCTTTATTCCAACTAACTTCTTTTTTTTTTCTTTTTGGAGAGGGGAAGGTAGGGCAGTTGGGTTAAGTGACTTGCCCAATATCACACGGCTAGTTTTGTGTCAAGTATCTGAGGCTGTGTTTGAACTCAGGTCCTCCTGACTCTAGGGCCGGTGCTCTAGATGCTCACTGCATCACCTAGCCACCCAATGCCTTTTACTTATTAAAGCATAAGAATCTGTCATACAGACAAGGCCTATATGAGAGTCAATATCTTTGGGTTGCTGTCACTGTTCACTGGCATTCCATTGTAACAAGAGGGATTCAGATTTTTCATGTAACAGCTGTGTACTTATAATGGTATTCTATGGTGTATTATTTAGATTTCTGGAATTTAGCTAGAAAAGACAATATTATAGGGATGTATGAAATATGAAAACATAAATATAATTTTTAAAGATCACTCTCTGAAAGTTGTGCCCCAGAAGTGTTACCAACATTGCTTATTAGTGTTATATGTCCCTAATCAGAATGTTAATGTACAGTACTAAGTATTAATTTTTAAATGTGTTTTCAACTGTTCTCTGAGCAAGCAATTGTAATTGAGCTCTTATAAATAGTTCACAGTAGGGTTGGAGTTTAGTGGAATATAATATTTTTGACACAAATTTTAATTTTTAAAAATAGATTCTGTAGTTCATCTGCGTTCTGCAAGCTGTGCAGCTATTTTGCCACCACCGTCTCAACAGGCCGCTTTAGCAAATGAGAAGAGAAAATAGGGAGCCATGTGTACAGAAAAGATTGCATTAAATTAGCCCCATGTAAGGAAGGTTTAGAATCTGAGCTCTTTTACACAACATAATGCAGGAGGAGGATGGTGGAAGATTACAAGCAGTCTCAGCTCAAGAATTAGGGAAGAACTGCAGTTTGTCCAGCCAAGCCAGATCATCCTGAGTACTAATAGATGAAACTGGAAGGAGAAAAATAGACAATATTAGAACAGATAAGTTTAGATGTCTATAACAATTTTCATTGGTGATAATGGAGCTTAACAGCTCAGATATACTTTATGAGGAAAAGGAAATGGCACAAAAGATGAAGAAGGCATCTGAACTTCAACATGTATACAGAGAAGAAATTTATGCTGGAGGCAACATAGTTTTTAGAGCACTGAAGGATTTGTTTTCAAGATAACTGAAAATGGAGAACAGTTAGTGAGGGGAAAACTGGCAGTATTAGTTTGTTAAAAAAAAAAAAGTTATCAGGAGGCCACCCATAACTAACAAACTAGATGCCAACTTTTTCATCGCTATAGAATCTTCATGTGAATAATCGATGCATTTATTGTGGGTGCCCCTGCTTGAAATACAAAATGACAAAAGGCAGGCTTTTGCAGCAGACTACATCTTTTGGCACCCAACTAACTGCTCCGCTCTGAGCTTTCTCTCTGGGTCTCTCCCATGCCTGGAATGCTCTCTGTCGACTACTGAGCTCTCTACTTTCCTTTAAATCCTAACTAAAATCCCACCTTTTACAGGAAACCTTCCTCCAAACCCTCTTAAAATTCTAGTGCTCTCCATCTGTATATCATTCATTTGTGTGTGTGTACTAAAATCTGGACACATAAATCTCATTAGCTATGTGTGTTTTCAAGAAATGAAATGAATGAAATTTTCAACATTTTATTAATTAGCATAAATTTTAGCCATGACTATTTCATAGGGAATAAAAGCTTTCATGACCTATTAGAGACTACTCTCCCATATTAATGAGATTAATTTAATTAATGAGATTTCCTATGTGTCTCCTATATCTTCCTATGAAATCTCATTTATGCTAATTAAATAAAATGTTGTTGAAAATGTCATTCATTTCATTTCTTGAAAATATGCATAACTAATGAGATTTCCTGTGTGTCCAGACTTTAGGGAGACATGTACACACACACGTAGATAGATATAGATATGTATGTGTGTGTTTTATGCATATACATTTATGTATGTACATACATCTAAATGTGTGTATCTTGCTGTGTATGTATTTGTTTGTATGATTTCTCTCCCCAGTAGATTGTAATCTCCATAAGTGCAGGGCCTGTCTGTTGCTTCTTTGTATTACCAGTGTTTAACACAGTGTCTGGCCAATAGAAGGTGCTTAATAAAAGTTTATTGATTGATTGAATGATGTGACGAATGCTACATTGTACTGAGTTTATTATTTGTTGGCTAGGGAAAAAAGCATTTTACTTAGAAGACAAAAGAGCAAAATCCATCATGAAGGCTCTCCACCACCAAAGTGCAAAATTAAACAAGATTTCTTAAAAGGTGTATATTCAGATTTAATTTTATTCAACAGTAATTTGATTACTAATGTCTTGCAAGAAGTTAAAAAGGAGACATATACTTAGCAAACATGCATCCTAATTTTTTTTTAAAGCAATCAGGGTTAAGTAACTTGCTCAAGATTACATGGCCAGTTATTTCTGGGTGTGGTGCTAAGTATCTTAGCCCAGATTTGATCCCCAGGTCATCCCCACACTGGAGCCGGTGCTCTTACTAGCTCAGCCACCTGGCTGCCCCTAAGCAATTGGGGTTAAGTAACTTGCTCAAGGTTACATAGCCAGGTGTTTCTGGGTGGGTGGTAAGTGTCTGAGCCCGGGATTCGATCCCCAGATCATCCCGACACTGGAGCCCATGCTCTTACTCGCTGTGGTACCTGGCCGCCCCTGCATCCTAATTCTTAGAGGATGCATTCTTCAGACTCCAAATGGAAGAGGAATTCCCTACAGATGATGAAATTCTCCACATGTTCCTGTTCAAAGTTGATATTATGTTAATTGCATCAAGCCTCAGAATACTCCTTGACTTAAGATCTCAGACTGCCCTCCAAAAAAAAAAATCAGCCTTAAAATCTAAATAGGAGAAATCAGATGGATAAAGAATGATTTGCAGAGATCTCAGTTCAGAAAACTTGATCCCTAGTGGATGTTCCCTACCAGTATTACCAGTCATATACCTGACATACTAGTCCAGGATAATGAGGATTTGGCTTACTATTTGATCCTTTTTGCTATTTTTTGTCTTTGTACTGCCACCATCATTCAGCAACCTCTCCTTTTTTGACTTGCATTTAATCTAGATGTATTACCCTATCCAGAACTTGTGATGGTTTAGTGATCTCAGATCATTCTTTCTAATTTTAAAAAGACTTCATTACCTAGCCCACCATATTGTCTTCCAACCTAATCCCTAAATTTATACAATGACACTTAAACATATATGCATATTAATGCTACTTCAAGTACCTGAGTAATCCAGTTCATCAATCTCTCTTAACTTTTAGGATTTTACTTTGACTCTACCTCAGTCACTCACGAGGGGAGTTTACATCTTTTATCTCACCATTGCCTACTTCCACAATCTAGAATTCTAATCCTCTCTCAGACCATATTCTCCTCTGATTTTATTTATCTCATTCCTCCAAAATTTATTATTGTTTCATAGTCTCTCTTCCCTTCAGTACTCTCCTAGGACATCATCCCCACCCTGCCTTCATTTTTACAAATTCAACATTTCATTGATTTCTAATCTCAAACATTTTCTCTCCTTTTCCTGTGATCAGTTAGGCCTTTACAAACACCAACCTTGGATTGTCTCACCATTCATGTTCTCTACTCACTTGATACTATTGAGGAAGAGTGCTGGAGAAATAAGGAAGCCAAGCAATCAATAAGCATTTACAATTTTTAGTACTTCCTATGTGCCAGGTACAATGCTATGTCTTAGGGATGAAAAGAAAAAAAAAATTCATTGTCCTTAAGGATCTTACTTCTGTGGGGAGGACGACTACATGTATACTCATTGATCTGCTTAAAATAGATCCCAAGTAAATATAATGTAATTTCAGGGGACACCAGAAACCAAATGAAACAGGAAAGGCTTCGTGCGGCAGGGGGGATTTAACTTGTACTTTGAAGAAAATTATAGATTATAAAAAGAAAAAAAAAAAGAGGAATGCTGTCCAAGTGTGAGGAGGAACAGGGGTCCTGAAGCAGGAAATGCAATTTCATGAAGGCCAGTTTGCCTGAATCATGGAGTGTATAAAGTAGAAAAAAATGTGTGATAGGTTAGAAAGGTAGTTGGAGCCAGTTCTAAAAGACTAAATTCCAGAGGTAGGGTTTGAACTTAATCCATGCCCTAGATATATTAGAAATTCATGTTACATATTCCCAACTGGACCCTCATGTCAGCATGAAAATTCTCTATTTCTTCTGAGATTGTCTCCATGATGCTCCCAATAGTGGCATCTCCAGCCCTTGCATTCTGGCTCCTACGGCATCATTCAATTAAAAATATTCTCTCCAAAGTTACCGATGATCTCTCAAAGGCCAGATTCAGCAACATTTTCTCAATACTCAAACTGAATTCTCTTTGCTTTTTGTGTTTTCTTGACACTTTTCTCTTATGGTTCTCCTGCCATTGCTTTGATCTATTCTTTTTTTTTTTTTTAAAACATCTCAGTTAAAATATAAGCTGCTTATGAGTAGGAATTGTTTCATTCATTGCTTTTGTATCCCTAGGACCTAGCGCAATATTTGCTACATAGTAGACATTTAGTAAATTCTTTTTAATTGATTCATCATCCATATCCTGTGGATAAACCCTAAGGGCTCTGTCATGGACCTCCTTAATTTATCATCTTTATACTGGCCCTCTTGGTCACCTTATCAAAAGCATGAATTCAATTATCGTATCTCTGCAGATGACTCTTGGATAACTATATATCCAGCAACAGTCTTTCTCCCGAGCTCAAGTTTTACCTCATCCATTTCACTTGTTCAGCATTTCTTTTTTTTTTTTTAAAGCAATCGAGGTTAAGTAACTTGCTCAAGGTTACACGTCCAGTTATTTCTGGGTGTGGTGCTAAGTATCAGAGCCTGGATTCGATCCCAGGTCATCCAGACTCTGGGGCCAATGCTCTTACTCGCTGAGCCACCTGGCCGCCCCTTCATCCAGCATTTCTAACCAAATGTCCCATAGGCACAACTCACCTTGTCCAAAACATAAATTCAGTATTGTTTCACCAATACCCACCCTTCCTAATTTTCCTATTTTGTTGTCTATGGTACTATCATCCTTTCTTTTTCATTGTCATTTATTGTCCTTTTGCAAACAATATTTGCAAATATTTGTAAACAAGTTTGCAACCTCAGTGTAACCCTCCACCTCCTTATTTTTCTTTGCTCCACATATGAAATCAGTTTCAAACCTTGTCAATTCTATTTTCACAGCACTCTCCTCACCTTTGCCTCTTGGGATTCCTAGTTATCTGTTTTTTGTATGTGTGTGCATTTATATAGAATGTAAACATCTTTATTGTTGGGACTTTTTCATTTTTTATATTTGTATCCTCAGCACCTGTTGTATATTGTAGTAAATGCTTAATAATGACTTAGTGACTGTTTCAATTCCTGTTGGCCATATTTGATTCAGTCTATCATTATGCATAAATTTACAATCTAGCATGACTTACTCTTCATCAAGTCATGGTATTATATAGGTGGTTTATTGAATAAATACACTGGATATGGTGTCAGGGAGACCTGAGTTCAAATCCCACCTTTATACTTAATAGCTGAATGATAGCTCTCAGCCTCTTGTACTCATCTGTAAAATGGGGATGAAATAGCATCTACCTCTCGTGGTTGTTGTAAGGATCACAGAGAGCACTTTACAACCTTTCAAGTACTTTAAAGATACTAGATAATTGCTTCCTTTTCTAGATGTTCACTACCCAACTCTTCAATGTTCTAAAATCAAAGTCAAGCTCACTATTCGTTAGAGGAATTTGTTCTCTTGCCAACAAAGTATGGATGATTCGCTGCTGTTTGTTCTAATTGTGGCTTGACAGCACCAAGAAAACAAAGGTTCTCCACCACCCAGCACCACACCATCCATACATGAACCATCAGTTACAACAAATGGAGAAACTTTGAATGCTATAGATAAATTCACTTGGCAGTATATTTTCCAGGGAAGTCTATATAGATGATGAGGTTGATGAACACATTGCAAGAGATAGCTTAGAATTTGGGAAACTACCAAAAAATGTGTGGAAGAAAAGGGGTATTATGTTGCCTGCCAAAGTGAAGGTCTACAAAGTTGTGCTGAACTTATTGGTGAATGTCTGTGAAATCTGAACAGTCTACCAGCACCAGGCCAGAAAATTGAATTGCTTCCATTTGAATTATCTTAGGAAGATTCTAAAGATCCCAGACACTTCTGTCCTTTCTTGAAGTGAACTGCCAACCATTGAAAGTCTGTTGCAGAGAGTACAACGATGATGGGCTGGCCACATTGCTCGAATGGCAAACACACATTTGCTTAAAAGACTATTTTGCAGAGAACTCCCAAAATGAAAGTGCTGAAGAGGTCAGAAGAAGCAATCAAGGTCTTTCTGAAGAACTTTCAAATAGACTGCATGATGTGGGAAACACTGGCAAAGGATCACCCAGCATGGTGTGCTCCCATCAAAGAATGGACTGTGTTCTATGATCAAAGTAGAACTACAGTAGCTCAAAAGAAACATAAGATGTTCACATTTAGAGATATCTCCCTCTCAAATGGTCATGCAGACTAATCATACATGACCTGCAGTAGAGCCTCCTAAGCTCATATTGGTATGATCAGCCACAGCTGTACACTTTATACATTGACCCTGACATCTTGATCTCTCTTTGAGCATGAAAGACAAGCAACATTTTCTCTTCGCTTTTTTGAAAACCAGGACATTTGTCCTTCTCCTAGTGCCACTCCAATACAATGATTTAAAAAAAAATTCCAGTTATTTCTGACTCATGGATGTAGTTCCTCTGGGCCAGCTGAATTAAAATAAGCAAGAACAATTTGATGCTTTCTTAACATCACCTTACATATCTTAGTATCAGCTCCTTCTTAGTATTTTTGTTCTGTTGTTTCCAGTGTTGAGGTCATTCTTCCTAACAGAGAAAAGAGAAGCAAAATGAGGATTGACTTGCTCTATTTTATTTTTATTGTTGGTTATACTCTCTCATCTACCTGGATCATTGGGAGAACCATTATCTGTGAAATCAAGCATCATTAATATGTATTGAAGTATGAGAAAGACATGTAAATTGTTGGTTTTTCGGATTTTTATTTTTTTAATTAAATGTAAGAGACTTTGTATGCTTCAGTGTTTCATTGAACTCACAGGAAATCTTCCTAAAGACTTATTTAGCAATATGTATAGTTTTCCACCTCATAAAGCAAACTGCCCCACCCACCACCCATTAACACATACTGTATCTCAAAGCCATTTTTAAGTAGATAGCAATAACAGAAAATTTTCCAAGTCATTAGTTAGCTTCTTTGTAAACTCATCTTCAAAGTACTAAGTAGGTGGGGCAGGGAAGCATTAGGTTTTCCCAATTATTTTTTCCATAATGATTTTTTATAATGGCATTTAAATTAAGAAACAAACTGGATAGGTGCATACATCTTACACATATATAGCTGCAAACTACCTAGTTATAGTATGACACAGCCAGTGGTGATCCTCACATTCATTTAAAAATTTTTAAAGTTAGCCAAGTGTTATCCTTCAAAGAATCCTCTATAGGTAGCTAGAGCAAGTGTTCTTATTGTCCCCATTTTGCAGATGAGTTAAGTGAGGATCTGAGAAGTTAAATGACTTTCCCAGGGTCATTTGGCTAGTTACACAACATGACCAAACTTTGCATTCATATTCTCTTAGAAAGTACTGCCTCAGGGGCAGCTAGGTGGTGCAATGAATAGATCACCGGCCCTGGAATCAGGAGGACCTGAACTCAAATGTGGCCTCAGACACTTGACACACTTACTAGTTTTGTGACCTTGGGCAAGTCACTTAACCCCAATTGCCCCACCTTCTCCCCTCCAAAAATACAAATAGAAAGGAGAGAGAGAGAGAGAGAGAGAGAGAGAGAGAGAGAGAGAGAGAGAGAGAGAGAGAGAGAGAGAGAGAGAGAGCTGCCTCCGTCAATCTATTGGCCTATGGTTGGGTGGAAAGGGTTGAAGATTGGGAATAAACTGTTAGGTCATGGTAGATCCTTATGGCCATTATCTTTTTTTAGTACAAAATATTCTTTGTTAGTAAAGTAGAATGTATTGTTGTCAGTTTTAATCAGATCTAATATATTAGACTGTCTTTTAGATGGGCATAGTTTTATGTTTGAAGCCTTCCATTTTGTCTTTTCACAGAGAGGATACAATGAAATCCGTGAAGTTAAGCAGTTTCATTTTACTGGCTGGCCAGATCATGGTGTGCCATACCATGCCACAGGTCTGCTGTCATTTATACGCCGGGTCAAGGTATCTAATCCACCCAGTGCTGGGCCCATTGTTGTCCACTGCAGGTACGTGTAGGTAACAAATGGACTAGCAGCTTAAAGAGTAATCTTTATATATTGTTAATAAGATTTAGCTCAAGATTTAGCAGAAAAACTTTTGAATTTTCTTTAAAAGTTCTCATAAATGAGGTTATAGAGTATTGACTTGAAGCTTAGCTGTACATGAGATATAAATTAGAGAACAAATACGTGATTTTACTCATCTTAGGATGTGAGCATGAGAAGACAATAGGAACTGCCTTTCAGTGGCAACAACTGTTTTGTTTTTCTGTGAGTTTTTTGCAAATCCCATGCTAGATTAAATGGTTTGTTGTAATAGAGGGTTTTTTCCCCAAAGTCTAGTAAATCCCCACTAGAACCTAGGCTGTTAAAACTCATTATGAGACCAACAGAGTTACTAAATAGGCACAGATTGCAGGAATTTTCACAGCAGAACAACTCTTTTAAAAAATACATCAGAGGACCCAGAAGACAATCGCAACGACTTCCAAACAATATATACTAGAGTACTGTGCATATTATGTTCAGACTTTCTTCTGATTAGAAATTTATCTTAAAACAAGCATCAAAAACCACTAAGCACTTATCAGATGGACTTATTTTTAGAGGTCACCAGAAAACAAACCCAGGTTCTATAGATTTTTTCCTACGTGCCACAAACTGCCCTGGGGAACTTTTTGGTGGTTTCTGTTTTCTCTTCGTATATATGCAACCTAAAAAGAATTCAAGTGAGGCTATACAAAATGGAAAGGAAAATAAAAACTAGAAATAAAACAGTGGTAATGCAAGGAGGTCAGATACTATGTACCACTTTAAAAGATTACAAGTCAAATAACCACTAAAGAAATCTGATGAACTCTCCAATTAGGTCTACTTGTCTCAAACCCTGAGAAAGGATTAAATATTGTAAGGGAAGCCTAAGGATGTCATGGAAGAAAAGGAAAGAGAAAGTTGTCAAGAGAGCTCTTATGAATTAAGACAATTATTAGGAGCTATTTTTCCCAATTATATGCTAGTAAATATGACAACCTAAATGAATTGAATGAATTTCTACAAAAATATGTTACCCAGATTAGCAAAAGAAATAAAATACTTAAATAACTCAGTTTTGGAAAAAGAAATTGAACAAGCCTTTCCCCAGGACAAGATGGATGCACAAGTAAATTCTACCAAACATTTAAAGACCAATTATTCCCAATACTGTATAAACTATTTGAAAAAACAGGTAAAAAAGGAGTCCTATCAAATTTCTCTTGGTGGTAATACCTAAAACAAAAGAGTCAAAACAGAGAAAGAAAATGATAGACTGATTTCTCTATTGAATATTAATGCAAAAATTTTAAATTAAATATTAGCAAAGAGATTGCAGCTGTGACCAGGTGGATGGAGGACTGGTTCAATATTAGGAAAACTGTTAGCATAATTGGCCATATCAATAACAACACCGACAGAAATCACATTATTATCTCAATAGATTCAGAAAAGTCTTTGACAAAATACAACACTTATTCCTATTAAAAACACTAGAGAGCATAGGAATAAATGTAACTTACCTTAAAATGATAAGTGATATTTATCTAAAGCCATCAGCAAATATGATCTGTAATGGGGATAAGCTAGAAGACTTTCTAGTGAAGCAAGCATGCCCATTATCACAACTATTATTCAATATATTACTAGAAATGTTATCTACAGCAATGAGAGAAGAAAAAGAAATTAAAGGAATAAGAATAAGCAATAAGGAAATAAAACTATCACCCTTTGCAGATGATATGATGTTATGCTTTGAAAATCTTGGAGAGTCAACTAAAAAATTCCTTGAAGTTATTTTTAGCAAAGTTCGCAGGATACAAAATAAACCCATAAAAATCATCAGCATTTCTGTATGTTGCCAACAATGGCAAGCAACAAGAGACAATATAAAATACTTGGGAGTGTATCTGCCAAAACTAACCTAGGGATTATATGAACACAACTATAAAACATTTTTCACACAAATAAAGTCAGATCTAAATAATTAGAAAAATATTAATCACTCATGGGTGGACCAAGCCAATGCAATAAAAATGACAATCTTACTTAAATTAATCTATTCATTCAGTGCCATACCAATCAAACTATCACCAAATTATTTTATAAAGCTAAAAAAAAATAATAACAAAATTCATCTGGAAGAACAAAAACTCAAGGATATCAAGATCAGTTTACAAAAATGTGAATAAAAGCAGTGTAGCTGTACCAGATTGCAAACTATATTATAAAACAGTAATTATCAAAACATTTTGGTACTGGCTAAGAAATAGAGTGTGGATCAGTGGAATAAAATATATACAAATTATATTATAGTAAGTGACTGTAGTAATCTATATCTGATAAACCCAAAGATCCAAACTTTTGGAACAAAAACTCATTATTTGACAAAATCTGCTGGGGAAACTGGAAAACAGTATGGCAGAAATTAAGTATAGACCAACTTCTCACACCATATACCAAGATAAGGTCAAAATGGGCACATGTTTTACACCATATCATAAGCAAATTAGGAGAGAAATTAGTAGTTTATCTGTCAGATTTATGAATAAGGGAAGAATTTAGGACTAAAAAAGATATAGAGAGCATTATAAAATGCAAAATATCTCATTTTGATTATATAAAATTAAAAAGTTTTTGCACAAACAAAACTGATGCAACCACAATTATAAGGAAAACAGAAAATAGCAGGAAATTTTTATAGCAAGTATCACATATAAAGGCCTTGTTTCTCAAATATATAGAGAACTGAGTCAACTTTATAAAAATGTGAGTCATTCCCAATTGATAAATGGTCAAAGGATATGAACAGGCAGTTTTCAGACAAAGAAATCAAAGCTTTCTATAGTCATATGAAAAAGTGCTCTTATTGATTAGAGAAATGCAAATTAAAACAACTCTCAGGTACCACCTTATGCTTATCAGATTGGCTGATATGACAAAAAAGGAAAATATTGGATGTTGGAGGAGATATGAGAAAATTTGGGTATTATAGATGGTTGGTGGAATTATGAAATGATCCAACCATTCTGGACAGCAATTTGAAACTAGGCCCAAAAGGCTATAAAACTGTGCATACCCTTTGATCCAGCAATACCATTACTGGGTTTCTATCCCAGAGACATCCCAAAAAAGGGAAAAGGACACGTTTGCACAAATACATTTATAGCAGCTCTTTTTTATGGTGGCTAAGAATTGGAAATCAAAGGGATGCCCATCAATTGGGGAATGACTAAAGATGCTCAGGCATATGACTGCAATAGAATATTATTGTGACAAACAGGATGCTTTTAGAAAAACCTGAAAAGATATAAACTGATGCATAATAAAGTGAATAGAACCAGGAGAATATTGTACATACTAACAGCGGTATTGTTTGATGAAGAACTGAATGACTTAGCTATTTTCAGCAATACAGCGATCCAAGACAACGCTAAAGGAGTAATGATGAAGCATATGATCTGCCTCCAGAGAAAGAATTAATACTGTTTGAATACAAACTTAAGCAGGCTATTTTTCACTTTCTTTCATATTTCTCTTTTATTCAAGTCCTTGTACAAAATCATTAATATTGAAATGTTTTAACACAGTTGCAAATGTATAACCTATATCTAATTGCTTACCATCTTAGGGAGGTGGGGGGGGGGAGGAAATGAGGGAGAGAGGGATGGAATTTGGAACTCAAAACTTTAAATAAAAATGTTTTAAAAAATAAAAATATGGGCTCTTTTGAAGAAAAAAGAGAGAGCTCTTATGATAGCAGGAAGGTTCTGTTGGTTGAATTTCTGAAGAAGCAATGCTCTCTCAATCCAAGCATCAGTGGAATAATGTTAATAGATAAAGCTAAAAATTTAGAGCCTCAGATAAAACAGCCCTTCAATGGAGGGATGTGCTGACTTGTCACAAAAAAAATTCACATCTTAGGATTTATGTGATCAAGGGAATGCTCTGAGATTCTCAGTTAAGTTTCTGTTTTCAGAGGTATCATTTTCCACTTTGAAGTCTAACTTGAGAAACAGGTGAATTATAAGAAAACAGATTGACAAAGTAAAGGGACTTCTTTTCCTCCAACAGCTTCTGTTATAAAAGTGGAGGAGGGAAATCTATCAATACACACTTAGTCATGCCTTTTGGGAAATGAAGTCACCATCTAACAATGACCTTTTCCCCTTCTCTGTGGCACTTTTCATTCCTCTTCTACCCTCAGCTGTCTCACAGAACCTTCTACTTCTTTCAGTTTACCCAGGCCTAGGTGGCTCTCACATTGTTAAGCTCTGAGAACTTGGTCCTTGTATTTGTTTTGTTATTTACAGCTGTCAGCACATAATGGAGAGAAATCACAATATTAACAACTGGTCAATAGCTCCATTATTCAAATTGATTTTTTTTTTACTTTTCAAGGTTTGGATTGTTTTTAAAATATAATTTTGTCCACTACTTTTTCTTTTCTTAGAGTTCAAAATGAGTTCCTTTGAAATGAAAGAAACCCACTTATGAAATAAAATGTCATGTTTTCTTGTATAAAATCTGATAATAATCCTTAATTCTGCTTACAACCAATCATTGTTCTTAGAGCCTTTCTTAGTCTTTGCACAGAATGAAGTATCTCACTTTGTAATGAGAAAAATATACATATATATGTATGTACTTATATACTGTGCAAATTGTCATGGCTATTCATTATTTATTTGTTTCTACCTCAACTTCAACAAGCTTGATTTAATTAGTAAACCCTTGATGATTTTACTCATTTATGACATAGTTAGTTCCAGAGTTGTGATCCAGAAACTGATTAGAAAATGAAAGAACAAGTCAGTGACATAGGTGTTTGTCCGAATTAATCCAAATATATTCACTCAGTCATTTGACTGAATTGACTTTAAAGTCATTTGACTGAATTGATTAAAGTCATTTGACTGAATTGATTGACTTATGTCATTGAATTGAATGAATCATCCCATTTTTTTGGCATCAAAGAATCCTCCCCATTATTACAGGCAAAGTAATAGTAGCTTTTCTCCCTTTTGTGGTTCATTGTATCCATAGTTTGTAGGTGTTTTCTGTCTGGTTTTTTTGTGGGGGAAGAGAAGGGAAATTAAGTATACATACAGTGGCATCAGTTGATAATGCTAGTGTCAGTATTAATGGTCAGGTCCAAGGCTCACTATTAACTCACACTTTATTTATTTAGTTGTAATTCACATAATATTGTTTCATGTATGGTTTGTCTAAATACATGAAATGATGTAATGATGTAATGGATTTTGATGAGATTTTCCATAGTTAGCAATTTATCTTATTTAACCAGACCAGATGATATATATATATATACATATATGGTATGTATTTATGATTTGTATGTTAGTGTTCTGTGCTTTCACTTAAGTTTGTATCTTGTAACACCATGTTGGACAGAGATGGATTAATTTCAAAAAGAAATGTAATTTTGGTAAATTATAATGATCCTGCCTATGTGGATGTGAAAGAGGCCTTGAACAGTCATCAGAGACAACTATACTTGTTGCAATGTCTCTTTTCAGTGCTGGTGCTGGACGAACCGGATGTTACATAGTGATTGACATCATGCTGGACATGGCTGAAAGAGAAGGTGTGGTAGACATTTACAACTGTGTCAAAGCCCTCCGTTCTCGTCGTATCAACATGGTTCAAACAGAGGTAAATTGGTTGATCTCTAGTGGATCTATTGCTTTCTAACATTCATCAAACAAGATGATAGGTTGTTTTATTTGTTTTTTTCTTGGAATCACAAATCTTACATGTTTGTAGAAAAATATTAGTGTCCTTCAGAAAGGTTACATAAAGAGAGTTCTTTGTATTCTCTACCCTTGAATAAAGAAAAGTTTTATTAAAATTTCATAATACTTTCCTCCTTTTTCTTCTTTTGGTAGGAACAGTACATTTTTATTCATGATGCCATTCTGGAAGCCTGCTTATGTGGAGAAACTGCCATACCTGTCTGTGAATTCAAAGCTGCATATTTTGATATGATTAGAATAGACTCCCAGACTAACTCATCACATCTCAAAGATGAATTTCAGGTATTTGCAATTACTAAGGGTTCTTCATATAAGCAACTGAAGACATTAGCTCTGGGCACTTTTAATTTTTTGAATGAGATCTTTCATATCAAATTCACCACCTTTAACCTTATTTTCTTTGATTCTTTTCATTATCTTTGTTATGAAGTCATTTTAATATTAATGAGCTCTGCTGTCTTGTGTTTTGAAGGACATGTAAGTTCAAACACAAAGGATTTGTGGGTATAAAATAAGGAACATTAAAAAAAAGCCAATCACATTAGTGATTTATGTATATTTACAACCTTTTGTCTCTCTTGCAATCTTACAAAGTTGACCTTATATACCTTTCATTATATTGTAGAATCCAAGCTCATTAATTGTAGTAAAAACTGGTTATGTTCCTTGTGAATAAACCCAGTACTTTTGCTATCATCATAGCATGTCTACAGATATATGGTTTTACTAAGATGGAGAGCTGACTCCAGAGCCACGGTATTCTAACTCTCCACCCAGTGCTCTTTCTACTGGACCAGCATTTTTAACTGGATTCCACATATCCTAGTCCAGTGATAGATTTTAGAAAGTCTGTGAATTTGAGTAATTGGAAAATAAATCTTTTTTCAATTAGTTAGCATCCTTTCTAATCCTGTATATTTTATTTTATGCATTCAAAAACATGATTCTGAGAAAGGATCCATAGGCTTAACCAGACTGCCAAAGAAGTCGGTGATACACACAAAAAATGTTGAGCCCCTGAATTAGACCATGATGTCTTCTAAAAATATGGAAACTTTTGTTTATGCTTTAGCTGCTGACTTAAATGTAGACTAATGAATTAGTTGGTTTGATTTTTCTTTTGTATAGAATAAAGGGTTTTGGGGTTTTTTTGCACATTGCTGTGTTCTTGAATTTTTCCTTTTTCTTTTTCAGTGAGGGTACATCAAGGGCAGAGAGATGTAACAGCATGTGCTATATGATTTTTCCATATATCCGGCTTCATTAATCTAACCTAGAAAGTCTATCAACTTGCCACTCTGGTGGATGCCATCATTTTGTACACCTCTTAATTTTATTCTTGGCCTAAATCAAACAGTTTGGCACCAGATTGCATGAAGGTCACTGTGTTTTAACCTGGGCTTTCTCTTTCTCTGTAGACCTTAAATTCAGTAACTCCTCGACTACAAGCCGAAGATTGCAGCATAGCCTGCCTGCCAAGGAACCACGACAAGAATCGTTTCATGGATATGCTGCCACCTGACAGATGTCTGCCTTTCTTAATTACTATTGATGGGGAGAGTAGTAACTACATCAATGCTGCTCTTATGGATGTAAGAGACTACTTCTTTGTTCACATAGAGTGCCTTAAAAAGCTGCATAATGAGGAAGAACACACTGGTTTTCTTCTTCAGCAAATTAATCCTACAATGGAAAACCGTTAACATTTTTGAAGTACTAATTCTTTTTCTTAAGAATTATTTTGGAGTTTTTCACTAAAAGGGTATTTGGGGAACTAAAATATTCATAACTTGATAGGAAATTCTCCTATTCTCTTTGAATATCTGCCTAGAAATTATTTTCATCTCATTTGCTTTCAGAGAAAAACATTATGTAGATCTGTTTTGAATACAGTAAATAATTGACTAAAATCACCAAACATGGAATGTTAAGTAAGAATCTTCTATCTCTAACACCTTGTGACCTAACAATTTATAGTTAACAAATATTTCTTGGGGTCTTTATAGTAGGATTGGTTATATAACCTCAAATCAATTCTTAATTGATCAGATGTTTTTGTAGGCAGAGCAGATTTGAACCTCTAGGACCCTAAAGAAAATTCTACATATACCTAGATTCTAATTGTCTGAGAATTGCTTGCATAACAACTAAAGAATAAGCATGCAGACTAAATATAAAATTAATTAGCACAATTAGATCAGGAAGAAAAGAGGGAAGTACAAGATTCTTTCAAAAGGAAACAAAAGTATTAGAGAAAGTTCTCACCAACATAGAATTTATTGCTTAGTATTTCTCTCATATATTTCTCAGTTCCTTATATTGTATTGTAAGACCTGGACCTTATGCCCTCCTGACTCTTCTTCCTTATCCCATTAGGTTATTACCAAAAAATTATTTCATAGTTGAAACTCCTGTTTAACCCTAGTGATTGTAGCCCAAGCATAATATGGATGCCCTAGGATATGTATGGGGAAATTTAGAAGAAAAGTAGAATACATAGAGGAGAGAATTATTCCACAAATCTTAAAAGTTTCCACTATGTAGCATTTTGTGTGTCAGGCCAAAGAATTTTAATTTTATTCAGAAGGCAATAGGGAGTTATTGAAGACTTGAAAGCAGAAGAGTGATGTGATTAAATTTATATGTAAGAAAAACTATTCTGGCAACAGAATGACTGGGGGATTGACTTAGAGAAGGGAGAGAGTGGATACACAATGACCTTTTAGGAGGCTATTGAAATGGTCCAGATGACTGATAATGAGGACTTATATTTTGGTATTGGCATTGCAAAAAAAAAAAGTACTGGACAAATGCAAGAGATGTTATAGACATGAATTCAATAAGACTTGGTGACTGCTTAGTTATCAGAGATGGAAGAAGACAAATAAAATTTCAAGATTTTGAGGATAGGACACTGAACATGAATGGAGATGCCAATAACAATTAAATTAGAATGAAGGACAGGTTCAAGGTAAAATATGCTCAATTTGGGGCATCTTGAATTTGTGGGTTTGGTGGGAGACAATTCCATCCATATAATCAACTCTAATTTTGGTATGGTGTAGGTTTACTCAGGAAAGAAGTCAGGGTTGGAGAGGTATAAAAGAAATTTTGTAGTGACTACACTGTATTATTTAAACTATTTTTTTTCAATCCTGCATTCCATTTTTCAACAAATATGAGAATAAAGGGGGAAATGAACACTTAAAGAAAAATTGGCAACTTAACAAATTTTTCAAGTATTTCAGTTGTCCATTTATTGTAGTCATTGGGTGTACTGATGTATCAGCAACCCATGAACATTTTTTAAATACATTTAATTTCTGCCTTATTTATACCTCACAGTCATTTTTGTAATAAACCACTTCCCAACTTCTCACTGACAACACTGAAATTGAACCCTTTCTTGTAACAAAGAAAAAGTTAAGCAAAAGCAACTCAGTGAATGACAATATCAAACATTATATGCCACAATCTACTCTTGTAGTCCCACGCTGGTGTACCAAGAAGATGAAAATATATTTCATGATCTCACCTTGGGACCTATGACTGGGTTTCCATGACTCAGAGCACAACTTGTTTTAAATGATATTTTCATTTACATTGTATGAATCATATAGATTATTCTTGTGGTTCTATTTATTTTATTCAATATCAGTTCATGTGAATTATCATGAGTTTTTTTCCTCATCCTCATCATCTTTATTACTACACAATGATATTTCATTTTTGTCACGTACCAGTTTGTTTATTCCCCAGTCGTTGGACACCAGCTTTGTTCCCATTTCTGTCCTACTACAGAAAGTGCCGCCATCACTATTTTTCACACCCCAAAGTTAAAAGCAGTGGCAATAACAGCAGCAAATGATAAAAGTATTGGAGACATGGGGCCAACACTCTATATACGGCTCTTCTTAAGTTCCCTCACTTCCCTTCTCTGAGTCCAAAGAGCATCCAGAAGTAATCCTGTGGGATGCATCAAGCTCAGAAGGAAGCATGCCTAGCAGACACCAGATCAATTCCTGCAGTGCTATTAAAACATTTGGAAATATTTTTGAGATATTATGTTACAAATGAATTAGCAGCACACTGATAACTTAGATCAGCATTTAAGGAAATGGTGCATCCATCTTAGTGAATTGACTAGATGATCCCATCATTGCCTATGAAAGAGAAAATAAGAATGCTTAATGGTTTTCTGCCATTTAAGTGGCCCTAGAGGACCATGAGAAGAATCCTAAAGAAACTCTCCAGTTCTTCTTTTCTTCATATTTATTCACTCTCTCCATAAGTATCTTTTAAGCACCTATGTTCCACGCACTGTGGGATATGCTGAGTATAAAGATAAAGTTGGATTTTGCTCCTGGCTGCATGGCTGGCAAATTCTACTTGATAAAATCTGGAAGCAAAAGTGTCTGGTTACACTGAACTATAGAAGCTGTAATTGAAAATACTTTGGATTAAACAGCAGCTTTGCTAGGGCTGGATATGAGAATGTTTTGCCCGATTTGTGTTAAGGTGAGGTATATTGCTTTGGCTAGTGAATTTCTAGTCCTAATGCTCCCTGTCCAACCTGTTTCTTTACAGAGTTACAGACAGCCTGCTGCATTCATCGTCACACAGTACCCTCTGCCAAACACTGTGAAAGACTTCTGGAGATTAGTATATGATTATGGCTGTACCTCCATTGTGATGTTAAATGAAGTCGACTTGACCCAGGTTGATGTCCATGATGTAGCTGTTGCATTATATGCACTTAATTTTCTGAAATCATACTGTAGTGCTACAATTCTCTTTGCACCTTGTAAATTTGAAAGTGTAATCACCATCTTCATTTCCTTCCACAATATTCATCCTCTAGGGATGCCCACAGTACTGGCCTGAAGAAGGCATGTTGCGATATGGGCCTATTCAAGTCGAATGCATGTCCTGTGCAATGGATTGTGATGTGATCAACAGAATTTTTAGGATATGCAATCTCACAAGGGTAAGCAATTGTTCAGTCATTCTAAGTGGAATGCTTAACGATAGCACGAGTTGAGATGATATTAATGGTGTAGTATAATTCTATTCAGACACCAAGGCAAAAAAAAATTAATAAACTTTCCCTATTCAGTGCTGAGGCTAGTAGTCATTCGATGCTTTAGTACCAGAATAAAATATGCATCCTACAAACAGAAATGCTGACAGTTGGAAGCTAGCTCTTTTAGTGGATTTTTGCAGAAGTTTATTACTTCTGGAAATCTCAATTCAAGTCGGTTTAACCCATTAGAGGTTGTTGCTTTTATCCTGGCCCATGAGCATGTGTTTACCATGTCCAGAATGACTACATGTTTCACTAGGATTGTCATTCATTTCAAAAAAGGCATTTTGATAAAGTAGCAGAAATGTTCACCTGTGAAGTCTTAGGCACAGTAGATGCTATGGTTTATTGGGAACGGTAGCATTCAAATCACTTTTAGTAGCAGCCTAAAGTGGGATTCCTACATCTTCCTTGAGTAAAAATGATATGTTCTCCTTCCTTCCAAATATATACAATGAAATTGATTGTGTCTTTGAATATAGCCAACAAAGAAGCAGAGCACAAAGAGGAGCATTTTTTTAAAGTACGTCACCTCCAATTAGTTATTAAAAAGAAACGAGACGTTTCTGCCCCCCCCCCCCAGGTTCCTAACTATATTGGTATATTGGTACTTGAATCTGCTCCTAGTTTATTTATCATTTCAGAGATTGCCACAAATGGTAGCTGCTATATTTCACCATAGTTAACTCTTTCTTACTTTAAAGAACTCATGACATTTATCAGTGTGGATACTGCTTCCATCCACATAGATTGCAGCCCTCCCACTTGCCTTAAGAGTGTTTTCTGAGTTGTTTTGGCCAGAAACATTCATTACCTCTTTCCAGCTTTCTGGTGATATGGCTCTCTAAGCTTGGTAAGTCTGATCCTTAGAAGACTGATAGTCCATCACTGAGTCCGTATTTCAAAACCCTTCCAACTTGGTAAAAACTGTCTTAGCTTTTCTTCAATTGCTAAGGCTTTCTAGGTACCAGGGTCACCTCTGTACTAAGATGAGATATTGAGGTATAGGACTTTAACAGAAAAACATTTTTGTTAGTTTTGATAAAGACATTCTGTGCCATAATCACAAATAGTCAACTCTACTGTTCCTTAAAAAGGAAAACTGTAAAATACTCTCTTCAATCAAAGTAGTAATATTCATATCCATTTTAAATGCTTACTTAGATGAAATTTGATTATGTCTGCACATCTGTCAGGACAATTGCTCTTAAAATAATTTCACTGAGAAACTATCACTATAGAGCTAAGAAAGTGTACATCATAAAAATTTTCAGAACTACGACTGAGATCTACTGTTTTTTCTTGACAGTTTTTTAGTTTTAAAAAAATATTTTTTAATGCAAAAAAGATATTTTGCATTTAAGCAATAGGTTTTTATGAAAAAAACAAAAAATAGGTAACAGTCCCATCAGTTGAATCTCTTGCATGGCACCACTTGATCCTTGCTTTGGGAATTTTTAATATTTTTGATGAGGCACATTTCTGTGCTTACATGTGGACAGTTTGTATCTAAACTAGGGAGATTTTTTTTCTGTAGTAAACATAATTTATGACATGATATTAAATGAGTTTTATATTCTGCCTATTTTCCTTTAAATACTTTTTTTTTTTCCTGCAGCCACAGGAAGGGTATCTAATGGTACAGCAGTTTCAGTATTTAGGGTGGGCTTCTCACCGAGAAGTCCCTGGATCCAAACGATCATTCCTGAAGCTGATACTGCAGGTCGAAAAATGGCAGGAGGAGTGTGATGAAGGGGAAGGGCGGACCATCATTCATTGTCTGTGAGTATGACTTTTTGGTCACTCTGTAACTGCATTTATTTCATGGTTAGCCCTGTTTGACATTGCACTAGCAACCACTCCTCTTTACAAACTGGGCTACATTCTTTCATTCTTTTTTCCTGCTATATAATCCTGAAGTCCCATAATTCACTTCTCTACTGACCTGTTTTGGGGTGTCAAGATATGTGCTCTTGTTTCAATGTATTATGTAAGTTGCTTTCTCAGATTCTACCCTAAGCAGTTTCCTTTTTCCTATTTTTGTTTGACACCAAAAAGCCATTACAATGTCCAATTTCCCAGGTGGCAGTCCATGAGACATCATAAGCATGAATTTTGGGGTTAGGGATGTTATTGATATGGGAACTCTCTCCAGCTAGGCAACCCAACAATTTATCTGCGATGTAGTCTCAGAGAGTTGCTTACAGCACTGAGAGCTATAATGCCTTTCCCACTCTCACAGTAAGTCAGTATCAGTAGGATTTCATGTAGATCTTCTTTGATCTGATTCTACCTCTACACTACCATACTGTCTTCAAACACTGCTTCCCCCATCCCTCTCCTGACCCAAATTAAGAGAGAAGAGGCAAAATGGAAATAGTATTTTCTGAGGGAGTCAATATTGTGCTTGCCTCTTTGTAGACACATAAGTTGGCCTGAGTTCTAGTTACAAAAAAGTATAATCTTAATGCTATCATTCACTTTTCTGTCTTTTTTTTCCTTGTCTTCCTTCAGGAATGGTGGGGGGCGAAGTGGAATGTTCTGTGCCATAGGCATTGTTGTGGAAATGGTGAAAAGACAGAATGTCGTTGATGTTTTCCATGCTGTCAAAACCTTACGGAACAGTAAGCCAAACATGGTGGAAGCTCCAGTAAGTCATCTAATCATAGAATCTTATAGCTTAGAGGAACTTGAGAAATCAGTCCTGTTTTGACTTTTTGATCTGACTTCATGCACCATTATATAGGGACACCAAATGTGTCAGTGGGGTGATTATGAATCTCTCAGGGCTGTTCTTTACCTCAAAGAGAGAATCAGTAGTTCATGGTTATTTTTCTACAATATGCCCACATAAAATCCTTACTAAAAGTTCCATTTATGTGCTAGGGATGAAGAGAGTCATTTCTCTTGTATCTGAGAGAATTATAGAGTTTAATGCTGTTTTATTAGCACAACATGTGCTAATAACTTTCATGTCATAGATGAATTCGGTTTCAACAGAAAAGCTAGTATCCAAGACAATACAAGTCTCAATCTCAGTAACCTCACTATTTTCTTAGGCACAGATAAAATTTAGAGAGTAGAATATCGTTAATATTTATCAGAAAAGTAGTTTTACCTTTTAATGTGTATTTTTTTAAAAAAGATTTCATCCTTTTGTTTGACTCTAGTACAAGGGAAGAAAGAAAGCAAGAGAGAGAGGAAAGAAGAAAGAAAGGGAGGAAGGAAGGAATGTTTATTGAGTGTTCACTTATTTTTTCTTTGATCTCATTATGTTCTGTGGTTTGGTGCAAAACATTAAGCTGAAGAAAATCCTTTTGTGTTTTAGGAATATTTTTATCACACAAATATTTTCAATGAGGACTGAAGCCTATTTATTTATCCTCAGTATATTAATGAATCTATGATTTTTATTACAAAATTTATTTGTGAATTAGATGCTACCTTTCCAGTTAGCAGCTATCAGCTTTTTCCCTCTATCAGGCAAAAAGACAGGGTCATTTTGACCTCTAAATAAATGTAGAGATCATAAAGCAGTCTTGGCACATTATAATAATGGCTTTATACTTTGAAGAGGAAAGTTAAGATTTAATAATTAGAATATTGAACATTTCCCTTAAATATTTAGTATGTGTTAGAACTGTAAGATTAAATGCATAATATTATTGTTGGAAAGAGAATTAAAGTGCTTGCAAATGGAACTGCCCATAAGGGACAGTTCTTGATCATACTTAACTACTGATCTCCTCTGTACCATCACTTCAACTTGTTTTAATTTTTTTTTTCAATTAAAAACCTTTATTTTCTCTCCCATCCACCTCCCACCTCCCCAAGAAAAAAATGTTTAGAGGAAAAAAAAAACATTGACAAATAAGCATAGTCAAGCTAAACAAATCCCTATATCGTCCATACATAAAAATGTATATGTTATTCTATGTTTTAGTTCCATGGTATTTCTATCAAGGGGTGGGTAGCATGCTTCTTCATCAGTTTTCTGGAATCATGGTTGGTCATTGTACTGATCAGTGCTGTTTAAGTTTTTCAAAGTTATTTGTCTTTACAGAGTTATTGTTTTATAAATCATTGTTTCTATTTGCTTCATTCTACATCAATTCATACAAATATTTCCAGGTTTCTCTGAAATTGTCATGGTATTCCATTACATATAACATATTCATAATTGTTCAGCCATTCCCCAACCTATGGTTATTCTCTTAGTTTCTAATTCTTTTTTTTTTTAAGCAATAGGGGTTAAGTAACTTGCTCAAGGTTACACGGCCAGTTATTTCTGGGTGTGGTGCTAAGTGTCTGAGCCCGGATTTGATCCCCATGTCATCCCAACACTGGAGCCAGTGCTCTTACTCACTGAGCCACCTGGCTGCCCCAGTTTCTAATTCTTTGTAACTATGAAAAAGCTACCTATGTGTATTTTGTACATATGGGTCCTTATCCTCTTTCTTTGTTCTCTTTGGTGTCTAGGACTACTAGCATCACTTTAAATCTTCAAACAGGTAGAGGAAACTTTCTGGAAGACAGTAGTTGTCCATATGAACAAAACCATTCCCAGCCAAGGCCAGGGAAGGTCACAAAAACCACTGCCTTAGCTTTATAACAGGTTGCTGTCACAGTTTTCTCACCTATCTTGATCCTGTTTCTCCTGTGATCCAGATAGAATTCATTTATGAGCCAACTATTATGTGAAAAGCACAGTGTTAGGCCTTGGATATACAAAGAAAAAAAAATTAAAGTCCATAACCTCAAGGAGCTTACATTCTATTGAATGAATGGACAAATTGATTTTCTTAACACGGTTCACTTTCCAAAAGAACTAAGCTTCAGGCTTCAGTAACTAAGACATTCATAGAAGCAAAGCAACATGGAGAGAACAGCATAATCACAGCTATAGTATCATGGCACCATAGCATCATGTATTTAGACCTGGTAATAACTTAGAGGTCATCTAATCCAACATCATCATTAAAAAGATTTAGAAACTTGATTTCCCGAGGCGTAAAAAGCATATATGTATTAAATGGGGGCAGTTAGGTGGTACAGTGGAGAGAGTACTGGGTGTGAAGTCAGGAAGACTCATTTTCCTGGGTTCAAATCTGGCCTCAACCCTTACTAGCTGTGTGGCCCTGGACAAATCATTTTACCTTGTTTGCCTCAGTTTCCTCATCTGTAAAATGAGAAGGAAATGGCAAAGTACTCCAGTATCTTTGCCAAGAAAACCACAAATGGGGTCACGGAGAGTCAGACACAACTGGAAAACAGCTGAACAACAATCTACTGACTCCAAATCCAACCTTCTTTCCAGTACAGCATGATAATAACTTTTCATAACTCTGAGTTGGTGGTGATAAGTGCCTGTTATCACCATGGCAATAAAAGCAAAGAGATGGTCTCTGCCCATTTCTTAGCTAAAATGCCTTTATTGTCTTTTAACATACAAATGTGGACAGTGATGTCACCAGATAGTTGATTCCAGTAGCCAAAGGAAATGTCTTTTTTGTTTAGAGAAAAAATTCATGCTGATTCATACTGAGAGTGGTTTCCTGTCTCATGAAATTTAGTTAATTCATTTTAACCTCCTACTCTTATTTTTTTTCCTCCCCCCAACACCATAATTCCCAGGTATTCAGAGTGGATTGATGTGGTTATCATTCAGAATCCTTAGTGCAGCCTTCAGTCACTCCATCCTTCCCTGTTTTCCTGGGGCTTCCACCACTGCTCTAGCCTCACTTTCCTCCCTTCAGTGTCTTTACCTTTCAATCAGCCACTTCAATTTTACACTATCTCCATCCTTGGAATCCTTTGCCCTGTTGTTATAAAGTTGCTCATCCCTTTCCAAATCCTAACCCTAGATTATTCCTACAGCTTCTCTTCTTCTGCTTACATGTGACTGAATACTAGTGAAGATCACACAACCTGACTGACAGGGTCTGAAAATTTATGTTATTTAATCTCAGTTGGGCCCTCACTGCTGCTTGCCCATCCTTTCACTCCGATCAATTCTGTTTTACACCTCAAAGCAACTGCTCTAGATCTTTTCTTTTCTCAGGAAAATCTATTGGTGTGAGCCACCAATCCCCCCTCCTCAATAGAGCACCTTGGCACATACTTCATGGAAAAAAATTAAGGCCACCGAACCCTATTCCACATTTCAGATCACGTCAACATCATCCTGTATTTTCTCCTTTGCTCTTGTCTTTGCTGGAGAGAGAGCTCCCCTTGTCAAGGCCAACTCCATAATTTGTGCCTTTTATACCATCACTTTTAGCAATTTGCTCCTTAAATAACTCCCCTTTCATTGCCTAATTTTTAATCTCTTTTATCCACGACTCCTTCCCTACTGTCAACAAATAAACCCAAATCTTCCTCATCTTTAAAAAACCTTTCCTTGACCATGCCGTGCCTTCAAGGTATTGTCTTCTAAACTCTATTTCCTTCCAAAAATCTCCTAGAAAAAAACTATTGACTCACGTTGCCTCCTACACACTTCTCAATACCTCACAATCTGACTTGCAGTTCTGCTGAACTAAAAATGTTCTCTCCAAAGTCACTAGTTATCTTCTTGTTTATTCACCTTTTCTTTGCCCCCATCCTGGGATCATACATCTAGAGCAGGAAGTGACCTCAGAGGGCATGTGTTCCAATCTCATTTTGTAAATGAAGAAGCTAAGGAGCAAGAAGATTTTATGATTTGCCCAAGAGTACACGAAGAGTAATTGCTAAATGCTGGATTTGAACCCGAGTCCTCTAATTGCAAAGCCAGTGCCCTTTTCACTGTCCCATGCTGTCTTACTAAGTTATTGATTCCTTTTGTATATTTTTGCCTCCCTGAGGATTCACGATGCTACTCTCTTTTGGTTCCTTCCTACCCATCAGTTTGATCCTTCTGGGTTTCCTTTGTAGGGTCATCATCCATATTCCTTCCTCTGTACAGACTAGGCACTTGCCCTGTGCCCTCTCCCTCATCTTTCTTTACATTATCTTTTTTCTTAGCCTTATGAGCTTCTTTGAATTCGGCAGTCATCAATTTGCAGATAATTCCTAAATCTGTGTATACAGTATTCATCTCTGTCCATAATTGCATTTCCAGCTGCCTATGTGACATTTCAATGTGAATGTGCCATAGGCATCTCAAATTCAGCATATCCAGAGCTGAGTTCATTATCTTTTATCCTAAAGCAACCTAATTTTCCCATTAAAAACAACAACAATAATAGTTAGAATTTCTATAGCACCTATTACATACCAAGTACTTTGTTAAGCACTTTACAATTATTATCTCTTTTTATTGTCACAACAACCCTGGGAGATTTACAGTTGGGGAAAATGAGACAAACAGAAGTTAAGTGACTTACCCAGAGTCACACAACTAGTAAATGGCTGAGGCCAGATTTGAACTAAGATCTTCATGACCCCTTTTTGGAGTTTCTTGGCAGAGATACTGGAATTGTTTACCATTTCCTTCTCCAGCTGGTTTTATAGATGAGAGAACTGAAGCAATTGGGGTTAAGTGATTTGCCCAAGGGTTACACAGCTAGTAAGTATCTGAGGCCAGGTTTGAACTAAGGAAGAGGAGTTTCCCTCACTCCAAACATGGTGCCCTATGCACTTTGCCACACAGCAGCCCACACCATCCTTCCAGTCTGCTGAGTCAAACACTTGGAGGCATCCTCAACCCTTGACTATTCCCCATTTGTTATGTCTTGTGAGTTCTGTCTCCTCGGCATATCTCACAGCTGTATGCTGCTCTACTCATGTCACATCCACCCCTGTTCAGGCCTCTGCATGACTTCTTCTCCTAACAGCCTAATTATGCTCCCTACTTTCCATTTCTCCTATCTCTAACCCATCCTCTATGCAGTTGCCAAACTGATGGTTCTAAGCTTTAGCGCAGGTCTAACCATACCCTTCTTTTCCCTCAAGAGGTTTTCTTTACCCCTTGCATTTAGAATAAATACAGTACAGACTTCTCTGTTTGTGTTTTAAGGCTCTTCCCATCTGACTCTGGTCTGCATTTTTTTTTTTTTTTGCTTTTTGGAGAGCAATTGGGGTTAAGTGACTTGCCCAAAGTCACACGGCTAGTTTTTGTGTTAAGTGTCTGAGGCTGGATTTGAACTCGGGTCCTCCTGACTCCAGGGCCAGTACTCTATTCACTGTGCCACCTAGCCTCCCCAACTACATTTATTAAAAAAAAAAAATGTTTGTTAAATGCTTAGCATAACTCCTTATACGCAGTCACCTAATAATCGTTATTGAATCTATCAACCCATCTGCATACATATGTACATATATAAAATTCTGTACTATGTTTCAGCTCTAATTTGCCACATTGCTGGAAGACATGTGTTTCTCTGGTTGGTGCATGTATGTTATATATAACATGATCAAGAGCAGCTGTTAGTAAGAAAACAGACTAGAAAAAACCATTGTGGCATTCTTGCTTGCCCCATGTGTATCAAGATGATCAGATAACTAGAAGAAACAACTCAACAAAAAAAACTTTTTTAAAACAAAATCCTCACCACTTCCTGCTTATGGATGGAGCATGTTGAGGTTATGCTGCTATCTGAAGCAAATCTGAAGAGTTAGGTTGATGCTCTTTCACTTTTAAGGCTGCTGGCATGCTGTCTCTTCTTCCCCTCTGCCCTAGAATTTGAACACTATAATTTGATGTTTCAGGCATTGTCAGGTGTTAAGTTGAGTACCTTAAAACTATACCAAGACTTGATGGCTATCCTGTATGACAAGAAATTTAGATCTTTAATTTTATTTAGACGCATAGAGTTATTCATTGTACTTCATCTGACTGTTAATTCAAAATTATAATTAACCTGTCTATATAAATTAACCATTCTTTGCCAGCATTTGACTTTATATTAGCATCCTTTTACTTGTAAATAATATCAGTAAATAAGGAACCTCTCTTTATTTTTCTGGTGAATTTAGAAACCTTTTTAATATGATGTTCCCAGACTTAACATTCTTTTAACAACTAACTCCATTAATGGTTCAGTTTTACTGCATCACTATTAGGCCAAAGTGGCATGCATACTCTGAGATTATTTACTCAACTAGTCTTCTGTGTTCAGGGATATAAAAATCTCTATCCCTAAAGATTTTAAGGAGCCATATGTGTATGTCTCTACCTGGGACAAAAGGTATAGTTCTCTTTGGAATCTAATAATTGAAATCCATAGCCCTTTGAGTCTTTTCCATATTTAAGGTATTTTTGTGTCTTATATTGTTTTTATATCAGAAGAAGTGTGGCATGGGGCTTGAGGTATTTTAAAACTGTGGAACCCAGGGCAAATCACTTAACATTCTAGTGCCTCTCATATGCAAAATGAAGTGGTTGAACATGGTGGCTTTCTAAAACTCTTTCTAGATCAGAATCTATGGTGCAGTACATGCAACCGTTCTGCAAAGAGGGGAGGGGAGCATTTTTCCACTCTCCACCAGGCCAAGCTTGGTCATTATAATTAAAAAGCTTTCAGTTTTGTTTCTTTAATATTTTGTTTGTTTATTTGCTTGCTTTTTTTGAAGGGTAGAGGGCAGGACAATTAGGGTTAAGTGACTTGCCCAAATTCACAAAGCTAGTCAGTGTCAACTGTCTGAGACCATATTTGAACTCAGGTCCTCCCGACTCCAGGGCCAGTGCTCTATTCACTGCACCACCTAGCCGTCCCTTTTTGTTTGTTTTTAAATGATCATTCTTGGTGTTTATCATATAGTATATGTATACTGTAATATATTATATTATATTACATGATATAGTATATGTATATTGTTTTCTTGGTTGTAGTTATACCACTCTACATCAGTTCTGTCTTTTTGTATTTCTCTGAATTCTTCATATTTATTGCTTTTTAAAATGCAGAAATATTCCATTACATTTCAACGGACACTTACTTTGATTCTAGTTATTTGCTACCTCAAAAAGTATATATGGGCCCTTCCTTTCTTTAACCTCCTTGGAGTACATACCTAACAATGAAATCTCTGACTCTAAGGGTATGGACATTTTACTCACTTTTTTTTTTTTTAGCATAATTCCAAATAGTTTTTCAAAATGATTGTATCAGCTCAGAGGTCTACTGATCATCGTTGTTTTGGTTTTTGGTTTGTTGTTGTTTTTTTTTTTTAAATCAAACCCATAATTTTCTTCTTGTCCTTTGCATTATTCACCTTACTCTGTGGTTACCTCTTATGGATTTTCAACATTTTTTCCCCAAAGGAACAGCTATTTTCCTTAAACCCAAGGAAACTTCTTTCTATGCTCCCATTAAATTTTCTACTTCTTGATTTGTATTTTTCCTATCCCCTTACTTTCCCTAAGGTCTTCTACCAGTTACCATTTTTTTTAGCTTAACGTCTGGTTACTTCAATGTATTTTTTAATATTAAATTAGAAATAGTTTCATTTCGATAGATTTCTAATTAAAACAAGAATATTTCATCTAGTCTAATTTATCGAAGTTTTAATGTTATAAGAAGTTGTAAGTCAACATTAAGAGCGAATTCTGAAAACAAGAAAAAAAAGTTAAGATAAATGCTACTTTTAAAAAGTAAGTACAAATGAATATATGCTTTACTCTCCAAAAATTTTCTTTGGAAACTTTGAGGAGAGGGACAGGTGGGATTTGTTTTGTTTGTTAGAGTTTTGAGGCGGTGGTCATTTAAGGTTAGCCTTAAAGAGTTGAAATATGAGTACCCATTTTTGAAAATTATTTTGATGGAAACCATGGGTTTTTATCATTAAAAGATACCATAAATGTGGTTTAGGCTATAGCTGAAAATGAAAGTTATCCATTACAAACATTCCTTTTAAAAAAAATTAGTATCTTTTCTAATTCTTTATCTTATCTTGACATATTTTAGGAACAGTACCGTTTCTGCTATGATGTGGCTTTGGAGTACCTTGAATCATCATAGTTGGACTGGACATGGAAAGTGAAGCCCAATTGAAACCTGTTCAGCTGTTGAACCAGCAGCTAATTTACCTGTTGAACCTGTGAAGAAATATGTGTTGGGGGGAGGGGAACATTTACATTTTAAATGCAAAAGTATTTTTCTTATGAAGTTGTGTATGTTAATAAGAGGACTCAATCAGTTTCTATGCCTGTAAACAATATTAAAATTTAGTGACACAAAATTATATTTAATAAGAATGAGACTAAGCCAACTGGGGGGCAAATAGGAACTTTTCAGTGTTTGTACAGTTGATATGATATGCAGCCGCCTCTCTCTGGGCTCACCTGTTGCATGAATCAATATTTCCTATATGGCATTTTTTCTCCTTCTTTTGATAAAAGATGTTAAAAATTTAAAAAGAAGAAAAAAAGCTGTGCAAATTGATAGAAAAAAAATCCATTCTTTATACGTTTCAAGTGTAGCAGATCTATATAAATATATAAATATATTTAACTGGCTTATTTTGTTTTAATGTGCAATGATGGCTGGATCACATAAAATTCTTTTTAAAGAAAATAAACATAAGCCAAAGACTCAAGTGTATATATGTCTATATGGAGAAAGCACACTGTATTTATTGGTTACTTGCATTCCTTTTTGGATGGCTTAAGGAAAAAAAAAATCATTTTTCTTGAAGAAAGCTTTTTTTTTCTGAAATCAAGTGTAAACGATTTTTGTAGTTTATTTTTTGTATGTTTTAGTGTTAGTAGGAGCCATACTTTTTATGCCTAGACCAGAAAACATTGTTGTAGTGGTTTTGTTGTGTACATGCTTGTGAATTTTCATGTAAAAATAAAACCAACTTGGCTATCAGGTCTTTTAACATGGGACCAAATTAAAACATTTTGCTAAAAATGTATAGTTTTCCAGTTACATTAGTCAAATATTGGTCAGATCATTATATAGAAGTGTACACATTCTGATGGCCTTGCTAATGACTTGCACAATGTTGAACGTAGTCTCTTTGCACCATTTCAATCTTAACACAGCCAGTCTTGTTGAGCCACCGGCTAAGCACAGGTCAAGACAATAAGATGGCAACATTCACCCTTTCAGGGTAAGACAAGTTTTATCTAACTGTAAAGTTGACACAATGTTTATTTTGATGTTTACACACATGTAAGCTTTGGGCTCTGACTAAGCAGAGTTTGAATAATTCAATCAATGCCAGATTCCAGTTTTGTGCATTGTCACTTGATTCCAAGTGGACCTTCCCAGATGTGGTCTTGTTCATGTGTTTCATACAGCTGTAACCTCCCATCATATGCTTGCTGTTTGTTGTTGACTTGAGCATTCCAGTCTCCTCTTTTTAGATTGACAGTATATGACATGGTGCTTATAAAATTTTAATGTAAAGTAAGAGTGAATTAAAAAAAATTTTTATAATAACGTTCTGCCATTTGCACATTATTTACCATTTCTTAATTCTTATGTGTCATCTGGATATTGTTTATTTTCACTAACGTGTAAATTTCCTGTTTCACCACTGACCTGTGGAGTGAATATCTAAAATCAAAAGCAGTGTTGTAGAACTGGGGCTTTTCCAAGTGAGGTAACTGGCAAAAGTATCGACTTACACAAAAGTAGTTATTTTCTTTTTATTTATTTGCCCCATCACATCACTAGTACAAGTTTATATGAGGAAAATGCAAACCACTGTAGGTGTAAAACTTCATGCACATTGCTTTGCTAATGGAGGACAAGGATACAGTCTAATCTTCTTTTTCCTGTTCATTAATCAGTTTCCTTCGTGGGCATCTTCAGGCCTCCATTTTCAGTCTTTCTCATTAGGACATTTGTGATATCAGAGTCCAATCTAATTGGTATTTCCTTTTGTTTTCTTGAAAGAGTGATTTCTCTAAAGAGGAGAGACATTTACAAGAGCCCAGAATCACTGGCAGACCATTAGTAACCTTTCACCCAAATTTGAATAGATCCTATATTAAAGAGGGAAAAATAAAAAGGGGAAATTTAGGCAATGTAAAAACAAAAGATATTATTGAAAATTTATTAAAATATATTTTCCATGTATAGTAACTAGGATAAAGTGCACAGTGTTTTTAAGAGGATGAAACCTGAATTTCAGAGCTTCTCAGTCTAAGCCCCTCATTCCAGACAAGAGGAAACAAGATTAAGAGAAATGTAGTAGTAGCTTGTCATGCCCAGATTCATACCTGTTCTTGTATACTGTGTCTTAAAAGACAACATGCTTTTTTATGGGCAGTTAAGTGGTGCAATGGATAGAGTACCAGGCCTGTAGTCAGGAAGACCTGAGTTCAAATTTGGCCTCAGATACTTTGGCCTCACACTAACCATATGACCGTGGCCAACTCACTTTATTCCTCTTTGCCTCATTTTCTTCACCTATAAAATGAGCTGGAGAAGGAAATGGCAAACCACTGCAGTATTTTTACCAAAAACAAAACAAAGCAAATGGGGGTCACAAAGAGTGCAAAATGACCGAACAACAACAAAAGTAGTTTTTAATGGAGGTGTCATTGGGTTGCACCTAGCCTTTCAGCATTCTAAGGCAACACAAATGCTTTTGATTACGTTCACACTCCACACCTAGAGTAAAACTGGAAATCAGGGGCCAGAGATTGCCTTGATTCTAGATTCACGTGGTAAGGGACCTTAAAGAAAGAGAAGCTTGGAATCTGAAACAAGCTCAAGAAAAGGATGAAATTTGAGAAGGCACTTGAACCTAAGCCACAGCCAGTTGGTTAGCCTTTTGTTTATAAGGACCTCTTTAACATGTTCTAAATGAACATGTTTCAAAATTTTACTATCTTTTAGAACATTACATGTTTCTATGTTAGTAGCATTTATTTACCTTGACAATATTCAGTCATTCAACAATATTTAGTGGATATCTTGTGCCAGGTGCTATGAGATCCTCAATCAGATATGGGTTGGCTTAGATGACCTCTGAGGTTCATCTGACCTCCACTTAAGTGTCCTGCTGGCACCCCAAATTAAATGTGTTCAAAATAAAACATATAATCTTAGCCTTTAAACCTTCTTCTTCTTGACTTCACTATTTCTCTCAGTAGTATCAGCAGTAATCCAACCTTCTGTGTTCAGTACTTTTAGATAGCGAGTTAGCTCGGTGGATAGAGTATAGACCTTAAAGAAAAGGAAGATCTGAGGTCACATCTTACTTCTGACACTTGCTAGCTCTGTGACCCTGACAAGTTACTTAACCTCTCTTAGCTTCAATTTTCTCATCTGTAAAATGGAAATAATGAGAGCACCTGCCTCCCAGGCTTATTGTGTGGATCAAATGAAATAATATATACATATCTCTTTTCAAAAATTAAAGCACTATGTAATTGATAGCATTTATTATTAGGGTAATTTTTAACTTTTCCTTTTCTTTCACTCATACCTACTTAAACTGTTTTGATTCCACAATGCCTTTCCCAACCTGCCATTGCTTTTTTTTTCCATGATTCTACAATGATTTTATTACAAATAGGTTCTCTCAGAATAAACACACATTGCATTCAATTCTATCTGCAAGCTTGCTCTAATAACAGAAGGGGGAAGTGGAACCATGAGCAGAAGCATCTCTTCCACAAGGTGAACGAATCCAAGGGAATGACCTCGCACCCACCAAAGGAAGACTGGAGGAGGCTGGTACCTGACACTTGGTTCTGTAAATGGAGCTGTTTCCTCTCCACAGTCAGGGAGAAGGGGCCACCCTCCCTCCAGCCAACACCAACTTGAGCATCTTCAGTCAAGATCCTCTGAATGAAGCTAGTCAGAAGATAAACCACTCACTGTTTGCCCAGAGCAATGTCAGAGTAATACTTCAAGAGCCCGGCCAAGTGCTTGTTGTGAGTCTTGAACCTCCGTTTCTTCTGTGAGAATGGTTTCTTCCTCTGCTGATTGGGAGCCACTTTCTTTAGTCCAGACTCCTGCATAGAAGAAATATCCTGTCACTTCAGATACTCTTCAATTTCCTCCTCATTCATAGAATCCACAATGATGCTCCTACAAAGTTTTTGAAATTCTTCATCCACAGTAACTGACAGCTCTTGTCACAGAAAAAAAGGATCTTGTCAAGATGAGTGACAATGATGATCTGGCCCCCTACTACCTTGATGGCTTTCTGGGCATTGGGCAGCCCCTTGTCAATGTCATAGAGGAGGATTGCTCCCAAGCCTCTCTGGTCACGCTTGTCTAGGGGCCAAAACAAAGCCTTCTTATCTTTCAGGTTGTACTTGGTCTTGAAGGTGTACTTCTGTAGCAGCAAGCACCCTAGCATACCCAAGGTGGCTGCTAGCGTAGGTTTTTAGATCTGCTTTTTGAAAGGAAAGCAACTCAAAATGGGTTAACAATCAAACATCAGAGAATACAAACAGAAGTTACAAGCAGACAGAGAGACAGATCAGCAGACAGGGCTTCCCACTGTCTGACCATTACAACTATACCTAGTTAGTTACTGGAGAGGGAAGCACCAACTTGGGTTTTCAAAGGGGGGGGGGAGGCAGCAAGGGCTACCAAGAGTCTCTTCTGGTCAAATCACACAACTCCTCTCAAAGTGAGCCCCAAAGCAAAACCTCACATCAGGGTATATATAGCCTTCTCCTGGGTCAGAGACATCACAACCCTCTGACCCACTGCCCAATCACAAAGTAACAAGGTGTGGGCTTTCCTGAAAAAACAAGCCTTCCTCCACAGGTGAGCACATTCAGCCTATTAGGGAGCAGAGTATATTCTCAAATCAAGGAAGGTTCTCAGAGTCACTTAAGCCTGTCAAAGGGCCAGGGGGCAGGGAAGATCTTCAGATTCTCATTCCCATAACAACTTCCCATCTACTTCAATTTTGGGGTTGTTGACTAGTGCCTCAGACAATCAGCCATTGTTTCTGCTTGAGATCTATGACCAAATGCTGGATTTCATCCAAAATTTCTTCTAAAGCCAGAAGGTAGGTGTCCCATCTCCGATGTCAGGTCTTCATGTAATTTACACTTTTCAAGAACTTCAAATTTATATTCTGAGCCTCTGGAAAAGGGCTTTCAAATTAAAGGATCCATTCCTATGATCTGAATTTTGTTTTGAGCCCTATGATCCTCCCTGCTCAGCCTTGGCTTTCTTCTTGGATAATGAGGATGACTCAGAAAGTGCTGGATGTTTTTCTACTGATGGGTTGGAGAGGGCTCCCATTCTCTTAATAAGCTTGACTCCATAAGGCTGCGCAGAGGAGGGAAAAGGGCAGGAGCGGCCGCCTTGTAGCTGGGCCACTGCTGCTGCCACTTCACCCTGGACGGGCCTGGCCCTTCGTGTCCCATCAAAGCCTGTACTTGCCCGTCACTGGGCCATCTGCCGTGGACCTCTATCTCAGAGTCTTGGTTTGCGCAATGACCCAAACCCAGGGCTTCGAAGCTGCTTCCTACTCCAGAGTCTGAGGAAGGTGCCCTTACTTTCCATTCCTATTACTACCCCTGTTCTATTGACCAGGCATTTAATAATGCCTGGAACATAGTAGGTATTTAATGCTTATTGAATTGAACTAACTCCCAGAGAGGTTGCCACCTCCATTCTACCTATCCTGTATTCTAGACTTTGTATAGTTGCCAGAATAAACTTATGTATAAATTTAATTTTGTCACACTTCAAAAAATTCTTTATGAGCTCCCTAGGGCTGACTGAGTTATGTTCAGACTCCTCTGCCTGGCATTTAAGCTTCTCAACAATCTGGTAACCCTACCTTTCCAGCCTTTTCTTCTAGCACTCGCCTCCACACACTTCTAAACTGGGCTAAATCTTTGTTCCTGTTCCCTGCACTGTCTCCCAACAGAAACATCCTGCATATTTTGCTCATATCCTCTGTGAAGAGTGGGTTCCTTTCCCACCTGTATTGACCTTCTATTTGATCTTTAACCCTCAGCTCAGATATTGTATTTTCCATGAAGCCTTGCTGCATTACTTTGTATTTCCCCTTTGGATCTCACATAGCACTTCACAGTTGTTTAATGAACTTACATGTAGAATCAGGGTTTAGCGTTATCAGGTTTTGTGCCTTATCCAGATTTTTGATTGAGTTGTTTTTTTCAGTCGTGTCCTACTCTTCATGATTCCATTTGGGGTTTTCTTGGCAGAGATACTGGAGTGTTTGCCATTTCCCTCTCCAGCTCATTTTAGAGATGAGGAAACTGATGCAAATAGGGTGAAGTGACACAGTAAGTGACTGAGGCCAGATTTGCACCCAGGAAGAGAAGTCTTCCTGACTCCAGGCCTGGCATTCTATCCACTGCACCACCTAACTGTCCCTCTCCAGATACTAAGCTTCCCTAAATTTTGTTAACTCCACAGCACAGTGGTCTGCATACAGTGGGCACATAAATTATGTTTACTGAAAGTATACTCTCCAAAGAGACCAATGTTCTCATAATGGCTAACTGATGACTTGTTCTGTCTTTCTCCCTCATGATTCTCTGTAGCATTTAACACTGTTGAACACTTCTTTCTTATGCTTGGTTCTATTTCTTAGATTTTTGTGAGACTGCACTCCTTCCTGGTTCTCCTACCCATCTCATCCTTCCTTCTCAGTTTCCTTTGCTGGTCACCAGTCATGTTCAGTACTCTAAACATGACCATCCTTCAAGGTCTTGTTCTTTGCATAGTTCTCCTATATCTATACCCTTTCAATGATTTCATAGATCTTAAAGCTTTATTTACTATCTTTATTCAAATCATTCCCAAATCTATATATGCAGCTCAAGCTTCTCTACCAAGCTATAGTCTCACATCATCAGCTACATACTGGACATTTCAAACTCAAGATATATTAAATGGAACTCATTATTTTCTCTAACCCCCCAAAACAATAATAATAACTCTCCAGCATATTTCCCTATTGTTGAGGGCACAACTATCCTTATAGTCAGCTAGGCTTGCAAACTTGGAATGGCCCTCAACTGCTTCCTCTCCTTCTCCTTCATCTGCCATATTTAGTTAGTTGCTAAGTCTTGTTCATTCTATCTCCAGAATATCTCATATGTCCCTCTCTCTCCACTCATAAATTGTATACACCATGTTAGTTCAAACTATCATCATGTCTTGCCCAGACTGTTCTAAAATAGTATCCTAATTGACCTCACTACCTCAGATCTCTTTCCTTTTCAACCCATTCTCTACTTAGGGGTCAAAATATTCCTAAAGTACAAGTTTGACCATGTTGCTCCCCCTTTTTCAAGAATCTTCAATAGGTGTTGTGGATATCAGTAATACTCCAGATCCTTTGAAGTCCTCAAACATGAATGACAGACTGGAGAAGGAAAAGGCTAGAAGCAGGCATACTGCGGATAATTGTTTTATAATTGGCTATTAAAATATCCTGGTCAGATATAGTCTTTTTTATCTTTTTTTTTTTTTACCTATGAAATGTATCCCCAGTGCTTAGCCCTGTGCTTGGCACTAGGAAAGTACTTAATAAAAGATTGTGGCCTGCCTGCAAACCTCTTTTTTGAACATGTGTGTAAGACATATACAATTATGATTTAAGATACTATAAGGGCAAAGGAGAAATCTAGGTAACATGTTAAGAAATTTCAGAAAGAATGAGGTCATTTGCATGGAAGAGATCAGGGGACAATTCATGTAGGAGGTGGTGTGAACTGGGTTGTGAGGAGAGAAAGGACATTAACAAGTTCCATTGCAGAGGTGGTGCTTTCCTGTCACAGGTGATGAATGGTCTATGCAAAAGCACAGAAATATAGAGGAGGACAGGATGAGACTGAGGCACTGTTACTATTCTGCTTTGGATGAAACAGAGTGCAGGGAGTGGAGTAGTATAAAATAAGGTTGGAAAAATTTTAAAAAGATTTGTTAGATAATGGCAGAACTTAAATGCAAGGCTAAAAAGTATCTTGCTATAGACAATAGGAAGTCACTCAAGAGTTTTGAGTAAGAGAGTGACATGGTATATTAGGGAAGTTGCTTCGTTAGCTAAATGAAGCATTAAGAAGCATACTTAATAGAGAGTTGACCTCAGATCCAAGAAGATATAGATTGAGTCCTACCTTTGTCACCACCTCTCAGTGTTTTAGGCAACTCCCTAGGACAACATGTTGCAGGAAACTTTGGTAGGCAGAATTTTCTCACTGGGGAGGATGCTATGCCAAAGAAATCATAGATTTAGCTCCTATCCCTGTCCTAAGTGGTTTGATGTGGTTCAAATCTTCAAATACTATATCACTTTTTTAGTCATTGGACAAACAGCTAGATAACAATATGTTTATGGAGCTTCTAAAAACAGTGATTCCCAGAAGCCTCTGCCACTATCTCTCCAGTTCTCCACCACTCAGTGTAGAAACAGAGGAGCTACATAGAATTGAGGGCAAATTTCCAGTGATGATGTGTGTTTAAGAAGTGGGTTAAGGGATGTTAGAGAGGAAGTTTATGCTCAAGAAAGGAGCTGAGGTGGTGTGAGAACACCTTTAGTGATAGCAAGTAATAGAAAACAATAGGCAGTTCAAGTGCTCTGTGGGATAAGTGAAACAAATGACAAACAAAGCCTGAAGGATGGCTTCTTGCATATAGGATGCCTTCTGGAGGAACAATGGAAGGACATGACTTGGAACCACACAGGATAAAAAGCCATGCGTCAGTTGTAACCTAAATCACTGTGTCGTGGATATCAGTAATACTACAGATCCATTGAAGTACTCAAACATGAACGATAGACTGGAGAAGGAAAAGGCTAGAAGCAGGCAGACAACTTATAATTGTTTTATAATTGGCTATTATAATTATCCTGGTCAGAGCTAATAAAGGAATGAATGGGGACACACCTGCTGTGGTAGGCTTTAAAAGGCTTGGCAAGTGATTGGATGTTTGTTGTGTGGGAGAGGAATGAGGAAAAGCTGACTCAGGATCTGAGCCTAGATGTATCATCAACAGATAAAGAGAGTCAACTCAATCCAATAAACATTTCTTAAGTAGCCGTGGCCTGCCAGGCACTGTCCTAAATGCTGAGGATACAATTGATAAAAAACAGTTCCAGCCCTCAAGGAGCTGACTGTGTAAAGGGGTAGACAACACATAAAAAAGGAGGCAGGAAAGCAGGGGATGGGGGAGTCCAGGAGGGTGGACATATGATACCAGAGAGTCTCTCGTTCCATGGAGTTGAAACCAGGGGGCCAGCAGATACAGGGTGGAATGATCTGACAGTCTAGTTTCTGCCCTTTATATAGGAAGGAATTAGGACAACTTTGATGTTCCATTGTTCCAAACAATTAGGGGAGAGAAGGCTGAGGGAGGTGGAGTCAATAAAGGTTTGAGTTGGTAGTACTTTTGAGTTTAGTTGTGATAAACTTATCCTGGGAGGGGCTTCTTGTTCTGTGAAGTTGAAATCAGGTAAGGAAGCAGATATGCAAGGGGAAGTGGCGAGATAATAAACAATCTTTTTCAGGGGGGAGGAGTATGTGGGTAGAAATTAGGGAAGGGGGAAGATGATATGTTTAACTTTGATACAGAATTTGAGATACAGAAAAAGACATTTTGGTGCAGATGGAGAAATTAGGACCAGATATATAGATGTGACAGTTATCCATTAATCTAAAAATGATAGTCAAAGTTATGGGATTAAATGGATTAAAAGGAGATAAAGGTGACTAGGGGGCACAGTGCTGGACCTGTAGCCAGGAAGACTCACCTTCCTGAGTTCAAATTTGGCCTCAGACATTAACTAGCTGTGACCCTGGCCAACTCACTTAACCCTGTTTGCCTCAGGTCCTCATCTGTAAATGAGCAGGAGAAGGAAATGGCAAATTTTTGCCAAGAAAACCCCAAATGGGGCAATGAAGTTGGACATGACTGAAATGACTAAAACAACATAAACAGAGAAAGGACTGAGGACAGAGCCTTGGTTAACCACTTGTGAGAAATGGGAGGACAAGGGACTAGCAAAGAAGCTAGAGAAGAAAGTCAGAGATGTGGAAGGGAAGCTAAGAAAATAGTGTTACAGAAACCAAAGGTAGAGGGAATATTAAAAAAAAAAAATGGTTAGGTGGCTAGGTGGCACAGTGAGAACACTGGCCCTGGAGTCGGGAGAACCTGGGTTCGGGGGGACCTGGGTTTGGATCTGGTCTGGGACACTTGACACACACAAAAATACTGGCCGTGTGACCTTGAGCGGGTCTCTTGATCCCGGTTGCCCTGCCCTCCCCCCTTCAAAAAAAAAAAAGGCAAAAAAAAGGCTAAAGTCAATATTGTTAAATATGACAAAATATAAACTAGTTGCCCCCACCCCAACATTTACTTTTGGAGGGGGGAGAAGGAGAAATTACTGCAGAAATAGGTTTTGATAGAGAGCTGTGCCCGCAGTCGGGAAAGAATATTGGAGTTCAAATTCAGCCTCCAGAACTTCTTAACTGTGATCCTGTGTAAGTTCCTTAACCTTTGCTTCAATTTCCTCCTGTGTAAAATAGGAATAATAACACCTGCCTCTGAGTTTTGTTGTGAGAATGAACATTTGTAGAGTGCTTATTACCACATCTGGCATGTGTTCGGGGAATGGGAATCTGAAGGTCTACCCTGCCCTTAGGCCCTTTGATAGGCTTAAGAGACTCTAAGAATCTTCCTTGATTTGAAAATATACTCTGCCTCCTAATAGGCTGAATGTGGTCATATGGAGCCTGTGGCAGGAGGCTTGTTTTTCAGAAATGCCCACACCTAGTTACTTTGTGATTGGGCAGTGGGTCAAGAGGGTTGTGATGGTCTCTGACCCAGGAGAAGACTATATATACCCTGATGTGAGGTTTTGTTTTGGGGCTCACCTTGAGAAGAGTTGTGTGATTTGACCAGACAAGATTCTGGGCAGCCATTGAGCCCCCCGCTTTGGAAACCCAGATGTTGGTGCTTCCCTCTCTGGTAACTAAGTATGGATGTAATGGTCAGACAGATGGAAGTCCTATCTGTCTGCTGATCTGTTTCTCTGTCTGTATTTTTTATTTTTTTGCTTTTTGGAGGGCAATTGGGTTTAAGTAACTTGCCCAAGGTCACACGGCTAGGGTTGGGTTTTTTTTGTTTGTTTGTGTGTGTTCAGTGTCTCTGGCTGGTCCGAACTCAGGTCCTCCTGACTCCAGGGCCAGCACTCTACTCACTGCGCCACCTAGCCGCCCCATCTGTCTGTGTCTGTATTTTTTTGTCTGCTTGTAATTTCTGTTTGTATTCTCTGAAGTTCAGGGTGCTGACTTTTCCCCTGAGCTAGGTAAATGATATATGTTTGATTAAAGTAAGGCTGTTAACCCATTTTGAGTTGCTTTCCTTTAGAAAAACAGATCTAAGAACCTGTGCTAGCAGCCATCCTGGGTATGCTAGGGTGCTTGCTGCTACAGCATGTTGTAGGCTTGTTCCCTTCCTCTGATAATAAATAGTCAAAATAAAATAAATTCTCATATTGTCAAAGCTAAGAAAAAAAAAGTCTCCTTCTGCAAATTAGGACATAGGCAGTGTTCTTCATTATCAGTCCTCTGGAATTATGTTTGATCACTGCATTGATCAAAGTTCTTAACACTATTGTGTTAACTCAATATAGCATACAATTGTGTTAACTCAATATAGTGTATTATGTACAGGAACATCTGGAAGACCTTACATTCTAAAAGAAGATACTCTATAGGCAATAGAAATAGAATAGGAATATTCTATAAATCAGGGTGCTCCTTTGGTAAATGTAGGTTCCTATGTTTGATGCTTCCTTGCTAGGAATAACCAAAGTTATTGCTGTTGTTGCATCTATCAAGAAGTCTTTTTTTTTAAGTCTATTGGGGTTAAATGATTTGCCCAGGGTCACACAGCCAGTAAATGTTTGAGGCTTAATTTGAATTCAAATCTATAGGGGCAGCTAGGTGGCACAGTGAATAGAGCATCAGCCCTGGAGTCAGGAGGACCTGAGTTCAAATTCGCCCTCAGACATTTAACACAAAACTAGCCATGAGACCTTGGGCAATTGCCCTGCCTACCCCCTTCAAAAGGCAAAAAAAAAAAAAAAAGAACTCAAATCCTCCTGAATCCAGGGTCAATGCTCTATTCATTCTTCCACCTAGGTGTCTTTATCAAGTAATCTTAATGTTTTCATTGGAAGCTTCTTTTTGAAGGAAAATATTTGAGATTATCTTATTCTACCAAATAAAATCTATTTTATCAGCAATAAACAAACAAACCAAAAACCAGTGCTTGCTGCATGGGACTAGCAGAAATCATACAACCTCCCTCATTGTTTCACTCTATCTAAACTCATGTGGACTCTGAAGAGAGCAAGGCTATACTTTGCTCATTCCATAATTAGCCCTCTATCCCACTCCCCATAACTGTTCTAAACTTTCTCTTCTTTCCTCAAGCCTCTCCCTCTTCAGCAGAACTCACCTCATGTGTTATCCCCAAATTGAAATCATTTGCAATGAGCTGCCTCTTATTCCTTTGTCATCTGAAAGCCATTGACATCATCTATCTTCCCAACTATCTCTTCCTTCACTCTAGTCCCTGGTGAATAGGTAACTCATTTCTTTAGCAAGGCAAACTCCTCTAAATGTATACTTCATCCTGTCCCCTCATGCCTTCTCTAGAAAAATATGTTCCCACTATCATCCAAGAACAATATTTCAGATGTGGTCAGATCTGAGCAGAAAACAATAAGAATATTACCTCTCTTGTTGTGAACCCTATGCCTCTCTAAAAGTAGTCTAATATTGAAATGAATTCTTAGGCCCTAAAGTCAAACCTAGAAAGTGGGAAGTGTGTATAGTCAAAATTATCCTTGAAAATCCTTTAAATTCTCCATGAAGTATGATACAATATCTTTAAATGGTTGTAGCTAGAGAGGAGATAGTTTTACTTTAGAAGAAGATATAGTCTGTATCAGCAAGATCAATCTGAAATAGTTTCTATGGAAATGATTAAGCATAAATCCTATTCTTCAATATTCCCAGCTAAGCTATTGATTAAGAGAGAAAAGAGAACCAAGAAAGAGTTCTAAAGAGAAGGTAAATTCCTAACTGGCAGGAAAACTGATGATTTGGGGGAAAATACTTCTAAAAGGCCTTTTCAACATAAATGTGATGATAATGTAGGATGATCAGATAAAGACATAGCTGTTCATTATTCTTCCTTGATCATATTGCACTTGCTGATACCAGGAAGTCAGGGGGGGAATATCATTAATGGTCTTCTTACTGACCAGGAACATGTCTTAAGTGTTAAAGAAGACTGATTCTCTCATTTTCTCTAAGGAGCTCAAGGACAATGAATAGATGGTCTGTGGGTGCAATGAAGAGTTGATTCTAGAATTATACTATGTCCTGAGATGTTCACACTTATAGGTTATATGGGTGGAAATAGAGACCATAGAGGGAACTGCACCATCATGCTTTCCATCTCACACTCATATACTTATTAAGTAGAATAGAAAGAAAGTCCAGAATCACACATACTATTTTTTTCTCTATTTAAAATATTAATTGTCTTGTTCCTGTTCTCTCTCTCCCTTACTTCCTCCCTTCTCTCCATTTTGTTGAGGGCACATAATTTAATTATATAGAAGTAACTAGGTGGTATAATGGATAGAGTACCAGTTCTGGAGTCAGAAGAACCGGAGTTCCAATTTGTTCTCAGACATTTATTAGCTAGGGACCCTGGGCAAGTCAGTTAACCTTGATTGCCTCAGTTTCTTCATCTATAAAATGAGCTGGAGAAAGAAATGGCAAACCACTCCAGTATCTGTGCCAAGAAAACCCCAAATAGGGTCATGGAGAGTCAGATACAAGTGAAATGACTTATCTAATCAGTCACTAATCAAAGTGACTTAATTACATATATAATACAATTTCATTTTATTCAGCTTGAAATTCACTAAAATTCCTAGATCATTTTCCAAGTGAAATGCTACCTAGCCAGGCCTTTCTACATCTTGCACTTAGGAAGTTGTTTTTTTTTTTTAATTCAAGTGTAAGAATTTTACATTTATCTCTCTTATATTTCATCTTATTAGATTTGACTCAATGATCTAACTTGTTGATATCTCTTTGTATTCTGACTTTCATCTGCTTTGTTATCTATCTTTACCAGTTTTGAGTCTTTTGACATTGTGTTTATAGTTGTTGTCCTTCCAGTTTCACCTTATTTTTAAAGATTTGGCTTAGAAGGGGCGACTAGGTGGCACAGTGAGCAAAGAGCCAGCATGGAGTCAGGAGGACCCGAGTTTGGTTCCAGCCTCAGACACTTAACACCCACCCACACACACACACAAAAAAAAAAACTAGCGGTGGTGTAAACTTGGGCAAGTTACTTAACCCTAATTTCCCTCCAAAAGGCAAAAAAAAAAAAAAAAAAGATTTGGCTTAGGGGCGGCTAGGTGGCATAGTGAATAAAGCACTGGCCCTGGAGTTAGGAGTACCTGAGTTCAAATTCTATCTCAGACACTTAACGCTTGCCAGCTGTGTGACCTTGACCCCAATTTCCCTGCCTTCCCCCCTGGAAAAAAAAAAAGATTTGGTCTCATTCAGTTTCACAGAAAAATTTTGCTGGATTTTCTTTTATTTTTACATTATCTAAATTTCATGTTTTATCTCAATCCCTCTATCCTCCCAGAAAGCCATCCCTTATAGCAAAGAATGCTTTAAGGAAAGAGAAAGAAGAAAAAAAAACACATAAAAACAAATCAACAGATTGAAAAAAATCTGAATTTATATGTAATGTTATGGGCATTGACATTTGCAAAGGGGATGGGGGAGAAGGGGGCAAGGAATTTCTCATATCTCTTCTATAGGACAGAACTTGTTTTTTAGAATTTTGCAACATTCAGTTTCACTTTTTTTGTTCTTTACATCTACATTTTTGTAGTCATTGTGTATTTTTTTTTTTGGCCTGGGCTCTACTCACTTGACTTTTCATCAAAGGTATTTGCAGTTGTAATTTCTATTATCCTTCTGTCTTATGTTTTGCAAATTCATTTGTACTATAAAATAGTGTTATCTTTTCTTACATATCTCTCCTCTTGGCAAACAGACCAAGTATTTTCTGACAAAGACAGTTCTAGCCTCTTTTGGTCTCCTCATTGTTGTAACTTTTGCATCAGCAAAATTACATAAATAGTGCTAAAGTCGATGCCTTTACTTGAATTCATTTCTACCATTTTTAGAAAATATTCAACCATTTCTTTCTATAAGTCAGGTTAGAATAGAAATTTCTTACAGTTTCTTCTCATCTTTATGTTTTCTTCTAATTTTTGTTATTTTTGACCTTGAATTTAATCAGTCAATAATCACACAGTCAATAAGCACACAGATAGCTAGTTCTGAAATGGCATCCAAATAGGCATTTCTTGCAAATTAAGATATAAATTTCACTGTACCTAATGCTTGATGCTCACCATGTCTACCACAATCTAATTCTCTTCTTGAAAAAAGTATTCTTAATAAAGTCTATGAACATTTAGCCCCTTTATGTTATTAAGCATGAGTCATGTTAACTAACATCATTAGACTGGAGTAGTGGCTAGAGAGCCAGCCAAAAAAGTCAGAAAGACCTGGGTTCAAGTCCTGCTTGAACATATATTAGCTTTGTGATCTGGGCAAATAATCCCTTAAATGCTCTAGGCACTCTCTAAGACTTTAAGTTGCATAGTAGTTAGTACCCTGCGTTGATAAAGGGAGTTTTCTCACTCTGGAAGGAAGAAATTATGTTCCTATACTTTTGAAATTACAAGTCAGCCCTTATCCCTTTATTCACCTGCACATTGAAATCACTGAGTATCCAAGTATATGTTGATTCAATTTGAAAGACATTTTTTCAAGTTTTTATTGAATTGCTAATTGTGATTATGATAATGGTGATTTTTTTTCTCATGCTCATCATGACCACTGCAAAGATATATGTCAAATATTCCATGAAATGGAATGTTTTTTTTTGAGTACATGAATCCAACTTTGCCTATTCCTTGAATCAGTTTTGTTATAGGGATCAATATCTTCTGGGTTTACCCCTTCACATCCACAACAATATGGTGCAATTTGACTTTTCCCTAAAAGGCAACAAAGCTATCACTGAAACATGATTGGCTAAGGGTCCAAGACTAAAGCTACACCTCTCTTGGCACAGTTTCCTAGTAACTCAGGACACGTTAATGTGTCTTCCTTGTGACCTAAGAGAATAAAAGCATTCTGGGGCCCTTCAGACTTACTAGAAGTCTCAAGACCACACCCTGCCCTATTTACCAGATTTGTTTAGAAGAGATAGGGTGGACCATGCATATACAACCTAGGTGCTGGCTTTTTTCTTGTTGAGTATGGCCTTCAGTTCTATGACTAAGTAAAACTTTTGTTAATGACTGAATGACCTGTGAGTGACTCAAGCCATCCCAATTTCAAACTTGATGAGGTCTTATTCCAATCAATAATTCATTGTAGCATACAAATGAGCATAAGCAGTAGCAGATTTGAGAAAAACTGAAAAGAATTTGAGTATGTCTTAGGATTCCCTATTTAGAGCAAGAAGAGACCTCAGAGGTCATCTAGTCCAACTCCATCATATTATACATTAGCAAATGAGACATAGAGAAATTGAGTCAATTAAAATAGCTAATAATAATAAATAGCATTTAATGAGCACCTTAAGGATTTAAAAGTACTTTACAAATTTTATCATCCTTGTAACAATCCTAGGAGTAGGTGCTATTATTATCTTCATTTTACACAGAAGGAAAGTGAGGCAGAGAGGTTAAGTGATTTGTCCAAAATCACAAAAAAAAAAAAAATTGGTAAGATTGAGTTGTGGCCGGATTTTAACTTAGGTCTTCCACATTACTTATTCATACCTCTATTAACTCTATTAACCTGATTGACTGGTCTAAGTTCACACAACCGCAAGTGACAGAACGATTTGAATTTGTGCTTTTGAAAGCAAAGCTAGATAGTCTTTCTGTTTCACTGTACTGTCTCCCATGGGCCTTCTCAAATAGAACCTAGCTAAGTGTGTAGAACTCTACCATCAAGCAACTCACTAGGTAATGAAGGGGGTGGGTCATAACAACCTTCTTCCCCTCCAAAAAAGAAATATTTTATCATGACCCTCAGTCCAATGCATCCTCTTTTATCACTATGGTGAAAGTGACTAAGTTAGCAGAAATGGGATCATAAGTATTAAGGTTCAAAAAGTTTTTAGAGTTCCTATAATCATCAATTTTATTTCTGATACACTAAATGTGATTTCTTTGTCCAATGGCCAATGAATTGATACACTAAGATAGACAATGTGGACTCATATAAATTTTTTCTGAAGTTAATATAGTTCCTAATTTCCAAAGAAATGATACAAATTTCTCAGACCCAGTCTAGTGGTGTTTAAAAAAAAATCAGTCAGGAAAGTCTTAACTTAACTATAAGACATTTATGTCTCAGTCTACGTCCATCTCCCTTTATTCTGTCCTCAGTAAAGATGGGGAACATATGGTCATGATTCCCTGAATAATAACTCTACATACTTGATTTTGTAAATCACTCCCTTTAGTAGCACAAAGAGATTTTGTGAGGAGGGAGGTACAGTACTAAATTTGTTCACAGCTCTAGAATATATAGTCTGTAGAATACTACTAGGTTATCTCTCTGAAACAAAAAGAAAAAACTACGTTCTGGGATCTATTTTAAATGAGCTACATTCAACTCCTAGAATATAAAATGTCTGCTCAAAAAAAAAAATCAAGGAAAATGGAGTGGTGGATAAATTAGAGGAATGAACTTCCAGTTCCCTACATAGTGAATTGAAATACCAATATGAAAAATACAGAACACAGGAGAGAGATTACACTTACCACATCATTAAAGAGACCAATGAAGAGATTTCTAAAGCTGTTGAAGAAGAAAAGTCTTTTTTTTTTTCCACCATAGTATATCTAAAAGCTTCTCCTTTAATGTGAAATTCTGCCCTACAGGGAAAAAAAATAAAACCACACATTCACCTCTCCTCATGTACTTGCCAGTTGGATGAAGTAGCCTGTATTGAGTTAAATGATCCTAATCTCACAGAGAAACTAGAGTAGTGATTTATTGTTGATGGGTTTGGTACAGTCCTGAGAGACATAGGAAATAGACCCAAACTCTGTAATTTAATACCCTGCAAACCCCTGCTTTTAGATGTAAAATAGTGATGATTCACCAACATGTTCTAATCTGTGGAAATGGTAGTGAATGCCTTGACTATAACTACCAATTGAGCTGTATTGTTTGGAATTATGGACAAAACCAAACTGACAAGAGGAAAGGAAATAGATGTGGTAGCTTTGATACTCACTTGATATTTTATCTTTTTGTATGACCTTTATTTTAAATAAACTCATATCTTGAATTCATTTTAAAAGAACTTATGAATTTCAGGAGTCAACATATTTATCACAGTTACCTTTGAAGTATGGGAATTCTTCATCTCACATTTATTCTTTGTTTCCTTTCACCTTTCCTTTTGCAGCTGGGGCACCCCCAACTCCCACTGGGCTTCCCCCAGACAAAGATACCTCAGGTTCATTATTTTTTGTGGTTTCATATCCACTCAAAAACAATAGCTCACAAGCCCCCATCAATGGGTTTACTTTTTCTGGCCAGCCAGAGGGCCAATTAGCCCAAACAAAGGTATTTAACGAAATAGCATAGCAGGAATAGAAGCAATAAAAATGAGGCCTGTGACTGAATCCAAACTTCACAGAACAAATCCTCTTAATAAAAGGATTTGTTCTGTATAACTTGGACTCAAATCAAAAGTCTACACACAAGGACCTAGAAGGCCACATGTGGCCTCAAGGTTGCAGGTTCCCTGCCCTGATCTAGCTTATTGACATGTCTGTGTGATTGTCTACCTTTCCAGCTCCTACATTTTCTTGAACTATTCTTCCACCATAAATAAATTGTGGGTGATATCAGCTTTTTCAAAAGTACGGGCAAAGTCCGCATGCATGTGTGTGTGTGTGTGTGTGTGTGTGTGTTTCTCTTACATAGGTTGGAACATAGCTCTGCTTTCCTAAAAGGTTAACTAAATTCTGAATTCCATATGGCAGATGATTTACTCTTCATATAGTAAGCAGAGAAGATGACACTGGGGAATCATCCTTCTGGTGGTGATAGACTTAAGAAAGGCAAAAGGAAAGTGCTCCTCCTGTAAGCTTTGGGCTACCTTAGAGATGTTTTAAAACAGATACAAAATAGCATCTGCCAAAGCATGCCACCTCCAGCCTGATAATGTGAAAGTGAATTCTATAGCAGGTGCACAGAAGCATGGCTTCCTCCCTCCTTACCCCCACCTTCAGCCAAGGATGGGAGAAGGAGCTCTTAGTTGCATAAATCTAATTACTTACAGCTTGGCAAGCAGAGTGGAATTGATTCATTTTCACCTTCATATTCTATTTCTAGCCTAAGATGAGAGAAGAATGGAGTTATGGATAAATGTCTGTCTTTGGTATTAAAGAGAATTAGGTAGGGGCGGCTAGGTGGCACAGTGAGTAAATCACAGGCCTGGGAGTCAGGAGGACCCGAGTTCGGTTCCAGCCTCAGACACTTAACACCCACACAAAAAAACTAGCTGTGTGACCTTGGGTTGTGCAGTAAATAGAGCACTGACCCTGGAGTCAGGAGGACCCAAATTCAAATCTGGCCTCAGACACTTAACACTTACTAGCCATGTGACCTTGGGCAAGTCACTTAACCCCCAACTGCCCTGCCCTCCCCCCTCCAAAAAAAATTAAAAATAAAATACAATTAAAAAAAGAATTAGGTACACATCCTACCTTTGACATATCATTGCTATGTGACCTCAGGACTCTCTAAAACTTTGAGTTTTGCAGAAGAGTTGTTGATCTGTAGTGGGAGAAGGAATTTCCTTGTGAGGAGTTCCTTAGACCAATTAAATCACAGGTCTGTATCAAACATAAGGAAACAAGTATTATACAGACCCTTTTTCTTTTAACATCAAGCTTAATTTCTTCCTCATGACTAAATCTGACCATGAAGAAGAAAGGTCACTGATCAATTAATTTCACATATGAACTCTTAAAAAATATGTTAAATGTTCTCTTCTGCCAATAATCTCTCGAGAAACAGCATAGCATAGTACATGAAGGGCTGGCCTTGGCTTCACACAAGACTTTGGCTAAAATCCTGCAAAGGACTAGCTAGCAACCCATACTAGCTAGGTGACCATATATTTATTCAGTTACCATTTATTAAGCAGATTCAGGGGGAAAAAAGAAAAAAAACACAAAAGCAAAACAAATAGTTCTTAGTCCAAAAGATCTAGTGTTTCAGAAACATCAACAAAACAAATATAGACAAAGAGAACACAAGACAGTTTTGGAGAGGAGTAAGATATTAACGGTTACAGAAGATCAAGTTGAGGCTGTTAGAAGCAGAACCTGAACTGAGCCTTGAAAGAAGATTAAGGAGAGGAGAGATGCATTGTGGGGATAAAGGACAGACAATAAAACATGGAACCTGGAGATGGAAAGTCATTTGGGAGAACTACACCCAAACTGATTTATCTGAAACTTAAAATGTGTGGAGAGTAAGTAAAATAAGTCTGGAAAGAAAGGTAAGTTGGGAAATTGGCAAAGATGACAAAAGATGGGACTAGTCGATATTGAATGGGCTATAGGAAGACAAGCATGTTGATTCATTGTTAGTAAAGTTGTGTATTTGTCTATTCATTCTAGAAGAAAACTTTGGATTTAATTGTAAAAAATAATAATAATAAAATATCCATAACCTTTGACCCAGAGTTCCCATGCTAAGAAGGTACTTCAAGAGGGAGGAAGGAAGGAAAGAAAAAAGGAAGGGAGGAAGGAAGGAAGGAAAGAAGAGAGAGAAGGAGGAAGGAAGGAAAAGAAAGAAAAAATTTGGGAAGCAAGGAGGGAAGGAAGAAAGGAAAATTCTTATATCCACTAAAATATTCATCCTAGAACTTCCTGTAGCAATAAAGAACTGGGAATAGAGGAGTACCCATCACCTGGACAATGGATAAAGAGATCGTGGAGAGGAATGTAATGCTATATTACCAACCCATAAGAAATGACAAATATGAGGAATCAGAGTAACACAAGAAACATTATATGAAATAATACTGAAGCAGAACCAAGAAACCAATACATATAATTACAACAAAGTAAATGGAAAGAATAAAAAAAAAAACTGAGTATTCTATACTTATAGTGACCAAGACTAACCCCAGAAAAGAAATGAGAAAAATGTACTTCCTCTGTTTTGTTGTGAAATATTGCTTACGCTGTCATAAATGATTGATTTGTTGATTGGTTTTACTGAGTTTTTTTTTAATCTTTGTAACAAAGAATGATTTCCTAGGTAGGGAATGATTATATAAAGACAGGTATAAACAACAAAAAAGTTTTAAAGAAAGGTATAAAGTAAGATGATGATTTTTTTTGGGGGGGTGAAGGTAGAATGGAGTCAGATTGTTTAAATGTCAAGTGCATTTGTATTTAATCCTAGAGACAGGTGGGAACCACTGGAGTTTCTTGAGTAAGCAAGTTGTATAGTTAGACTTCTACTTTAGGAATAACAATTTGCTTACTGTATATGATGGATTTTAGAGAGAAGAGACTGGAAGCAGGGAATGCAAGTAGGAGGTTAATGTCATAGTACAGAAGAAAAATGATGAGGGTCTATACTAAGTTGGTTGCCATGTGAATAGAGAAAAGGAATTTAATTAAAAATATGTTGTGTGGTAGAATCATGTAATGGAAATGCAAATTTAAAGATCTTTCCTGACCTTAGGCCCTTTGAGAGGCTTAAGAGACTGAGAATCTTCCTTGATTTGAAAATATGCTCTGCCTCCTAATAGGCTGAATGTGGTCACATGGAGCCTGTGGCAGGAGGCTTGGTTTTCAGGAATGCCCACACCTTGATGCTGTGTGATTAGGCAGTGGGTCAAGAGGGTAGTTACATTCTCTGACCCAGGAGAAGGCTATATAATCCCTGATGTGAAGCTTTGCTTTGGGGCTCACTTTGAGAGTGTTCTGTGATTTGATCAGATGAGACTCTGGGAAGCCATTGTTGAGAGCCCCCTGGCTTTGAAAAACCCAGATGCTGATTTGGTATGGATGTAATTGTTGGACAGTTTGGAAACCTGTCTACTTGATCTGTTTCTCTGTCTTGATAATTCTGTCTGTATACTCTGAAGTTTGGGGTGCTGACCTTTTTCCCCTGAACTAGGTAAACGATATATATTTGACTGATTAAAGTAAGCTTGTTAACCAATTTTGAGTTACTTTTCTTTAACAAAGCAGATCTAAGAACCTGTGTTGGGAGCCACCCTGGGGACGCTGGGATGCTTGCTGCTACAAATCAACACCTTGATCACTGATAAATTTTGGAGGGCAAGTGAGAGGGAAAATCTGAGGATGACCCCCAAAGTTGTGATTCTGGGACACTGGAAAGATAAAGGTGCCCTTAAACATAACAGTGGAGTTAGAACATGGAACAGTTTGTCATGAAAGATAATGTATTCTGTTTTGCACATGTTTATTTTTGAAGTGCCTCTCAGAAATCAAGTTAGATATGTTTAGTAGGCAATTAGCAATGTGAGTTTGGAACTCAACAATGATACTCAAGATGGGTTATAGAGATGTAGGAATCATCTTCAGAAAGATTATAGTTGAAGACTTGGAAACCATTGAGATATAGGAGGAGAATCTGAAAAGAAAAATGTCACAAAACCCTAAGGAAGAGACAGAATCCCAGAGAAGGAGTAGTTAACAATGTTAAATGCTGCAAAGAGGTCAAATATTGAGAAGTAATAAGACTTGGCAATTAATAGATCATTACTAATTTTGGTAAGAGCAATTCTGGTGAACGATGAGATCATAAAACAGGTTATAAAGATTTAAGGAGTAAGTAAGGGGAAAAGAAATGGGTCCAATGAATTTGGCTGTGATAAGATGATAAATTGAAGGAAGAGTAAGTTGTGAAGCTGTTTTTTTTTAAAGATAGGGTATATTTGGACATATGGGAAGGCAGCAGGCAAAGAACCTATGATGAAAAGGTTGAAAATTAAGGTGAGAACATAGATAATTAAAGGAAGAAACTGCTGGAGGAGACAGGATAGGATAAGATCAAAGGGGTTGATTTTGCTCAAGAGAAAAAGAAGTCTCTTTATCAGTACCTAAGGCAAAGGAAAAGAGGATGGGGAGTGCCACAGGATTCTGAAATGTCCAATAGTTTCTGTAAATGACCTCTAATTGTCTTATTAAAGTATAAGGTGAGATCTTCTTCTGAAAGCAGCAAGGGGGAAAAAGGCAATATGTCTGAACAGAGAAAAGGTTTGAAGTGACCACTCTCTGAGAGTACAATTTAGAGTCATGTAGGAAAGAATAAAATGGCTGCCTTGCTGCCATAAGGATCCAGATGAAATTTGATAACATGCTCATAGTGGAGCCAGTCAGTCTGGTTGTGATGTAACATGTGAGCAGGAACAGAGAAGGTAGATGGTTTGGATAAGGTATGACGGTGATAGCCATGGAAACAAGGGATTCAAATTTGGAGCATAAAGTAGAGTTGAGCTGGTTAACTACAGAGCCTGGATTGGAAAAGAAGGTAAGTGAAGTCAGAGCAAGAGTGTTGGCCTAGAGGAATAGTGAGTAGTATAAAGAGGAGGTCATAGTCAAAACACACACTCCATTTAGAAGGAGCAAGGCAAAGGGAGAAATGGAAGGCATAGAAATTTATGATGGAATTAAAAAGTTTCAGAGTTCTTGATGATGAAAGTAGAAGATGTATGAGTGATGGCAAGAAGAAAAGTATGTCCATCCCTGTGTGTGGCTGATATAGAGTGAAGGTAAGTTCATGGGAGCTAAAGAAGTTGCCGAGCTGAGAGACCAGGATGTTTGTGTGAATATTAACATACATCTTGATGACCCCAAGCATAAGTGGAGGGTGTGGAGTTGACATTAGCCAAACTTTGAGAAAAGAGGGTGAATACATTGGACACAAGTAGAAAACTACCATCAAGGTCTGGTTTATAATGATATATCTGAATGTTGTAAATTCAAAGGAGGAGAATTTGTTAAGTGATGGATCTTATAGAACGAAGGGTTGAAAGGAGAAGAGGGGCATACAGAGGTATGCCTGCTCCTCCTCAGTGCTAGAGAGGAACCCAGGAATGTAGTATTTTCTGGTGGATGGGGAGAAGATGGGAAGTCTCTTTGTATGACAGAAGATAGGAAAAGAGAAAGAATAAAAATAAAAGAAAATGTTAATAATAGAATCTAGCTCCAGAGAATACAATCGAAGAGGACAGTACTGGATGGAAATGTTGAAGGGATGTGCCTGAGATGAATGGAGACAAGAGAATAGAGAGCAGCAACATAGGAAGCCATAGATTCTGCTTAAGCAGCTTTCAATACTGTATCATCAGGATCAGGAAAAGGAAAGAGTTTGGAGTCGCGTAGAGATCCTACCACCAAACACTCTGTGAGTTGGAGAAAGTGACTCGTTCTCTTTCAAGCTTTAGGAGGCCCTAGTTATAGATGTGGTTCTGATGGTAAGAGGTCTGATAGCTGAGCCTCTAGTCCTAAGCTGCATCCTAGAAATGTCTGATTTAGGTCCTGTTCTTGTACAGTTCAATAACTGAGGCTTTGCCCAAGTCCAGCTAGGAGGGAATAAATAACTAGTCTGGTTGCAGTAAGAAGAGAAAATAGTAGTAGTTTATTCCAGGGTGGTAGATTGAGGAGAGGCAAAGGAAGTAGTTTCAGGTTCAGGAAGACACTGTCAAGGCTCCCCTTGATGAAGGCTTTATGTGGACTCTAGCCCTTGTCTATCAGTGCTTGCTTTACTGAAAGATCGATGAGTCCTCCTGCATCATGCTGTGCCAGCAAAATAAGCTAATGCACTCTTGGGCTTCATTAAGAGGAGTGTAGCTTCCAGGAATGGGGAAGAAATAGCCTCACTATATTCTGCCCTCATCAGAACTGGTCTGAAATATTGCATTCATTGTTGGGTACCACAGTTCAGGAAAGACGTGGCTAAGATGGGTATTCAAAGGAAGACAGCTAGCATAGTAAAGACAGTTGGGTCCATGTTGTATGAGGATTGGTTTATGGTTGATGATGTTTAGCCTGGAGAATAAAAGACTTGGGGAAGCAGAGGGCAGAATCAGGTGGAAGTCCCTAAAAAGGCAAAAGCCTTTTGTGAGGGTACACTTCCTACCCATTAGAGGTGGCCAAAAATGGAAAGTTCTGCCCCCTAGAAGTAGTAGATTTCCTTCTCATTGGAGCTCTCCAAGGAAAGGCCAGATGATTTACTGTTGGGTATTTTGGGGTGAGGAATCTTTTTATTTTATTTTTTTATTACAGGTTGAACTAAATGACTGTTAAAATTTGTTCCAGCACTCAGATACTGTGATTTTGTTCTCGCACTGCTTTACCTCTTAGTGCTCAAGGCAACTTTCCAATACCATAAATTACAGGGGAGTTTGTTAGGTGTTGATCTTCAAACACACAGGAAATTTAGCACACCAAGGAAAGCACATGTCTGATAGCAGCACCTACATTGTAGGGTTGTTGTAAGAATCAAAATCATATAATATTTGTATAAAGAGCTTAGCATAGTGCCTGGAACATAGTGGGTGCCTATAAATCACTTATTCCTTCCCCTTATTTGCTCATTTCTTGCAGTACACCAGTATTCCATCATATTCATATTACAGATTTTATTCCACCATTCCTTCATTGGTGGATCTGCCTTTAGTTTTTAGGTTTTTGCTACCACAAAAAGAACTATTGTAAATATTTTTGTAAAATAGGGGCTTTCTTATTTCTTCATTATCTTTTGGGTGTAGGCCTACTAGTGTTATACCTGGGTCAAAAAGTATTCACTGCTTCATATTTTTTTTTTGTGACAACAACCATGAATTTTTAAAGCCTAAATAAGTGAGGGCAGAGCCTCTTTAGAAATGTGGGGTTGAAGGTAGGAAGGCCATTTTCTTGAGCACCAGTTGTATGCAGTTTCTGTCCCTCAAGTTCAAGTTTGCTTTCTCTGCCCTAGAACTCCTAATTGAATTGCCATACTCTGCACAACTGGCTCCCTCTTCCTTCTCTGCCCTCCCACAATCTATTTTCCTACTCTTCTGTTGCAATACACATAAAAATACCTTACATGTCCATAGTACTGTATGCATATTGAAAGAGCATTCTTTCTCCACAGTATCCAGTCTCTTCTTAAAGATGGAGAGTACACTACTTCCTGAAGCAGCTCATTTGACTTGGGCAGGTCTAGTTAGGAAGTTTTCCTGTCATCAAATCTAAATTTCTCTCTCTTTAATTTCTACCCATTGATTTTAGGATTAACCTATGTGACCAACCAGAAAAAGAAATCCAATCCTACTTTCAAATGACTACCTTTTAAATATTTAAGGAAAGAAACCATGCCCTTCTCTTTCCTCCAAGTATTCTCTGGTAAACATTTCAGAGTCATTCAAATAATTCTAGGATTGCCTGATCTAGAAGTCTTTATTTTTCTGGTGGCTCTCATCTGTGACATTCTTTTGGTAATCAATGCCCCTCCTGAAATGCATTACCCAATAGGATTATCTCTATGATTATTCTTTTCAAAGAATCCTATGTAATTTTGACATATGCATGAGACATTCCTTTTTGTTGTTGTTTTGTAGTAGTATCACATCTAAGACAGTGTTTTCCTCAACTGAGTTGTGTGTTTTGGTAATCAGCAAACAAACACTGTAGGTTAATATTTTTTTTCACTTTTCTGTTAGTTGTGTGACTGTAAAGATGTGGTTTACTATAAGAATTGTTTATAAAAGATAGTTTTCTACTCTGATTGTTATTAAGAATACCCTTGAGAGGCAGAGCTAAAATGGAGTGGTAGGAAGCAGTACAACCAAACTCTCCTTTACAAAATAACCTTCAAACAGATCTAGAAAATTTACCAGATTGAATTCTGATGGGGAAATCCAGAAAAAGTCATAGTCCTTGTCTAGTCCATCTAGACAAGGGGAAAGAGACAAAATGGTTTGTGGACACTGGAGACAAGAGTTGGGCCTTGATCCTTAGGGCATCATTGCTAAGCTGGTGAGAAAAATCAGACTCTTGGGATACCTGGATACCAGGACATCTGAAAACTGGGAGACCTGCACATTTAATTGCCTGACTTTTTGATACTCAAAAGATTGAAATATTTGATCCTTTCATCTCAAATGGAAAAGAAGAAATGCCAAGGCAGGCAAAGAAACCAGGTCCATTTTCACAGAGCCATGTGGAAAAACCCCAAGGTCTTAACTCCTTATAACATTGTCTCTCAAGAGACATCATCACCAAAGAGAGCAATCAAATAAGAGATGGCCAAGGCTCAGCTTGATCGTGCCTTCTGAAGTCAATTCCATTTCCAACCATGTAGTTAATTGAAATGCTTCTCCTAATCATGCAACTAGCAGATTGAACCAATTATAGAATATCTCTATATGCTCAATTCTATCCAACGCACTTTTATTAAAACATTGTCACAACTTTTGGGGAAGCAAATTGCTTAGCTTCTCCCTGTGTATAGGCATCATCAGAGCTCCTTTGAGCATTGCCAGGATTATGACAAAACATTTTATAAACTATCTGATATTATTCCTATGGAAAAGGTAAAGCAATGTGGATGAAATGATAGTACAATTACATTTATTCTGAACTAGTTAAATGGCTGGATTCAAAGAATATTTGTTAATGAATATGGTAGACAGTCTTCAGTGGAGGAACTCAGGGATCTGTGCCTAGCCTTTTGCTGTTCAACAGTTTTTAACAATGATTTGGATAAAACAATAGATAATAAGATTAGCAAATTTGCAGAAGATTTAATAACTAACACTATTGTTCAATTGTTTTGTTTTTATCTGACTCTTTTTGACACCATTTGGCATTTTCTTGGCAAAGATAGTGAAGCAGTTTGCCATTTCCTTCTCCAGCTCATTTTATAAATGAGGAAACTGAGCCAAACAGAGTTGTCACTTGTCTAGGGTCACACAGATAGTAAGTGTTTGAGGTCAGATTTGAACTCTGGAAGATGAGTATTCCTCATTCCAACCCCAGTACTCTATCCACTATACCACTTAGCTATTCCTTAACTAAAATACCAGGTAATAAAATTTAAATCGAAAAAAATTTGATAGTTTTTTTTTACCTAAATCTAAGAAGATGAAATTCAGTGGTTTTAAATCTAAATTCACATATTTGGGTACAACCCCCCCCCCAACAATTCCTCAAGTATAAGATTAGAGACATGGTTAGACAGTAGGTTGGTAAAAATCTTGGGGGTGTGGGGGGGTCTTAGTGGAGTATAAGCTAAACATTATCAGTAGTATAATATGGAAGCCAAAATCATTACTGTGATCTTGGGCTTCCAGAAATAAGTAGGTGATAGCCACTTTCTATTTTGCCCTGGTCAGACTACATCTTGAATGTTGTTTTTATTTTGGGATACCACACAAAAACACATAATCTTCAGAGCTTTCAGAGGACAGAAGTAGGATGTTGAAAGAGCTTGAATCCATATCATATGATGATTAGTTGAAGGAGGTGACGATGGTAATCATATAGAAAAGAAGACTCAGTGATAAGATAACTTTATTCAAGTATTTTAAATGCTGTCATGTGGGAAAAGCATTAAAGTTAGTTTGTTTCCCCCAAAAACACAAAGCTAGGAATAATGTATAAAGGTATTCAATCCAAAACAGAATGACTAATTATTTGTGAACCCAAATGGGTTCAAGAAGAGTTGGACATGAATGAACAACAAAACTATTATATTGAAGATTGCTTTTTAAAAACTTTGTGTTGAACTAGATAGATGATGATCTCTTCTAATTCTAAAGTTTTGTGATTCTGTGACAATCAATATAAATCATTATAGAAATTTTAACAAATTTGTTGCATTTTCTATCTCATTGTTTTGTTGTTTGTTGTTGTTGCCCTTTGTTGTCTTTCATCTATGAATACTCTTAGAATGGTATGAATTGACATGAACATGTGATGGAATGTTATGTTGCATGCCAAGGTTTCTATATATCTGTTTTTACTTTTTCTTTGCATGTAAAAAAAAAACAATTAAAAAAAATTTTTTAACATTTGTTTTTAAAACTTTGATTTCCAGATTCTTTCCCTTTTCCCCTCCTCATCCACCCCCACTGGTAAGACAAGCAATTTAATATAGTTTGCACATGTGTAGGCATGCAAAATGTTTCCATAGTACTTTTATTGTGAAAGACTAACTATATTTCCCTCCATCCTATCCTGCCCCCACTTATTCTATTTTCTACTTTGACCCTGTTCCTTTTCAAAAGTGATTACTTCTAACTATCCTCTCCCCCAATCTGCCCTCCCTTCTATCATCCCCCCTCTTATCCCCTTCCCCCTACTTTCCTGTAGTATAAGATACCCAATTCAATGTGTATGTTATTCCCTCCTTAAGCCAAATTCAATGAGAGTAAGTTTGACCCATTCCCTTTCACCTTCTTGCTCTTCCCCTCCACTGTAACAATTTTCTCTTGCCTCCTTTATATGAGATAATTTACCCTATGCTATCTCTCCCTATCTCCTTTTCACATTATATTCCTCTCTCACCTCTTTGATTTTATTTTTATATATCATCCCTTCCTATTCAACTGATCCTGTTCCTTCTGTCTGTATACATGTACACACACTCACATGGGTTTATACACACATATACCCTCCTAAACATACATATGTTTGTATGTATACATATATATTCCCTTCAACTATCCTCATACTAAGAAAAGTCTCATGAGTTACAATTATAATTTTTCCATGTGGGAATGTAAATAGTTCAACTTTAATAAGTTCCTTATGATTTCTTTTTCCTGTTTACCTTCTCATGCTTCTCTTGCTTCTTGTATTTGAAAGTCAAATTTTCTGTTCAGCTCTGGTTTTTTCATCAAGAATACTTGAAAAACCCTCTATTTCATTGAATGACCATATTTTCCCCAAAAACATTATACTCAGTTTTGCTGGGTAGGTTTTAATCCTAGCTCCTTTGGCCTCCAGAATATCATATTCCAAGCCCTTTGATCCCTTAATGGAGAAGCTGCTAGATCTTGTGTTATCCTGATTGTGTTTCCACAATTCTCAAATTGTTTCTTCCTGACAACTTGTAATATTTTCTCCTTGACCTAGGAACTTTAGAATTTGGCTGTGATATTCCTAGGAGTTTTCTTTTTGGGATCTTTTTCAAGAAGTGATTGGTGAATTCTTTCAATTTCTATTTTATCCTCTGATACTAGAATATCAGGGCAATTTTCCTTGAGAATTTCTTGAAGGATATTTCTAGTCTCTTTTTTTTATCATGGCTTTCAGGTAGTCTAATAATTTTTTTTAAAGCAATTGGGGTTAAGTAACTTGCTCGAGGTTACATGGCCAGTTATTTCTAGGTGTGGTGCTACGTATCTGAGCCTGGATTCGATCCCCAGGTCATCCCAACACTGGGGCCAGTGCTCTTACTCGCTGAGCCACCTGGCCGCCCCTAGTCCAATAATTTTTAAATTATCTCTCCTGGATCTATTTTCCATGTCAGTAGTTTTTCCAATGAGATATTTCACATTGCCTTCTATTTTTTCATTCGTTTGAATCTGTTTTATAGTATCTTGATGTCTCATAAAGTCATTAGCTTCCATTTGCTCCAATCTAATTTTAAAGGAATTATTCTCTTCAGTGACTTTTTGAAATTCCTTTTCCATCTGGCAAATTTGGCTTTTTAAGGCATTCTTGTCCTCATTGGCTTTTTGGGCCTCCTTTGCCATTTGAGTTAGTCTATTTTTTCAGGTATCATTTTCTTCAGTATTTTTGGGGGTCTTCTTTACCAGGCTATTGACTCACTTTTCATGATTTTCTTGTATTATTCCCATTTCTCTTCCCAATTTTTCCTCCACTTCTCTTACTTGATTTTCAAAATCCTTCTTGAGCTCCTCCATGGCCTGTAAGCAGTTCATATTTTTCTTGGAAGCTTTTGATGCCGGAGTTTTGACTTTGTTGTTTTCTTCTAGTTCTATGTTTTGATCCTTTTTGTCCCCATAAAAGGATTTTGTGTTCTGCTTGCACTTCCCCTGCTTGCTCATCTTGCCAGCCAATTACTTGACTTTTGAGCTCTTTGCCACAATAGAAGTCTGCTTCCAGAGTGGAGAGAGCTGTGTCCCAAATTGCTGGGGTTTTTGCAGTTGCCAGAGCTATAAGGAGGGCAGCCACACTACAAGCCACCTCAAGCTCTGGCACACTGATGTTTCTCATTGCAGGACCACCACCCAAGACTGTGACCCAGATCCAAGCAGGTCAAAGCAAGAGTGATTACCCTCTAAATGGTTGCTTGGTCCCTCTACAATCTGCAGCCCAGGTGCTCCCAAGGCAACCACAAGGCAGCAGCTGCAGCCACTGTGCCTACGCTACCTCTCGCCCCAGGGGCAGGGGTGGGACCATGCTCTTTTGTCACCCAGTTTCAATAGAGTTCCCTACTGACCTTTTAGTTTCTCTTTGGCATTTATGGGTTGAGAAGTCTGGAAACTGCCACAGATGCTTGTGATTCACTCTCCTGAAATATGCTCTGGTCAGTCTCTACCACTGGTTGGGGCTTCCCTGGGTCTGGGCCTGGGCAACTCACATGGGACTGTGCCTTCAGCAGGAGATTAATTTCTCTCTGCCACTTTGTGGGTCCTGTAGCTCTAAAATTTGTGTGGAGTCATATTTTACAGGTATAAGAAGTGGTTGGTGCAGGAGCTTAAACAAGTTCCTGTTTTTACTCTTCCATCTTGGCTCTGCCCCTTCACTTTTCCAACTTTTCCAGGTTTTAGAGGTCAATTCTATTTGCATTATTTTTTCTCATTCTCTGTAATGTTTTTACAAATGATTTTTTTTTGTTCTAAACTGGTGTTACTCTTGGATGCTAGGTCTATCTGTTTAGCAGTGAGAGCAAGTCTGTTCTCCCTTTGCCAGTTTCTAAGCTCTTTTGCTCCCTTAGTCATTGTATCTAATTTAGACTCCTTAAACTTTTGAAGGCAGTGGTCAAAATCAAGCCATCAACAGAATGCTAGGTGCCTACACTTTCTATGTGACCATTTAATTGAAACTCCTTACTCCAAAATTGCCAATAATCCCTTAATTGACAGATCAGATGGTCTTTTCACAGTCTTCATCTTTCTCAACCTCTCCGCAGCATCTGGCACTGTTGACAGATCACTCTTCCTAGACACTCTCTACCCTCTGATTTTTCTTGACATTGTTTTCTCTTGGTTTTCCTCCTACCTGTTAGATTTTGTCCATCTTAGTTTCCTTAGCTATTTCTTAATCCATATCACGCTCCTTATCTACGCTCATTATTTTTCCCATTTCACCTTCTCTGTTTGTTGATTTACCTATTTTTATTGAGAGTACCAGTATCCTTCCACACACTCAGGTTCACAGCCTTAGTATTATCCTCAACTTCTCCCTCTCCCCATATAGCCATTCACTTTTCAGTTTGCCATTTCTACCCCCATGACCTGACCCCAATCTACATAGCCAGCTATATTATATATCACACTCCCCATTGTATGCCGTCTACATGATTCATCTGCTTAAGAAGTGCCAGCTTAGCCACCACACACACACACACACACACACACATGTTTATACATATTCTCCCTTGTATTTATTTTGCATATATTTCCTTATGTATATGTCCTCTCGCCAGATAGAAGCTTAAAATTTAAGTGCTACAGAAATGTTATTTTTGTTACTGTTTGTTAGTACCCATAGCTAAAAGTACTTGTGCTTTTGCACCTTAGTGAATTCATTCCTTCCTATGGTATAAGTTCTATGGTATCAAGGATTAGGTTTTATTCTTTTCTGTATCTCTCACATTGCCTAGTACAGTTTCTTTGCCTTAGTAAGTGCTCACAAAGTTTGTTGAAAGAATAAAGTGTTCATTCTGATTTCTACCCCCATATCTACCTTTCATAGCCCAATTTATATACTTCCTCCTCCAGAACATTTCCCTGGTCACCCTAAGTAAAAATAATTTGTCACTCCTTCCGATGTCTTATAGCTAAGAAACAGCACATTTTGCCGGGTATTGTCATTGTTTTTGTACGTGTTTTCTTTACATAACTAGTTTCTTGAGATCAGGAACTCATCTTATTTATCCTTGTATCTTCCCCAGTGAGTAGCAATGTTACCAACTAATAAATTGGCAAGTGTTTATTAAACCTTTATTATATGCCTCTTACTGTGAGACAGTGAGAGTACAGAGATGAAATGAAACAATTCCTGTCCTGGAGGAGTTCACATTCCCAAACTATCTCCCTAAAACTTTGGTCTTCATTTTGGCTTTTAACATTCGCTGACCCTTCTTTGTACTGATATTTCCTCATGGTTATGGGTTGGGTTCACCACACCCTCTCCTAATTCTACCACAGCAGCAAAACATTTAGGCAGAACGTCAGGATACGATTTTGGATTTTATTTGGTGGGAAATGATGAAATAACTAAGGAACAAAAATTATGGCCATACTAGATTTTAAACATATTTTTGTGGTTGGGCTTAAATGAAAGCATCAATTGTGACCGAGTTCTAAGTGAGAGAGAACACTGTTGAGTTTAGCCTGAGAATACTGTTGGTTTCATATAAGGCTGCAGCTCACAGTTTAATTGATGGTGGGAAATCAAGAGCAAATGTCACAGGAAACTGGTGGTATGGGGTAGAGGCCTTGGGGTTGGACTCTTTTTAAAGAGACATGGGAACTTTCATGTCTATTTGCTTCTCTTTTTCTAACTATTTCTCTCACACATGCTCTGGCCATAGGGAGAAAAGAAATGGCTTACTTCACTTTAGAAGAGATTGAAAGATTAAATCCATTGCCTTCTAGTTTAATTTAGCAATATTGGATAAGGAAGAAAGAAAGCAAAGGGGAAAAAAGGGGGACTCAGGCAGAGGTCTTAGAATGCCAACCCTCAGGTAATCCCAGAGGGAAAATAGAAATCTGAATTAGAAAGTTATGCCCATTGGTCATAACAAGGAAAGAGCAATACCTAAAATATAATGTACTAGATGTCCTGGATGTATTAGTTTTGATCTATTTCTTTTAACAACAAAAAAGAAAGAAACGTGTTCATCCAACTCAGTTGATGGGCATAAGAAGGGAGGTTGGCAGCATTTCCTCCTTAATTCAGCTGTGGACAAGACTGGAGGGTGCCAAATATGTAAAACCAGAGATCTATTTCAGACTTGGAAGTGGAAGAGAAAAATGATCTGAGGAGGACCATCCTGAAATGTTTGTATTTTGAGAGGCATGTTTTCAGATAAAGGAAGAGATGGACTAAAGCCACTGGGTCTGTGTCCAGGTTTGATGATTAATTTCTTCCCCTCTAGCTAGATTTCCCTTTGAAGGGATCCCTCCTCTGCATCTGGGGAGAACAACTCTGCAGCAAAATTATGTTAAGGCTTGACAGCAGCTCTTGTGTGCAGCCTCAGGCAGGGGAGAATGACCCTAGGGCCAACACCCTGGTCTGTAAGAGCTCTGAACTCTGAAGGGAACACTGGGCAGGAATGTCTAGAAAAGGATTTTTAACCTTATCTTAAGTTACTTTTTTTTTTCTTTTTTTGCAGGGGGGAGGCTGGGCAATTGGGGTTAAGTGACTTGCCCAAGGTCACATGGCTAGTAAGTGTTAAGTGGCCTGTGCTCTATTCACTGTTCCACCTAGTCGCCCCTTAGCTTACTTTTAAAGACTGTTAGTTCCTTTCTATTAACCAGCCCAGGAGACCCTCAAACATGACATCTAAAGACAACACTTTCCTGTCTATAGGCTTGTTGTATTCAGGGCCCAGATGCAGATTCACTGCCCCAAGAATTTGAGTTGTTTCTCTATGAATGTGGTGAGGGTGGCCTGAGTTACCCAGGTCCTTGGTGGGTATGACTCTCAACTCTCTCACCTGATCCCTCCTGGGACTAATAGTGCAGTCAAAGTAGGCTGAAAGGGATACTTTTAGGACTTAGAAAAGAGTTTGGTTCCTAACCATTCCACAGCATTGCTCACATTAGCCTTATAAACTCACATAAGGATTCCTGGAATCTTAAGGAATGTCACAAAATGCACTGAAAAAGACTTCTAATTGAGTTTAATATTATTAAGGGCCTACTTTATAAATTAATAACTCATATTTATATGGCATATTAAATTTTATACTGTACTTTCTACACAATAACCCTTTGAGGGTAGGCAATGTCATGTTATTATCATCATTGCCATTTTACAGATTGTGAAACTGAGAAATATAATGATTTATCCAAGGTCATACAACTAGGAATTGGAATTGGGTTTCAAAACCAAGTTTCTTGACTTTAAGTCCACTATTTTCCCCATTACACCATTTGTTCCCATAGAAGAGTCAGTTTTAATGCTGACACTCTCTTATTCACGTTCAAAGTTGGAATGAAATGAGGCACTAGCAAATCATTGCACAGTTAACAAAAAGAGATTAAATTTTCCCTAATATAACAAGAATAAGCAGTAAGGATACTGTGCACTTAGCTTGTCTGGATATGCCCCTCCCCTTGTATCCATATGCCAACGAAATACCCAAGATGAAGGGCCCCAGACTCCATTTGGATGAGATTTTTTATACTGTGGAGCTGGATCAGAGAAGCTGGGCCAATCAAGTCCTGGAAACAGCTTTGTTTCCTTTGAGGGAAAGCTACTCCCTCTCAGGAGGGGAGGGGGAGGGATGCATTCAGCAGTGGCTCAGTAAATGTTTAACAAATGGATCTCCAGAAAGGGAAAAAAAAATGGATACGGGACACATTTTAAAATTTAATCTGCATTCTTGACATTTTATCCATCACTTTCTCTATCAACAACAACAAAAAATTCAAGCCCTGATTTATAGCATTTGCTGCCAAGGTCTAAATGCTGACACTGAAAATTTAAGCATTGGTTTTCCTTTAAAAATTGAATGTAGCATGCCTCTGGGTATGTCTAATCTTTGTTGTGGGGAAATAACTAATAGATATTAGTCTTTTTAGGCCCCAAATAGATATTGCATATGTTAATATAAATATATGCAGCACACAGGACTTTGGTAGAGAAAGTGTCCCCAAAAAAACCCAATGAGATGCAGTTTCTAAAAAATTAGTAATCTTAGTTCTCAGAAATAAAATGAAAAAGCTTACCCCCAAAGGAAGTATGATATTAGAAATTAAATAGAATCAACATGCCTGGAGATATGGTGGGAAAAAAGATGAAATGACTGGGGAAACAAAGGTTTGTGTTTCTTAGCATATCAATTTATTAAGCAATGCATGCTAATTGCCCAACAAATCAGGACCAGTAGCCTTCCTCAATGTTGGCACTGGACCCCCAAATAGGAGGAGACAGACTTTTATGTACTAAAAACAATTAAGAATAAGACCAATTAATTAAAAGAAAACAATTAACCAAGACAGAACATTAAATAATCTGATTTCTAATTGGAGGAAAGATTAGAGACTTTCCAAGTGAAGAGGGAGAGAGTGAACAGGGCAATTTCCTGAGTTCAGAAAAAGAATTGTCCCACTCTTCCCAAGTGTGTGTACAATCAAAAGAACATGGAAACAATAACTGATTGATCAATACAGGGTCAGTTTTCAGATAAGATATGCAGGTTGCTTGAAAAGTATGATTGTGAGAAAATTCCTTGGTATCAATCTTCAGATCAGACTTGGTTTCTGGTCAGCAGAACCTAGGTTCTTAATTAAGGGTCTCTAAGCAGTAAGTAGAGGTGGTCCAACTTCCCAGCCATGCAGTGCTAGGTTCAAACAATGCAACAAAGTCCTCTCATAATTCTCACAATTGAATAAAGTTTTTTTTTTTCACAAGACAGAAATTAGACTATATCCAAAACTGCATAGAAAGAGAACTGAGCTAGATACACAATTGGATCACAAGATGGAGTCAGTATGGTTCACTCAATTCCCACTACCACTTGGTGTTCTAATACCTCAATTCAGAGAGAGAGAGGAAGAGAAAGTGAAAAACAGAGAGAGAGAGAGAATATATATGTGTGTGTGGGTGTGGGTGTATGTGTATGTATATACTAGTTGTAATGAAAAAACAGTAATCAGTGACCTGTAAGAATTTTAAAGCTGATCTAGTCTGAGGGGTCTAAGCATATTTGTGTCATGAACCCCTTTGGCAGTCTGGAGAAACCTATGGTCTCCTCAGAATCAATTGTTTAATATATTTATCTATTTATAGATAGATAGCTGATAGATAGATTTATATGCACACACATATATACATTTTGTTATTCTGTCATATCTGACTCTTTATGATGCCATTTAGGGTTTTCTTGGCAGAGATACTGGAATGGTTTTCTTTCTCCAAATCATTTTACAGATGAGGAAACAGAGGCAGAGTTCAATAACTTGCCAAGGGTCACACAGCTAGTAAGTATCTGAGGTCAGATTTGAACTTGCGAAGATGAGTCTTCCTAACTCTAGGTCCAGTCCTCTATCCACAGTTAAAGAAATGTGTATAATGTTACACAGTGGTACACCTGAGGCTTAAAACTGTATGTAGTTCTAAGCTTTTTCCACTGTGCCATAGTTGCACCCTAAATATTGGCTCAGTTTGGAGATGTTGTTTCACATGAATTAATCTCCACCTGCTATTGGGAATAGCCTAGGAGTTCCTCAGTGGATACATTTCTTAAGAGGCAGGTGGGGTCAGTGGAAAGAATGCTACACTTAGCAATAGTAAATGACTTGGTTACTAACTATGAATCATAGTTAGATCTAGTGCTTGCTCATAGTGCAAGTCTTGCAATCTGTCTAAGTCTCAATTTTCTCATCTGTAAAATGGGGATAGTATCTGTACCATTGAATTCATGGGATGGTCATGAAGAAAGCATTTCGTAAATGCTTTAAGAGAAAACACTTCCTATTTGTTTATATAACTAAATATGTTTTCTCTTCCACAAGAGCATGAATTCAACATCATTGAATTCAAAAAATATTTATTAAGTGCCTGTCGTTATGCAAATGGAGGACTCTGTTCTGTTGAATGGCACCCAAGCAACTCTAGGAGAGGTTAGAATGATTTATTGATACTCATAGCCAAGAGCAGCAGAAGAAAGTATGGACAGATGAAAAGCAATTCAGTTAGGGAGAGTTACGTGGGGTCTTCCTTGGCCTCACTGTCTTATGAGGCAACATGCTGGGGCATGGCTTAAGAACAGTAGGATATAACTTCTAGGCAAAAACCCACAACCTCTGGGAGCTTGAATATAAACAGTTTTTAGATAAAGGCCTTGCTGTGGCAGCAGTCACATCATCAGTGGAAAGGTAGGGTCAGAGAATATGGACCAGTAGCAAAAAGGGAATCTCCAAAAATGTACCTGAAAGACCCACTCAGAATGAGGAAGGTGAAATGATAACTGTGCCATGCCAGTAAGCTTGCTGGAGAATTTCAGCAGACGGTTCTAAGTAGAGCTGCGTATGCTTTAAACCTTAAGCACACCACAGTTATGTAATGTGACATAGGCCCAGGAGAGTCTGGACATAGGTCTTTCTGACTATTCACATGCTGTGTGCTAGGCCCTGGGTATACAAACACAAAGAAGAAATAGTCATTGCCCTCACAGAGCTTACTTTCAATGGGAGGGATCCAAATAAATAAAGAGGAGGTAACTTGAGTAGGAAACAAGCTCCAGTAATTAGGAGAAGACACTAGACTTGAGCCTTGGAGAAAGATTAGAGTTCAGAGAAGTAGAGGTGAGTAGAGAACCCTTTTTATGCAGGAGGTTCAGTCTATGAAAGTGTTTAGAGGCAAGAAATGGAATTCTGAGCTCACTTAAATGTTTTTGAAAGAAAACAATCAACTGTGATGATATAATTCCAATGAGAAATATTCATTCCAAATAAGTAAAATGAAACAATAACACATAATGAATTTAAAAACATATACATATATGTATATATATACACATACAGTCAGTGTCTAACAATAGCAGTAAGATTTAAAAACAATAAAGACAGTATTTGCAATAGATCTAAAGAAGGTAAACAATTACTTCTTGATTATAAGAAGAGATTAAAATACTTATTCCTTATTAACTTAAAAAATTGTCTTTCTTCAAATATATTCATTTCATGCACTTATTTTTCCTATAATGTACTCAATTTATAGATCCCTTTTCTATCTAATTACATAGCACACCATTAATTATGGTGATAAGATTGCCACGTTGCTGTTCAGTTCTTCAGTTGTGTCCTATTCTTTGTCTGTAGGGTTTTCTTGGCAAAAGAAAATTTATATTTGATCCTCACAACAAACCTGGGAGGTGGATACTATTATTATCCCCATTTTATGAGGTAGCTGAGACAAAGGTAAAGACCTGACTTTCCCAGGGTCACTCAGCTAGTAAGTGTCTGAAGTGAGATTTGTACTTAGGTCTTCCTGATTTCAGGTTCACTATATTCACTGTCATGAGATCACGATATGCTATCTCCTTTTCCTGTCCTGATGAGGAGGAATCAGCACCTGAAAAAAAGTGGCCAAGGATTCATTCAGAAAAAACCAGGTTTCTGTGAATGGAAAAAAAATGGACAATGTGAGAAGAGAGCTAAGATTCAGTGGAATTAGGCTTCTAGTTGTCACATTCAAATGGATTAATAAAAGAGATTAGCTCCCGGAGAAGGTTAGAGTTGAAATGGATCGGAATCAGAATCCATCCTCCAACTCTTAGCTATGTGGATGTAGTCACATCCCTTAACTTCTCTGGGCATCGGTGAAAAAGGAAAGGTCTAATGTTAGTCTCAGACATATTACCAGGCTTGTGGTAGCTATGTATGATTCTAAACACTCTAGTACAGAGGTATCAAACTTGCACCTCTTAGCTGCAAGCAACCTGTAAAACTCCCTAGTGCAGCCTGAGCCAGATTAAAATGTAATTGGGTAATGTTTGCCAACATACATAAAAATACAGCACAACACAGATAATATTAATTTGTGGTGTTCTAATATATTCAATATGCAGCCCACAGAAATCAATTTCCCTTTGAGTTTGACACCAGTGACCTAGCAGACTGAAGGTCATCGCGGCAGCTTGCCCTGATGGGAGCAGTCCCCTTCAAGGACAAGGCTTGTGAGAACAGCTCAATGGTTGGTCCTCTGGCATGGAAGCTATGATTTGCCCTTCCACATTTATGCATATGTACCCTCCCCACAAATGGTGTATACATTTGTGGGATTTTTGTTATTGTTCAATCATTTTCATTTGTGTCCAACTCTTTGTGACCCTTTGTGATTTTATTGACAAAGATACTGGAGTGGTTTGTCATTACCTTTTCCAGCTCATTTAACAGGTAGGGAAACTGAGGCAAAAGGGGTTAAGTGACTTTCCCTGGATCACATAGCTAGTAAGTGTCTAAGGCTGGATTTGAATTTATAAAGATGAGTTTTCCTGATACCAAGCCCAGTGCTCTATCCCCTATACCACCTAGCCACCCTATTTCTGGTATAATATACACTATGTTTATGAGGGAGATGTGTTATTGAGAATCTTCTCATTATGCTATTTCATTAAATACCTTTGCTTGTAAGTATTTGTTTCTTTTGACAATAAAAAGTAAATATGTTTGTTGAGGCTTGTGAGATATTGTTTTAAATGGATTCAGAGTCATAGAATACCCCAAGTCTAGTTTAGCTATTCTGGGACCCCCATTTATGGTAGAGGGGGTTACCAATGTAGAGCCTGGTAGAATGTAAACTGCTATGACTCAGGGTCTGTTTGGGTTTGGTCTTTATGTCCCCAATGACTTGTTCATAGTTGGTGCTTACTATTAAATGCTTGTTCAATTGAATCTGAGATCCACAGGTCTCCCATCCTCTCAAACAAAAATCTCCCATATTCACGTTCAATGGCTTTGAATTAACCATATTTAAAGCTAGTCATTGATAGCCCATCTAATGTATAATACAGAATTTGACATGAAAGCCACAGAGGTTGATGCACAAATTTCATTCTCCAGCAGAAAAGCATCTGGAAAATTTGTCGACATCATTTTCCCATACACCAACACGCTGCTAAATCTATTTCTGCAAGCAACATGAAGAGCACCACAGACTGTCATTTTACCAATAGTAACTGCTGCATTCGTGGTGAGATCTGGCTGAGGGAATGATGACAATAAAAAGCCCCAACCACTCTGGTCCCCATCCAGGAGGTTAAGTATGGAAACCCAGTGAGGGAATGGTATGCCTCAGGCTCACAGCAGTTCAAAGAAATAGCAAGTCAATTAAATGAATTTGAGAGGAAGCAACAGAAATAAGGGGGCAAAACCAAACTCCCAAACTCTGAAGAGCTGTTCCAAAAGTATTTGGTTTGGTTGTTTGCTTTTTCCTCTTAATTAAATGGTTTGAAATGCAGGTTTGTTGAAATGACAGCTTTCGGAAAGGCTAGGAAAAGGGTCCGTGTGGACTTGTACCATATGTCACACATTGCAATTCTCTTGTCAATGGAAAATAATTGGGTTTTATTTGAGGGGTGCTAAACACAGTAACATTACAGAAAATGTTATAGTGTGTAAATGAAAAATGAGATGGTTTTAGTTTTCAAAAATCAAATTGGGATGGAGAGCAGAAGGATGAGAGAGGAAAGAAGAGGATGAAAAAGGAGTGAAAGATAGAGACTAAGAATGCCTGGCTCTTACTTGCCACCTACCACCTCTACTACAAAGACAATACATGATGCATGTGGATATGCAACATTATTCATTATATATATATATACACATAATATGGGCTAATATATACCTATTTTCATGAGTAGCCATCATTTTTTTCAACTTGGGATTTTCTATTATTTGTTCAAACATTTGTGATTTCTGGATTGTTTTATTGTAATGCTCCCTGATTTTGTTTAGCCAGTAACTATTTGCTCAAATAGAGTCGTTTTAGCATTCTAAAATAATTGATATTTATATATTTTGTTTTAATATCAATTTCATTTTCTAATATATCCCTCACCCCTGAATATCATCTCTTATTTCAAAAAAATTAAAAAGAGAAAAAATAAAAACTAATCAACACAGCAAATTTGATAGTATATATATATACAGTGTTCCACACCCATAGCTACCCTCCCTCTTCCATAAAGGAGGGACAGAGGTACAGTCTTATATTGCTTCTTCAGAGGAAAGCTTGGTCACTATAATTGCTCAGTATTCATTTTCCATTTTTTTGTTGTTCTTCTTTCTATTGATATTGTTGTCATTATATATATATATATATATTCTTTTCCTCTTTCTGTTTACTTCACCTTGCATCAGTTCATTTGAGTCTTACTATGTCTCCCTACTCATTGTTTCTTAAATCGTGGTAATATTGTCTTGCATTCATGCACCACAATTTGTTTAGCTATTCATTTCTGGGAATTTTCCAGTGACATATGGGGATAGTGTGACAGAATATGGGTTGACCTCTGAGTTCCTTTTAAACTCTGAGATTCTGTAAATATTTGAAAATAGTATTTTTTCTGGAAAACCTAGGATATGCTTATAACTGAGTAAACCTCAATAAAGAATACTGTGAAGAATACTGCCTCTTGGAGGAATAGGGGTTGGAGAGGGTATTTATTTTGCAATTCTTCCACCTCTCATCCCACCTCTGCTACTGTTTGTCATTTAAAGGAATAGCCTCATTGAACCCCCAAAAAGTCATTGACTGAAAGAGTTCTTCTTCTTCTTCTTCTTCTTCTTCTTCTTCTTCTTCTTCTTCTTCTTCTTCTTCTTCTTCTTCTTCTTCTTCTTCTTCTTCTTCTTCTTCTTCTTCTTCTTCTTCTTCTTCTTCTCTCTCTCTCTCTCTCTCTCTCTCTCTCTCTCTCTCTCTCTCTCTCTCTCTCTCTCTTTTTCTCTCTCCTATCAGTTTAATTTTAAACAAAACCCTTCCTTTTCTTAAGAAACCTCTATTATTCTTGTTGATCCCTGCCTGGGCAAATGGAAAACTTTATTTCTCTTAATTAGATGGAGACAGGGTTAATCAAGGTTTTAAAAAAATGTTACTATGGAATTAATAGAAAAATGTGATTAAAAAAAGGCAAAAAGCCTAAATTATGGAAATATTCTTCTACTTAACCCTGCCTAACTTTCTGAATAGCTTCTCCAATACCCCCCCTTTCCACTATAAACCTAACTTAAGATGCTTCCCTTTCTCCATAAGTCACACACATATAGACACCTCTGCGCTGACAAGAATAATGAGTAGACCAAAGAGTTCCAGTTTACAATAGCATTTTTCACCTCTGCTGGAGTATATTTACATGTTAACCATTACTACATATGCTTTGACTCCCTTTCATTGAGGGCTCAAATTGTCGTCTGAAAGTTTTTTTGAGGGAAGATGAAATTTTTTTAAAATGAAAGAGCAATTTTCTTACACTTTAAGAAATCAGGCCAAAGAGGCTGCTTTGCCTTAAGTACCCAAGAGGTTATCTTAATTCTACCCTTCCTTTCATTTTTAAAACCTGGGCAGGTACAGGAAAGAAAATATCTTTAGGAAGACACTTTCCCAGCTATCATAGGTAGACAGCATCATTCCAGAATAACCTTTCCCAGACCTTTGAATCTTCATTTCTTTCTGTCTCCTGCCCTTTGCTATCAACAACACAAAGAAACCTGTCTCTCTTATGTATGCAAATTAATTCCACAAATTATTTAAAGTTCCTTGCTGCTTCCTAAGGAAGAAGGAGGTTTGGAAGTTGGACATGGAACTAGATTATAATGGGGAGAATAAAACCCACCATACCGGTAAATGTTAGAGTCAACAAAATATGCAAAATGCCTGAAGCTATATAATATCTTGGCCTCACAGAAGGTAGGAAATTACTAGAAGAAATGTAAATGATGTGCAGGAGAAGAATGTCAGCTATATTCCAAAAGCAGGCTTGGTTCTACAGAGCAGCTACATACACATTGCAACCCGTTAAATGAAATACTATGGAAATGTTTAAGGTTGAGATTTACATATAGTGAGGCCAAAAATTACTATTAAAAGTATCCTTCAAAGTTTTAAAACCTTATTTCTGAATCTGAGTATAGAACTTATAGAATCATGGGATTCAGAGTTAGAAGGGAATTAATTTTACAGATGTGGAAGCTGAGACCTAGAGGCATGAAGTACCTGGATCAGGGCCGTTCACAAAGTAAATGGAAGAACTGAGACGCCAGATCATGGCTTCTAATTTGAAATAAAATGCCCCTTTTGCTATTCCATGGTCTACCTGTGAAGTAAATATATACATTAAATGTCCACACCGAAATAAATCTAAAACACTAAAGGCATTTTACCAGATATGACGTTGGACAAAGAATCAAGGAAAGCAAAGCTCTTCCCCTTCAAAGGCTTTATTTACCAAAACTTCTCTAGGCCATTTAATCAGGGCCCTGCCACAAAGTCTATGAGCACTAAAATACAAGGAGTAACCTGAAAAGCAAGGACAAGTCAAGGAAGAGACACCATCAGATATCTGAGGTCTCCAGGTATGTTCATTTCCCGATGAGCAGCTTCCTGTGCTTTTTCATTCAACCAACAAGCATTTAATAAATGCTCATTATATCCCAGGCACTATACTAAATTTGGGGGCTACAAAGAAGAGCAGAGAACATACTTCCTGCCCTCAAGGAGCTTATAATGGGTGAGACATCATGCCAAATAATTCTATATACAAAGAAAATGGAAGATAAGTTCAGATGAAAGGTGCCAGCAGTGGAGGGATTGTTAAATCCTCCCCACAGATGGGTGTATTTAAGCTGAGTCTTGAAGGAGGCTGGAAACCAGTAGGCTGCCATGAGGAGGGAGGGCATTCCTGGGATGGGAGATAGTCAATGTAATCATGGAGCCAAGAGGTATGGTGTCTTACACAAAGAATAGCAAGAAGATTACTGCTAATGTTTATGCAGTGCATAAAGGAGAATAAAGAGTAAGACAACCAGAAAGATAGGAAGGTGTTGGGTTGAAAAAAAACTTTAAAAGTCTGGTGTGCTAGATACTGGTGATAATCTCTGCCTTCAAAGAACTTGTATTCTATCAGTGGAGACAATATTTGTACATTTAAGTATGAAAAAAATAAATGCAAAGTGAAGCATTAACAAAGAGCAAAGGGTAGGGGAAAAGGCAAGGAAAGGTCACATCGAAGGCAGAATATTTTTTTAATTAAAAAAATTATTTTTTGAAGTCTTATTTTTTCTCCTTAATAGTATTTTATTTTTTCCAATTACATGTAAAGATAATTTTCAACATCATTTTTGTAAATTTTTGAGTTCCAAATTTTTTCCTCCATCCCTCCTCCCTTTCCTCCCCCTCACTAAGACAGCAAGTAATCTGATATAAGTTATAGATGTACAATCATATTAAACTTCCACATTAGTCATGTTGTAAAAAAGAATCAGAAATCATGAGAAAGAAAAAAAAAACAAAGTGAAAATAGTATGCTTCAATCTGCATTGAGTTGCTATAGTTTTTTCTCTGGACATGGTTAGCATTTTCCATCATGAATCTTTCAGAATTGTCTTGGATTATTTAAAAAGCCTTGGATGTGTTGCTGAGAAGAGCTAAGTCTTTCATAGTTAAGCCATTGCACAACATTGCTTTTGCTGTGTACAATGTTCTCCTGGTTCTGCTCTCTTCACTCAGCATCAGTTCATGTAAGGCCAGATTTTTCTGAAATCTGTAGGAGGCAGAATCTGAGCTGAACTTCAAAAGTGGGAGTGAGGAGGAAGTGCTCTCTGGGTGAGGGGATTAGCCCATGCTAAAGGCATAGAGACAGGACAAGTCATCTGTGAAGGCACAACACAAAGAGTACTCGTAGCCTTCTCTAAGCTTTGAACTCTTCTAAGATTCATGTGGGGATAATGGGAAGATTGAATTTGACATCTAAATATCTGAGTTTGAAGTTGGCTTTGCTATTCATAAATTTTGTAACCTAAACAAGTCATATAACATGATTGGACTGGATGATTTGAGGTCCTTTCTGGTTCTAACAATCAAATAGAATGTGCTCCCGAATAACTCTGCCTGTTTGTTGAGTCTGCTTTTCCTCAGATCTGATCTCTCTGTCCACAGTCTTATAATATGTGAACCTGTTCTCGAATTGCCCCTTTGCTTAAGGGTTTGCATCACTCTTTTGGACCCCAGATAAAACCCACACTGCAGCTGACACACAAAGAACTCATTCAGTTGGGACCTTTTTACCAATCTTCACTTCGGAGTACAGTTAGATGGATGATTCAGTTGAATGGCCGGACCCAGAGAGCAGTCATTAGTGAGTCAAGGACCACTTAAAGGGATTTCTCCATTGGAAAGTCTCAGAGATCTGTGTTTGGCCTCATGCTATTTCTTTTTAAAAATATTTTTAAATGAAATTTTTCTTTTTTTTTACATGGACTAAATTTCTTCCACATTTTCCCCCTCCATGTAGCAAATACTTTTTTTGAGAAAAAAGGTCAATAAAATAGGTCAATACACTATATGAATTATACATATTCACAGTTCTTTAATGTTTGCAAAATTGCTTTCCTCAACACCTAGTGAGTTAGGCAGGTAGGTGCTGAGACAGATACAAAAAGGTCCATGATCCAATCCCTCCTGCTGGGATCTTAGAATCAAGTTGATCAGGCTGTTGTTTCTTACTCTGTGCTTCATCCTCCTTCTTCCCTATATTACTCTTTTTCCTAGGGTGACTCTTCAGAAGCTGCTACCACTGAGAACTTTTTCATTTTGTTCACTCCTTATCCCCAACTGCCTATAATCTCTGAGCTCCATGGCAACTCAACCAACTGAGATTTGAGGTGAAGACTTATACCCATGGAATCCCCTGGGGAAGTCCTTCTTAGGACTAAGCTTGCTTATAATTTTGCAACATTAATTTTTGATCATTTTATGGTAGTTGTTTTCTCCATTTACATTGTTGTAGTCATTGTATATGTTTTCTTTTTTTTTGCTTTTTGGAGGGCAATTGGGGTTAAGCAACTTGCCCAAGGCCACACAGCTAGCTTTTGTGTTGTGTCTGAGGCTGGATTTGAACTCAGGTCCTCCTGACTCCAGGGCCAGTGCTCTATTCACTGTGCCACCTAGCCTCCCCTGTATATGTTTTCTTAATTCTGCTTACTTCACTTTTGCATCAGTTCATTTAAATTTTTCCATGCTTCTCTATATTCATGTTCACCCTAAAAACAGAAGATTCAGAGAGAATATAGTAATTGTCATCAACTATTTGAAGGATTATCATAGAGAAGAAGGATCAGGTTTGTTCAAAGAAGAACCAGGATTAATGGGGTAGAAGTTGTAAGGAAGAAAATTTAGGCTTGATGTCAGAAAAAAAAATTAATACTTTAGAACTGTTGAAAAGTGGAATTGGATTGCTTAGGAAGTAACTAATAAATTCACTTGTATTGGGATGACACCTTGTCAAGTATATCGGAATGAAAACTCATTTTGAGGTATGACTTGGGTTAGTCCACTGAGGTCCCTCCCCATCCAGAAATTCTGTGATTTCCATTTCTACCATAGATCCCAATTCCATTAAACCAGATGACCTCCCTTATAGTTCTAGCTTTATAATTCTATAATCTCTCATCACCCTTCCCCCCCTCCAATAATCTGAGTAGGTTTAGTTACCATGGAGAGGTTCAGAGAGTGTGGGTGGTTGGGAAGAAGGACTGAATAAAATGAGCTAGTGGTAGCAGCTTCTGAAGGGACGCCTAAGAAACCAGAGGTGTATGGTAGAAGGAGGATGAAACACAGACAAGGAAACAATGATTACCTGACCTAATTAAATAGATTCTAAGATCCCAGAGGGCAGGGACTGCATCATAGACCTTTTTTGCATCTGTTTCAGCACCTACTTGCCCATCTCATCTTATCATTGTGAGGAAAGCACTTTGTTAGATTTAAGACACACTAGGTGTGTATGTGTGTACATATATGTATGTATGCACATGTACATAGACATGCACACCATACACACTTATTCACATACACATAGATATACATGCACACACGAATATGCATACACATACACAGAGGCTTTCTAGGTGGTGTAGTGAATAGAGTTCTAGACCTGGAGTCAGGAAGACCTAAGTTCAAATGTAGCCTCAGATATTTAATAGCTGTGTGACCCTGGGCAAGTTACTTAACCCGTTTACTTAACCCTCCATTATGTCTCCTGTTTGTCTCCATTTTCTCATTTTTTTTTTGGTTGTTATTGTTGGTTTTTTTTTTTTTTGAGGGGGGAAGGCAAGGCAATTGTGGTTCGGTGACTTGTCCAAGATCACACAACTAGTAATTGTGTCAAGTATCTGAGGCCAAATTTGAACTCATGTCCTTCTGACTCCAGGGCCAGTGCTCTATTCACCTCACATCCTAGCTGCCCCCATTTGTAAAAGGAGCTGGAGAAGGAAATGGTAAATCACTCCAGGATCTTTGCTAAAAAAACCCCAAATGGGTCACGAAGAGTCAGACATGACTGAAACAACTGAACAACAGCTAATATATATGTGTTTACCATGCAAATATACATATATGCACACATGTGTTTATAAACATGAGTTGTGCCACTTCTATCATTATTTTGACAACATAGTCAAATAAGTAAAGGAACCAATGATTATAGCAGTTTTGTTTTGTTTTTAACCTGTGGTGTTCCTTCTACTTCCTGAGACTTGCAACCTTGGGGTCATCCTTGACACTTCTTTCTTTCTTCACATATGTCCATTCAGTTGCCACATCTTGGGATTTTACCTTCACAGTATCTCTCAAATCCATCCCTTTCCCTCAGCTTACTTGGACATGGAGGCCATCATCACTTCTTGCCTGGACAGCTGTCAAAGCCTTTGAATCAGCTTCCTTGCCTCTAGTCTCTCCTCTAATCCAGCCTCCATATAGCTGCCAAATTGATCTTCTTAAAAGTATAGCTCTTTCTGTTTCCCCCTCCTTTCCTTAAGAAGCTGTGGTTTCTCCCAATTAAGTTCTTCACATGGTAGCTCCAGAATACATTTTGAGGCTTACACTACATCACTGTCACCCACTATATGATCCAGCCAAACTGGTCTGTTACTTGCTGTTTTCCATTTCCCTGTAGAAGGCATTCATCTCTACTCACAGTGTTTTTTCTCAGACTGTTCCCCATTCACTCCCTTGCATCCTGGGTCATCTCCAGTCATCCTGATGAACATCTGTTCACTGGATCCAGATGGCTCTGGAGGAGAAAGTGAGACTGGTCACCTTGCACAACCCTCCCTCCCTCAAATCAAAGTCAACTGCAAGACATGTCATCATTTCCTTGATGGCATGGTCATCTTTGAAAATAAAGGACAAACCACAATAACAACAATCTTTTCCTTAAGGAATTCTCAACTTGCTCCCAGGCTCAGCTGAAGCACCATCTTTTACAAAAGATCTATCCTGATTCCCCCAGTTGCTAGTGCCCTCCCTCAAATCACCTGATATTTATTTTCTTTTCTATCTCTTTTTATTCTTTTAAAAATTTATTTTCAGTTCCAAATTTTTCTCCCTCCTTCCACCCTTTCCCATATTCATTGAGAAGTCAAGAAATACAACACCTGTTCTTGCTTTTATTCTTTACATATTTTGCCCTTTTCTATTTTTGTATTGGTTCTCTCAATAGAATGTAAGCACCTTGAGGGCAGTAATTGATTCATTTTTAGCTATGTATCCTAAGTCTCAAGCCTGGTGCTTAGCTCATGGAGGACAATCAATAAATGATTGTTGAAAAATGACATGCATTGGTAAGAACTAGGCACCCCAATTGGAATGGTAGTAAAAAAATTTTCATTTGGGGGAGTATGAAGAATGTGTCACATTTCTTCCTTTTGTGAAAGGATTTGTACTAAATAAAAAGGTCATAATGATGAAAGGAAATCCAATTCTTTTTGCTGGATAACTTAACATCTAGTAAGTTGGTTACATCTAAAGCAATGACAATCATAATAATCAATATTTTTTTTTAAAAGCTCACCATAGAAAGTTGATTTGGAACTTTTTTCCTTTTTTATTTTTCTTTTTTGCTATTTACTATAAAATACCCTGGACAATTTAATAAAAGAAGGGTCAAAAAAGGTCTCCTTGTAACTTAAGACATTAGAGATGATAAGGAAAGTGACAAACCCAGTTTAATTCAGGTATCATTAAAGCTCTTGGCTGTCAAGAGAGACAATCTATTTTGCTTTCCTCCTGTAGGAAATTGTCAGTTGATAGGCAAAACCTCAAGAATAATTAAAGAAAGAGGATATGTGCCCACCACTGGGAAAATCAATCTTTTGCAAATGTATTAAAATGAATTCAGTATCCTTCCCTTTTAATAGCATCTCAGTACAAACATTTATTTTGCTTGCCTTTGATGGCGCCTGTGAATTCACGTCGCCTCCTTAAAAATAAATTACGATGCTGGGGAAAAAAAAAAAAAACTTAAACCAAAGAGGAGACTTGGTGTGTGTTTGTTTTTTTAACATAATAATTCAGAAAGTTCTGTGGATCTGCAGGTGTCTTAAGTACAGTTAAGATATTCCAGGCATGTCTTAGAATGCTTCCTGTCACCTGAGGAGATCTGAAGGAGGTGGGAACACAGCAGTAAATGTTTAATAGGCACCTAGCTATCTCTTATTCAGAAAGCTGCGAAGAGAAGTCTCTCTCCTTGCACAGAGAGGGACTACCTAAGCTAAATGCCACACATGAATTTGACTTCTGCTGATGTGTCCGTGGAAAGTCAAGGGGTTTGGCAGCTGACTGAAAATACTGACCTTTCATTTGGAAGGCCTGACTTTGACATTTGGATTAGGTCACAAGTAAAATGGAAAAATTGCAGCATTCACCCAGGTTGCTGTGCCAGAAGAGCAACCCTTCTCTCTCTCTCTCTCTCTCTCTCTCTCTCTCTCTCTCT